>NW_006769399.1:395806-426038 GCF_000442215.2 Lipotes vexillifer
GTAGTTCCTCAAAAGATTAAACAGTTACCATGTGATCCAACAGTTCTACTCCTAGATATATATGTACTAAAGAAAGAGGAAAATATATCCATACAAAAATTTGTACATGAACGTTTATAGCAGCATTACTCATAATAACCAAAAAGTGGAAACAATGCAATTGTCCATCAACCGATGAATGGATAAATTAAATGTGGTATATCCATACAATGGAATATTATTTAGCAATAAAAAGAAATGAAGCTCTGATGCATGCAGCAACAGGAATGAACCTTGAAAACATTATATTTAATGAAGTTACAGGAGACCACATATTGTCTGATTTTATTTATAATAAATGTGCAGAAACTATTAATCTGTAGAGTCAGAAAATACATTTGTGGCTGCCTAGGGGTAGGAGAATGAAGGGAGGATTTGAGGGGTTGTGATTTAGGACCTGCAGGGTTTTTTTTATTTCTTCAGATGATAGAAATGTTCTAAAATTGTGATAATTGTACAACTTTGTACAGTATCATAAAAGCCATTGAATTGTATACTTTATTTTTTTTTAAGATTTTTTTTTGATGTGGACCATTTTTAAAGTCTTTATTGAATTTGTTATAATACTGCTTCTGTTTTGTTTTGGTTTTTTTGGCTGCAAGGAACGTGGGATCTTAGCTCCTCAACCAGGGATCGATCCCATACCCCCTGCATTGGAAGGCAAATTCTTAACCACTGGACTGCCAGGGAAATCCCGAATTGTATATTTTAAATGAGTGAATTGTATGGTATGTCACTTATGTCTCAAAGCTGTTTATAAACACACACACACACACACACACACACACACACACACACACACACACACACACACACTGCTTGACTTCACCTCTATGGACTCTGAGTTCGTATGTGTGAAGGACTCTGAGAATTTACACGTGTGGTGTTGCCAGTGATGCTGGCCCAGAGATCACAGTCTGAGAAGCACTGCAGTAGAGATTTATAAGCTTGGCTGCTTAATAGGATCACCAGGGAGTTTGAAAAATTCTGGATGCCCAGGATTAAGTCTCTAGGAAGTAGGGCCCAGGTGATTCAAACTAATGTGCAATAAAGTATGGGACCCCTGACAAGTGAACACCAATAGTCATGGGAGAGAATGGGCAAAATAGGTAAGGAACAAAGGTCTGGAGTCCAGGTCACAAATAGGTGCCTTATAGACGACAGTATTCTGAAAAGCCTCCACTTACATCTAATTCTCCTAAGAAAATAAATAATTCAAACTGGCTTGATAAATATGTTGACATTCCAACTCTCCCTTGGAGCACTTAAATATCTCAAATGCAAATAAAATCCCATACATTCTTAAGGTACATTCTTAAAGGTGCTCCAAATTCTTTTCATTGTAGGAATTTAAGATCCTACAGGGACTGTTTCTTATGTAAGTGCTCCAACACCAGAAGGGTAACTGATTCTGCTGTTTTTCTTATCATATAAACAAATATACTCCTTAATTCTTAAAAAAAAAAATTTAAGCAAGAAAATTGAAAGCGGTTACAAGTATTAATTACTATCATGCTCCTTATCATAGTTTTCCAGATGTTCAGCCCTGGTATGCCGCTCAAACAAAGGTGTAGTCAGACTGTACAGGCACTCAGTTGGCTTGGGAGCGGCAAGCCGGAAAGCCAGCACAGGCAGTAACAAATTCCAAGAACATGGGGCTGAGGCAGAGTTTGGCACTCAAACCTAGTATGAAGGAACAGTTAGGGCATGACATTTAGCCAAGCAGATGGAAGCAAGCAGGCGAGTTAGCACGGTAGCACAAGTAGCATACAAAGACTTCTCCAGGGAAAGTCCTGCCAGCCCTCTGCTCAGGTTCTGTGGGTTTGCAGGGCCAAGCAAGACTCAGTTCTGTAAGTGCAGAGGAATGCAGTGGGAGGTCAAGTGCTCTAGAGAGTCCCCAGATTGCCCCAAGCTCCTCTTAGCCACACCTCTGCCGTTACTTCTAAGGCTGGTCTTCTGCCAGTCGATAGTTGGACTGAAAGTACAAGAAAAACATCATTCTCCCTGTGGAGTTGACTAACGCCTGATATTTACCTATAGAACTTGATCATGGAGTGTTTTCAAGTGTTCAACTTCTTTTAATTCCCACAGTTTGGTAAATCAGGTGTCAGTTTCCTCATAGTCCCAAGGATTAGTTACATCGGTTGTTCACTGGATCAAGGGCTTAAATATCAATTTGAAGTCGGAAAAAAAAATTAGCCAAATATTTCCACTCTTGTCCGCTTCCCTCTGAACTTGAACCATTTGTTTACTTTCCATGATGTCATCTGTTCCCTGCTATTTCTGGGGTTACCACATAGGTCTGTATAACAGTGGAAATACTCAGCTATTCTTGATTTAGCTTAATGCGTGCATTTATCTCTTTGAATGTTCTTTGTACACTTGTTTGCACCAGTTTTTTTTTCAGACTCTAAGTACCTAAAAGGCACACTCTTAGAATGGTAAATCGTAAATGGTGTTAATATCAACAGGCCTGGTCATAATAACTTTAAAGTAAATCCAGATTTGCCACAAAAACATGGATTCTCAGAAGGCAGATGATAAATATTTATTAGATTGAGGATTTCATTCACTATATAGCCTGAAAGTAAATAATAACTATCTACAATTTGCTTTTGTCTGTTGTATATTGTTTAGGATCTTTTTTCCCATACTTGGGGCTTCACTAGATAATGAATCTGAGCCAGCCCAGGAGAAAACTGGGGGAACACCTAATGGAGTCTTCTTGTGCATATGAGTTAGACTAGTAATCTAAACTCAAAGTAAAGAGACATTTTCAGATTCTCCTGCAGGATTTTGAGAATCTTAATAAACTTGAGATTTAAAATATGCATAATTAAAGAGAAAATATCCCTGATAAATAATCTTATTTTAAGAAATTATTGATGTTTGGAATCTTCTCTCTCTGAAGACCATCCTCTCTCACGCTACTATTTTCCAAAGCCTCTTGAAGTTGATGAGAATTCAAAGCTATGGTATATACATAGAATAAACATCCAATGTGTTTTATGTGAAATAGGTATAAAACTGGGTTAAAAGCTTCAAATATATCATATGACATGTAAATTAGCATAATGATGAATACTGTGGCCTTCAACTGCTTGAAGGCATTTCTCTGAAAGGAAAGAGGAAAACTGGCAACTAGATTGTAATTGTTAAAAAGCTTTCTAAGAAGTAGGTTTACTTGCACAGATGAGCAGAGATTAAAGAAACACATGAGGCTTGTGTGATGTCACCTTCCTTCCATTGCTGCTCTAGGAAGTAGTGACTCTTGGTTGACCAGAGATCACAATGAGAGGAGAGAAGCATTGATGAAAGTATCAAGGGTTCTCTTTCTGACTTGATGCTTTATGATTACATGCTAAATATTTAAACTGATTTTGTACAGGGAGCACAGTGGGGTCAGCTAAACTGTTTCTTACATTCTTGTTTTAGATCCCATGTTTTTCAGAAGTCTTGTGAAATACAATTTTTGTCTGCTGATTCCTTTGTTACACTAGTTGTTTGTACGGAGAGATTATATTATTTTACTTAGTGTAAGCTATTTCTAAATGAATGTTGGAAAGTATGACAAAAGTGAGGTATAGATGTGTAGGCAGTTGACTTTGTAAATGGAGAAAACAAATAAAAAATAGTGACTGTATTTTTGCATAGTATTTTGTTTTGTTTTCCCAACCAGAGGCTCACTCTTGGATCAGAAGAAATGTAGGGATATTAATTTTCTTTTTTGAGGTTGAATAAATTATAGTGAAAATTAATAGTACTAATAACAATCAGGGATTTTGAGGGAAAAAGGCTTCAATGGTAGAGTATCCTAAGGACTCAAGAAATAACTAGTTGCAAGGTTTTTGACAAAGGACGATGAAATTATGGAGTATTTGTCTGGCATTCATTCATTCATTTAGTCAGTTACTGTCTATTGAGCTGCTATTAAAGGCAAGTTCTAGTCAAACCTTCCTTGTTTTATAGAAGAGGAAATTAAGGTACCAAGCAGTTAAATATAGGCATATCATATAAACTGCTACAGTTTAAAAACTGTGTCCATTATTCTCAATGCTTATACAATTTTGAGTCAGGGTGTTATCTAGATTTTGAAGAGGGAGACATCAAAGTTCTTAAGGCTAGCGTTAACTAAAATTAAGCAGTTGTTTAAAAGTGCAGCTGTGATTAAATTTAGGACTTATGACACTGTTAATCATTTACCCACACTTGTGAGTTTACCATGTATCAAGGCATACCACAAATAGCGAGGAACAAAATATATTTTCTGAATTCAAGAAGCTAGCAGGAGAAAGGGACTAGTATATAGGTATCATCCCTTAGTGTGGTAAGTCATACAGTAGAGCTACTGAGTGTTATAGAGAACAAAGGATGAGCGACTCTACCCTATCCAGAGGCCAGGGAAGGATTCCAGGGTCTGCAAGTCATGTGTATACCAAGAGCTGAAGGTTGAGAGGTGTGGTGTGGAGTATCTGGATTTTTGTGGGGCAGTGTCCAGGAAGAGTGAATAGCAAGTGGGAACGAAACCTAATTTGGGTGGAGAAGTTGAGGACAATTCAGTATGGCTAGAACACAGAGTGGGAGGTAAGAAGTTTTAAAAGATGTGGCTTAACGAACATCACTGAGTTTTATGAAGGCCTTTAAGCCACGTTACACAGCTGGGACTTTATTCTACTTCCAGTTGGTTAAAAATAAAATTATTCTAAGCAGGGAGTGATAGGATCGAAACATATTACTGACATGCTGTATGGCCTTAAATTTGCTCAGATAGATGGTTACTGCAAGATCTAACCTAGACTAGGATATAGTTACAGGAATCAGAAAATTGGAGACATAAAAGAAAATTAGGTTGTCAAAATGGCATAACTGTAAGATTGATTTCATATGAAAAGCATAGGAGAAGGGTCAAGGGTAACAGTTGTTTAATTAGGAGAACCAAGTGTTTTCAAAACTGACCTATCTCTCCAGTCCGCGTCCCCTCCTATTCTAAGCTACCTCCACGTATCTACGGGTGACTAGAGGAGTAGTTTCCTGTCTGCGCTGCTGATTCCCATATTTTTCCCCTCTTCAATTGGTTCACTTTTTCCAGAGTGACCTTTTCAAAACATCTGATCGTACCGGTCTCTATTCATAACTCTTCACTTTTGCTCTTAAAGGTCAAAATCCTTTAAAGCCTTGCAGGGTTAAGCACTGTCTCTCTCCAGATGAAATATCAATCTCATCTCTCCCTTTTCCCGACTCAGTATGCTTTAGCCGCAATAACCTTCCTTCAGCTCCTGAAATATGACACAGTCCATCTACCCTTAAGCATTTACACATGTGGTTTCCTCCTCTGATGCTCTGCCTCCTTTTCTTTAATTCTCTAGGTAATTCTTTGCCATCTTTTCTTTAACATTTATGTTAACTCTGGGGCCTTTTTGTTTGCTTTCTAATGAGCCTAAAATATCAGTACAGTAGCACATGTGGAAGGTAATTAATTAATACAAATAATGGGATTGAGGTGCTCAAACTCTTTTTTTTTTCTTTTGGCCACACTGCATGGCATGTGGGATCTTAGGTCCCTGACCAGGGATGGAACCTGCACCCCCTGCGGTGGAAGAGCAGAGTCTTAAGCACTGGACCACCAGTGAAGTCCCAGTTCTTTGCCATCTTGTATTAGTTTAAATCTCTCTTCCTCTGGGAAATTCTCCCAGTCCCCCACTATTAGTTCCCCGTCTCTCACAAGGCCAGAACTCTTATACTACCCGCTACAATCCTGTGTTTTACCTCTACTAGACGGTAAGCTCCATGAGAATAGAGACTGTCCTTAGTAATATGTAATAAGCACTGAATAAATAAAACAAATATTTGTTCAGTAAATCAGTTAATGGTGCTATTTCCTGAAACAGGGGAAATAGGAGTGGAATTATGCTATGAGAGAAAAGGTAATTACGAATTTTTACTGGTTGTGTTTGAAATGTCTGGACATCCGAAAAGCAGCTGGGGTACAGATCTAGAGTAATGTTTCTCAAACGTTTATGCTTATCAGAATTACCTATAGGATTTGTTAAAATGCAGATTACTTGGCACCATCAAGTTTCTGATTCGGTATATATGGGGTGGGGCCTGAGAACTTACATTTCTAACAAACTCTGAGGTGATGTTAATACTGCTGGTCTAGGCACCACACTTTGAGGATTGATCTAGAGAACAGAAGAGGGTCCATCTCGATACAGAGAGGTGGGAGTCATCTGTCTAAAGAGGACAACAAAATTCGTTTTAAGAGATGAGCTCTCTTAGTCTCTTGATGGTAATGAGAAACAATCCTGGGAAACATTAACATTTGAAGGACAATCAGAGGATCCTGTGTAATAAAGAATTTGGTTGGCTTTGATCCTGGCTTCCTAGAGGTAGAAACTATAAATCCTTGGAATTTCCTGAGTGGTAATAATGTCTTTGTTTTTCATGGTGGGCCCTGATAGCTTATGCTAATTAAGTGACACTTAGTGTGCTTCTAGGTGGGTTGTGCTAACTAGATGACTCAGAGTGGGGCTTGGCCACACCAGAAAGACTACCCATGTGATTAGAAGGTTAGGACTTTGAGCTTTATGATATGAGCCCAACCTTGGAAATCCACCCTTGCAGCCAATAATTCAATTAATCATAGCTATGTAATAAAGCTCCAAAAAAAAAAAAAAGAATTCTGGACACTGAAGTTGAGGTGAGCTTCACTGGTTGGTAATATTCTATACTGTCACACATTGATATGCCAGGAAGGTGACTGACACATCCTGACTCCACAAGAAGAGGACAACAGAAAATGTGTCTTCAAGACACTCCCTGTTCTCCTTCTATTGTCTCTTGGGTGATTCTAATTTGTACCCTTTTGCTATATAAAGCTGTAATAGTAAGTATAGCACTTTTCTGAATTCTGTGAGTTGTTACAGTGAATTTTCAATCCTAAGGAGGCAGTGGAAACCTCCAAATTTGTAGCCAGCTGGTCAGAAGTATATGTGGCCTGGGGATCCCAAACTTGGGGCTGGTGTCTGAAGTGAAGGTAGTACTGTGAAGGACTGTGCTCTCAACCTGTGAAGGTTGGCCCCATTTCAGGTTGTAGATGTCAGAAGTCATAGCAGAGGGATAAAGGTCAGTAAAGGAAACAAATTGAGCAGCCAATGGGGAAAGAGATGAAGTAGGAGAAGGAGGGTATCCTGGAAAAATATTTCAGAAAGTGACTGTGCACCAGGGTTTACACACTACCGTAAGAAGTCTGGTGATGACGGTGCAGTACTGTTGATGGCTGGAAGTAGCATGCATGGTATGATCCCAATTGGTAAAATTAAAGTGTGTAGATAGGCTGATAACTTTAAAAAAAAATCAAAGTGATTGTGATCAACACTGTCAACTGCTCTTATGAAGTCAGTAAAATCCAAATCTCATATTCTCTGTATAAAATTCTTTTTTTGTAAATGGGTGTGAGAATCAGAAGGAATATTCTATAATAGTCAATTGTTAGAAAACATACATATTCTTCTGTGTATCAAAATGAAGAACAGAGTATTGTTGGGGAAAAGGAGTTGAAACTCAAATTCCATTTTCATCAGTTGGTAGAAGAATATTGTCTGTCAGTTCAGTTTCCTTGGGCAAGTTTTTCACCTTTGTGTGAGAAAACAGTGGGATAGATAGTTGTATCTAAGTTTCATTCCAGTTCAAACTACAGAGAGGCATTCATTGTTTCATTGACGAGTCAAAATTCACTCATTGTTTTGTTTATTACTCAATATTATCAACAAACATTTGGGGATTTTGTAAATTTTTTATTCAAAAATAAATGCTCAAAACTTCAAATAAATATTGTGTACTGTTTCTGTGTCCTCAGTGTTTTCCATGCTCTAGCAGTATGTGATCTGGAAGATGAATGTTTTAATGACCTTGGGCCCTTGTGTCTATGATTTTTCTTAATCTTCATTAATTTGTACAGGATTGATGGTCTTTTAGTATATGCTATTGTGTGATACTCCTGAAATTTTATATTTTTTAGCACTTTTGGATTTCTGGGAAGAAGTGAGATGTTAGGATCTCCAACCATGTCATGCACTTCAGCAACAGAAAAACTACTAGATGATATTCACTTAATTAGAGGCACAGATCTAGACCCTTGAACTTGCTCAACATTTTGGTTTCAAGATTCTTCATATTATAGGAAAACTGCTTGTCATAGGTAGTATAACCAAACTATGACATCTGAGGAAAAACTTTCAGTTTTGCTTATTCTCAAAATATTTTTGAAATAATAAAAAAAAATACACTTTTCACTAATAATCTCTTTTTCTGTACTTAGACTGCTTACTCACATCCAGTTTTTTATGAAAAGAATTGATAGGTAAAACACTGATATCATTAATAAAAATGAAATTAATCATAATCCATATTTTGTCATTAGTCAAGGTAACATGGCATTATTCAAAAAAAGTAACTTTTACGTAAGACAATACTGAATACATTGTAATTTTTAAATGATGTATAATTTCATTATTAATTTAAAAACTTTGTTAGAAGTAGAATTCATTCAACGTGTGTGCACATTTGAGGTTTTAGTAGTATAGTCTGTTGCCTTTAGTAAATTTGTGACAATTTATACTCACATCTTTCTTGAATAAATTATGTCCTTACCAATGCTAATATTGTCACTTATACAATATAGACACATACTTATTTATATCAAATAATTTAATGCGTAGAAGATGACATCTGGTACTCTGTAATTATTTGGGTTAAAATGTTTTCCTTTAGTTGATTTTTTTGTGTAAAATTATAAACAACATTTTATTGACATGAAAATTAAGCATTAGGTTAAGTAAAACTCAGATTTCCAGTGTAGACAATCTATAGGTAGAGACTTGATAGCTACATTATACTTCTTGTTTTTAAAATTATAGTTGATTTACAATATTAGTTTCAGGTGTACAGCATAGTGATTCAGTAATTTTATATATTATACTCCATTTAAAGTCATTCTAAAATAATGGCTATATTTTCCTGTGCTGTATAATATATCCTTGTTGCTTATTTTATACATAGTAGTTGGTATCTCTTAATCTCCTACCCCTATTTTGAACCTCCCCCCTTCCCCCTGTTCACTGGCAACCACTAGTTTGTTCTCTATATCTGTGAGTCTGTTTGTCTTGATATATTAATTTGTTTTATTTTTTAGATTCCACATATAAGTGAAAACATACAGTATTTTTCTTTCTCTGACTTATTTCCCTAAGCATAATATCCCTTAGGTCCATACATATTGTTGCAAATAGCAGAACTTCATTCTTTTTTACGGCCGAGTAATATTCCATTCTGTATA
This sequence comes from Lipotes vexillifer, assembly GCF_000442215.2. Classification (NCBI taxonomy): domain Eukaryota; kingdom Metazoa; phylum Chordata; class Mammalia; order Artiodactyla; family Lipotidae; genus Lipotes; species Lipotes vexillifer. Next base: position 405,183 of record NW_006769399.1, read on the forward strand.
TGTTATATACCACATAATTTATCCATTCATCTGTTGATGGACACTTAGGTTGCTTCCATATCTTGGCAATTGTAAATAATGCTGCTATGAAAATTAGGGTGCGTGTATCTTTTCCAATTAGTGTTTTCATTTTCTCTGGATATAAGCCCAGGAGTGGGATTGCTGGATCATATGGTAGTTCTATTTTTAGTTTTTTGAGGAACCTACATACTGTTTTCTATAGTGGTTGCACTGATTTACATTCCCACCAACAGTGTACTAGGGTTCCCTTATTTCTACAACCTGGCTAACTTTTGTTATTTTTAGACTTCTTGATGATAGCCATTTTGTTACTGAGTTCAAGCTCATGCTGCTCACTGCATAACAGGCCAGTAAATCGAGAGATGAGTTGTTGGGGCAAAGAATAGTGGCTTTATTCGGAAAGCCAGCAGGCTGAGAAGATGGTGGAAATGCATCCCAAAGAACAGTCAGTTCTTCTAACAGTCAGTTAGAATTCAGGCTTCTTTTACACTAAAAGAGGATGGGATATGGCTCCTTGTTGAGAACTTTTTGCTGCAGGAATCCTTTGTTCCTGCAGCTGTCCATGTAGGTCTGGTCACAATGTTCCTATAAACCTCCAACAAGGCAATTGTTTTCTGTTCTGCAAATTTTTATATCTAAAAGTGTTAAACCTTTATAGGTCAGAGTCTTGAGAATGGGCTGTAATGTATATTTCAGGCTATAGGGAATGTCCTTTTACAAAGGTGCAGAGCCAGCACGACTAAGCAGAGGCAACAGAGCACAGGGTTAGAGCTAAAGGAATAGATCCAATATGGAGTCAGATTTGTTCTCTCTATTACAGTTCTGACAGGTGTGAGGTGATACCTCTTTAGTGGTTTTTGATTTGGATTTCTCTGATTAGTGATGTTCAGCATCTTTCATGTGCCTGTTGGCCATCTGTACGTCTTCTTTGGAAAAATGTCCATTTCAGTCTTCTGCCCATGTTCTGGTTGGGTTGTTCAGGTTTTTTTTCTTCATACTGAGTTTTATGAGCTGTTCATATAGTTTGAATATTAATCCCTTGTTGGTCATATAATTTGCAAATATTTTCTACCATTGCCTAGGTTGTCTTTTCATTTTGTCAATGGTTTCCTTTGTCATGCAAAAGCTTTTATGTTTAATTAGGTCCCATTTGTTTTTTTGCTTTTGTTTCTTTTGCCTTAGGAGACAGATCCAAAGAAATGATGCTACAATTTATGTCAAAGAACATTCTGCCTATGTTTTCTTCTAGGAGGTTTGCGGTTTCCAGTCTTACATTTAGGTCTTCAATCCATTTTGAGTTTGTTTTTACGTATAGTGTGAGAAAATGTTCTAATCTTATGCTTTTGTGTGTAGCTGTCCAGTTTTTCTGTCACCATTTATTAGAGTGTCTTTTCTCCATTGTTTATTCTTGCCTTCCTTGTCATAGATTAATTGACCATACATGTATGGGTTTATTTGTGGGCTCTCTATTCTGTTCCCTTGACTTATGTGTCAGTTTTTGTACCAGTACCATGCTGATTTGATTAATGTAGCTTTGTAGTGTAACCTGAACTTGGAGTGTGATACCTCCAGCTTTGTTGTTTATTCTCAAGGTTGCTTTGGCACTTCTGGGTATTTTGTGGTTTATTTATTTCTCTTTCTGTGAAAAATGTCAGGGATATTTTGATAGGGATTGCATTAAATCTGTATATTGCTTTGGGTAGTGTGGACATTTTAACAATATTCTTCCAATCCAAATATATTTCCATTTTTTTAATATCATCTTAAATTTTCTTCTTTGGTCTGTTGTAGTTTTCAGAGTACAGGTCATTTCAGGTTAAAATGTGTTTCCGCTGTGTTGGTTTTCTTTTGTTTTTGCTATTTCATATCCTTTGACTAGTTTACCTATTGGATTAGAGTAATATATTAAAATTGACATTTAAAAATATACGCTACCCACAAAACCTGTGAGGAGAGCAATTTAACTTTTAAGTCACAGCTTGTTGGGTCCTAGAGTGATTCAGAATTAGTTTTAAAATTTATCTAGTAGAATCACAGAAGTGCAAGTTTAAAAAAAAAAAACCTTGCTGATTAATAGAACACAGCTAAGTATATAGCTAAGTGTTAAGTATATATTAATAACACTTCTGAACTGTAAAGAGTAAAATTCTGCTGAAATAACACTAGCATATGTATTCATTAAACTAGCCTCAATTTTGGCTCCTTAAAAATTTTTATTTTGACTTCATTGACATACCTGAGCAAATTGCAACTGTGGGCTGATAGCTTAAATGTTTATGGAAACTTTATCTGAATCAAAAAATACTAAATGGACAAGGTAAAGGACAAAGTTAGTACCATTTGTATCAGAAAAAATTGTACTTTAGAGCAAAAGGAAATCATTTAAATTGTATGTTGTGCTTTAAAATGGTAAACCCAAAGTGATATATTTATTACAAAAGTCCTCAGAAGTTAACAAAAAAAAATTATAGAAAGCATCTAACTTGGCAGTGTTCCCTGGAAATTTTGATACTCTTTATTAAAAGTAAGTGTCCAGAAATATTTCATTTTTAAGTTAAATTTTTCTTCTAATCCTGTAGAGTACTAAATAACTGCCCCATATTCTGATTATTTATTCAGCCTGCTGATTTCAGAAACAGAAAATTTTTAAACATCTTCCTTTTGGCATTTTCTCCCCAAGGTTTATTTCTTCTCTCCATCGCTTCCTTCTTTTTACATATTTTTGTCCTTGGCCTGGCTTCCTGGCAGTCTCCTTTTCCTTGTTGCTGCCTCTTCTTGCCTCATTCTCAGGGTGAGATCATAGTCTTCATGGAGTGAATTGTTAATGGTATTTAGATGTGGGATTTGGATAGAAACCTACACTGAAAAAGTTTACCACATAATGATAGTGAAGAGACATATAACACATTTTATTTCCCATGACGAGTGCTTTGTTATTTTATTTTTGTCATTTAAGTAATCTGGGATGATAAATAGGGCAATTGTGCTAAAATTATCACTCTCTGCAAGTACCCTCTGTTTAACCTTATTACCTCCCTCCCTCATTAATTGCCTTTTTCCAAAAGACTCATGATGGAGTTCAGAGGACTTAAAAACACATTAGCTTTAAGGATATGGACAGAATTTGTGTAAGCATCCCCAGCTGCCTCCAAATTTTAAAATATCACACCTTCACTACAGGAAGTAGGATACAGGAGTCTAAGCAATACTGTTAGGAAAAAACATTAAGAAAATTCTGTGCAAACCTTTCTGTTCAAACTACTGGGATGTAGTAAGGATGGATTTTTCACGAGGTCAGCCTCCAAGGAGTGCATAGTGTAGATAGCCCTGAGTTGTGTAAAGATGTTCATTAGGAGAAATGCACTCTGCACACTACCTGGAACACAGTAAACACTCAACAAAATATTAATTCTTTTTATTTTTTCCTCCTCTTCTCCAGTCTTAAGTCAGAAATAGATCCACATGCGTAGTGATGTCAGTGACACTATCTTGAAATTAGTGGTGCAGGACATAGGGTATTTTGGCCATGCTGTTGCCCGAACCATGAAAAATCAAAGCTCAATCTAGATCAAAACTCAATTTAGATAAGCGTCTGTCCTTCTGACTGTCCCATTTCACTTTCATTGTCTTTCCTATCTTGTGCTTCATCAGATGAGTTGGTATCATTGTGAAACCTTATTAAAATGTTGCACTACAGGGAATGGTAATGTGGCATAGGAGAGCATAATATTCAGGTATTTTAGAAATTGAGATACCTATGGATAGGTTTAAATTTTAAAAAGGAAATATCAAAGTCTCATTATTTTTCCAGTGGTTAAAAGCTTATTTTCATAAAGTATTATCTTGGTGAAAGCAAATAAATTATTCATAGGGGATGTTCCAGTTCTTGAGAAAACTGCAAGGAGAATTTGAGTTTGTATCATTGCAAATACCCCATTTGTTAATTTAAAGACCAGAGAAAGTTTGAGCCGAGCAGTTGTGACACAATAGGGGGTAGTAGATGAGCTTCTGTCTTACACTCGCTCAAAAGTACTTCAGAAAATTTTCCATGTTTTTTTTTTAAAAGTGTAAATGAAATGCCAGGCTACTTTGAATTGGTGGCAGAGAGTTTTTAGAGAATAGATTTTTTTTTTAAAGCCCTAACGTCTGGAAAATCTAACCCTCCCCCCCCTTTAAATAGAATACTGCCAATTTACAGAGTCAACATGGAATTCAATATAAGTTTCAAAGTAGTGGGTACTTAAATTTTTAAAGAGAAATTTTACCAAGAAAGCTTGGTAAATCAAGAAAATGAGAACTTAAATCTTTTGCTCAAAAGCAGAAAACATATTATGATCAACTTAGGAACATGGATCATCTTAATTAGGAATTTGTATCCTGCAATAGTCAAGCTGTACAATTTTACAGAAACTACATATCGGAAAAAGTTGTATATATTCAGTATAGTACTAGAAATACAGTGCTTTCAGTGTACAGAGTTAAGTTCTGAGGGCTGTACATAGCAATATTTGATACCTCCTAATTACGAATAACAAGGGAAGGAGTCAGTGATTTTGTTTAAAAAATTGTTCCTTTTGACATATATTTTTCATTCATAAAAATTGAGGTTACTTCCTTCTTCGAACAATTATCTTCACTGCCAGCATTGAGAATATTATGATCACAGTTCTCGAATATTTATTTGAAACTATCCTAAATAATGACTAATTTTTTTTTCAGTTGTAAGTACTTAACAGAAGCAGCAAAGGTGTTTTGAAAAACCACATTCCATTTCTAAGTCTTCGGAGAACTAAGCAGACCAAGGTTTGCTGAGGGGCCAGCGGTCACTGGGGTTGGGGGATGCTGGCCCTGCCAGGCGTGCCGGGCTTTGTATGCTCTAGGATGTCCTGTGTCTTGCAGCTGCACCTTTCAGACCATCATCCAGGGAGCTGGGATGTGTCCAAGCTCAGGCCTCTGTCCTTACCTCCTTTTCCTCTCCTTTCTCCCTGCTGCAGTTGCTGGAGGACCTGTGCTTAAGCATTCGCTGCTCTCCTTATCTCTCACTGGGTCCTCTGCTGCATCATGGCCAGTAGTCCTGGTCTTGGGGAATTGGGATGATGTTTCTGCCCCTCTCTGGACTTCTGGACTTAGATTTCTGATAGTTTTCCCCCACCTGAGCCATAAACTTGCATAAATTAGTCAAAGTTGTCTTTTCCCTTTTTAATCTTACCTCTGGATGGTGAGGAGAGGGTAGCTGCTCTGACTGTACTTCCTGACTATTATCAGAGCAAATCTTTATCTTTCTTATGTTCTTGCTTTTCGAGGAGGGGATTTCATAAGGATATGAATTTGGCCATAGTTTGTAAGCACCATGGCCCTTCTCCTAGAGCACTTTGGTTAATAATCCACATGCTCTATGTCTCTGTGGGGCCGGTCGTTAGATATGTGGTTGACTCAGATAGTGGTTCTTTTGATCTTTAGCCCATTAAAATTGATGACAGCCTGAATCATACTTCTCTGGACTTCAAAGCAACGATAAAACAGAATCCTTTGGGCTTACAAGTCTTGATAGCTCTTAGGAGATGAATGTTAATACTTCCCTGTATCATGAAACTATTTAGGAGATAGCCCCTTCTTTTGTATCCTGAGGAAGATCTCGAGAAAGGTCCACTGTGTGTCTTTGGAAGTGGAGTCATCAGGACACCCGAGGCACCAACCGAAGCTGGGATTTCTGCCAATTCAGCTTGTTGATCAGTTTTACTTCAGTGAAAGGGATTCATGCCCACCAGCTGGTGTTTCACACAAATATATCAGGTTCTGGGAGTCGCTTCCATGGTACAAACTTGGGTCTGTCCTCTAATATACAGATTTTATATAACAAAGTTCAGGTTGTTTTAGAACTATGACTGTATGAAAGGTAAGAGTGAATTCACGTAAAAACTGATCCTCCTGCAAGCTGCTTTCTGCAAAGAGTTGCCTCCTGCAAACACCATAGAAACCAGTTACAGCTTCTTGCTGATAGCCCTGGTCAGCCTCTAGACTTGGACCACAGTTCCCCCATCATGCCGGGGCAGGGGCTAGTGCTTTCCTCAGCAGATGCCTGACATGATGAGTCCTGTTGCTAGTGTCCTATGTCTTGTATCTGCGAATTGAAGGCTTGGTATGAAGCCTACTATTTATTCCCACATAGGCTGAGCTGGCAGGTTAGGGCTGGAGACAAAATTCTACCATAGCATACAGTGCTCAAAAGGCACTCAGCAGAACATAACTGGGAGATAACTGTCTTTCAGAGTCAGCCGTCTGGCCCTGTGAGAGAGCTCTGGGCTCCCACAGAGTGTCATGGGGCAAGGGAGACAGGTGTACCTGCTGCTGACCCTGAATCCATGAACTTTCCCCAAGGAACACAAGGAACGCTGCACCAGCAGGTCACATACATGCCCTGTTTGACTGATTCCTGTGTTGGCACGGTGTCCCTCAGGTTACTTTGCATCTTTGGTGTATACAACGTTGCTGAGACAAATACAAATGGTGAATAGTTTCTTGAAAATGAGGCAGTTTGTTCATTCTGCAAATGGTTGAGTGTCTGCCCACCATGCGATACAGAATATATTAGATTGTCTTACGGTAATAATGCATTCTGCTTTCCGTCTTGCTGGGGAATAAGACCTATTCCCTAATAATGCTAATGAAACATACACGTGGGAAGGAAAAATTAAAAAGGCGCTATGAGAATTATAGAGGGAAAAGAAATTACTTTTCTTGTAAGGGTTTTTGATGGCTTCAAGGATAAGTGTAATTGAAGTGTTTAAAGACCAACGAAATGGCATTCTACCTGGGACTGGGAAAGCGAGGGGGGAAGAAAGTAGAAAATGAGTTTGGCTGGATTGGAATGTTTATGGGAGGCATGGGGGAAATTGACTTTGAAAGACAAGTTGTATCAAGATTGTAGAAGGCCTTTGATGCCAGGCTAAATAATTTGAGCATTATTGGAATTAGTCCCCAGAAGGAGTCATCTGGCAGTGGTGTGTAAAAGGTTTTGGCATAGGAAGACATGTTACAAGGGGGACAGAATCTAGATGACTGGTACTAGTTTGTCATGGCCCTTGGTTTGAATCAAGTACAAATAGGAGTATAAAATCCCACCTACAGGGGAGGAGATGAGGAGCAATGTTAGACATAATGTATCTACTCATTACTAGGGCTAGTAATCATATTACTAGGGTCGAGCAGGACAACATAATAAAGGCCATTGTCAGAGCTATTGGAACTAAGTGTATAAATATATTAAACATATTGGTGTACCTTGGTAAGCTGTCTCGTGCTTGTACCACTTCAATCTGTGGTTTCGAATATTTATGTAAATGGGTCAACAGACTTGCTTGAAACCTCCAGCCCTGATGAATAGACACTCATTACAAAATTACATCTGCCTTTGCCGTTTTAGTTATTACTCATGTAATTGCATCCAAAAAGGATTTGATGCATTTATGATTAAAGACGAACAAACAGAATTAAAGTCAGGGGAGAGTCAATGAACATTACTGTGGTTCAGAGCAAAGTTTCTTCTTGTATTTTCAGGTAGGCAAGTAAATATTGTTGTGATAAAGTATAACCCTCAGTAGCAGATTGTTTGGAGAAAAAATTGATTTTTCTGACAGTGCTGTGAGGAATATATTGCTCATTATAAAAAGAACAATGAACATGAAATGAATAATGTCAGTCTGAGCTTCACAGAAGGTAAAGTGGTTCTTCACAGAATCACTTCACATGATAACCTTTAGGAAATTGTTCAGGAAAGAACAATGAATTACAATTCTGTGAAGCCACTTCTGTGGGAAATTACGGTAATTAGTGCAGATGTAGATTCTCTGATATGATTTCGTAAATGAATGAAGCCTAAGGATCCTAACAGTGCTTCTCAGAATGTGATCCTCACCATCCTTTGTGATGTCTGTTAAACAGGGACTTCAGTCCTACTGAATCAGCATCTCTGGAACCTCTGAAATACACTTTTTTTTTTTTTTTTTTTTGCTGGTACGCAGCTCAGTGGCCGTGGCTCATGGGTCCAGCCGCTCCGCGGCATGTGGGATCTTCCCGGACCGGGGCACGAACCCGTGTCCCTTGCATTGGCAGGCGGACTCTCAACCACTGCGCCGCCAGGGAAGCCCTGAAATACACATTTTTAATATGACTCCCAGTGATGGTGTATATATTTTCACAGAAAATACAGAATCTGGGAACCACTGATTTTCAGAAACAACTGAATAGCTTGTCTTGTAGTATCTCTTGAATGTGTATTTTCATAATTGGGATTTTGTCAGAAACATGAATCAGTAGCTTCATCAAAAGCTAACAAGTTTCTAAAACTCAGGTACTATTCTTTTTTTGACCGAGAGGAGATCTGTATGCTTTGGATGGCAGTGCTTTGGCTTTGTGTTATGAAGAACTTGCTTGCCCAGATGGACACCATCTTTCTACAACCATTTGGTGGCTTCTGGGGATTTCCTACTGTGAGTTACATCCTAGACTTCTCAGCTAGGGATGACATAGAAATAAATGAGGTTTGCCTTCCCTCATATGTTCCCAGATTTGAATTAATAATTAAAAGTATTCATTAATTTGGATGAATAATTAAAAGTAAAGCAGGAAGAAAACTTAAGCTAATTTTGCCAGGTAATACCAGTTGATAAAAAGGGCAGCCTCATGCAAACATTACCAATCCCTTATTAAAAATGTGTAGATAAATAAAGGAGCCAGTAAAATTTGCATGCAGAAGGATTTTCGTCTAATTGTAGCCCTTCATGAAAGAATACTGCCCTACTTTCCTACTATGTGTAGCACTATCCAACCTGGCAGCATGTTTGTATGAAACCCAAAGAGAAAGCACTCTGGGCCAGATTCCCTGCTGTCTGCGTTGAAACGTTATCAGCTTTCCAGAAGAGCTGAGGGCATTGAATTCCCCTCTCTGGAAACCATGTTACGGTATCTGAGGTCAGCTTTAACTTGTTCCTGGCTGAGAAAGCACAAGAGGGTTTCATTACACCATCCTGGGCTTTATAGACAGGAGACATGTAGATGCAAAAAGACTGTTATTTTGTTACAATTGGGGACAGTACTTTGCTAATTTTATTTGGGTCAAGTTGATTTGTCTTATATCCAGACGTTGCTCATTATCAGTATTTATTGTTTGGATAGAAATATCCTAAAATTTGTGATAAAATTTAGGTCAGATTTAATTTGTTTAATGATTATGAATACAAAGATACTTTTCTGTTTCTTGGCAAGAGAATATGATTATGTGGTCACACACCATGAATTAAATGAGCACAGGGCTCAGGCAATTCATATATAATTTCTGACTCCATCAAAGACGGTAACCACTACATTCTATTTCCCTAGGTGTAACGCAAATGTAATTTTAGTGTTCTAAAATGGTTGGTTGCTAATGCTCTAGTGAACGATTAACGTTTTTTGCATGAGTAGTATCAGGCTGAACAAATATGATGCAACAGTATTTTTCTTTCATAGATTACACATTTGGCAGATATTTCATCTCTTAGCTTTTACATGTCAGTAGCGATAGCATGTAAGGAATTTTTATACTGTGCTTGGAATGATGCAGTATTTTTTTTTCTTTTCCTGAGAATTACGAAAGCTGTCATATTTTTTCTAGGGTATTACTTCTTTCTTTTTTTTTTTTTTGCGGTACGCGGGCCTCTCACTGTTGTGGCCTCTCCTGTTGCGGAGCATAGGCTCCGGACGTGCAGGCTCAGTGGCCGTGGCTCACGGGCCCAGCCGCTCTGCAGCATGTGGGATCTTCCCGGACCGGGGCACGAACCCATGTCCCCTGCATCGGCAGGCGGATTCTTAACCACTGCGCCACCAGGGGAGCCCCTAGGGTATTACTTATGATGCCCTCCTGTCTTTTTTCTTTTTTAAATATTTGCTAAACAGTCTCTTTTTAAAAAAAAATTATTTATTTTTGGCTGTGTTGGGTCTTCGTTTCTGTGTGAGGGCTTTCTCTAGTTTCAGCGAGCGGGGGCCACTCTTCATCGCAGTGCGCGGGCCTCTCACTGTCGTGGCCTCTCTTGTTGCGGAGCACGGGTCTAGAGCACAGTCTCAGTAGTTGTGGCTCACGGGCCCAGTTGCTCCGCGGCATGTGGGATCTTCCCAGACCAGGGCTCGAACCCATGTTCCCTGCATTGACAGGTGGACTCTCAACCACTGAACCACCAGGGAAGCCCCTGCTCCTATCTCTTTATGGTGAGGACAGAGGTACGTGTGCCCTGACTTAAATCTGCACTCTGATTTAAAGTTTAAATTAATGTTGGAATCATTTATCATTTATGATTTTATTGTCATGCATAAATAATTAAAGCCTCATATTAAACAGACAAGCAAGATATACGTGGTAGAATCAGTAAACAATTTAACAAGCCCAATTTAACATAGAATAGATTGAGTTTTAAACCAGATAGCCTCCAGCAATCTTTAGGCACTTGGACCAGTGGGAAAATGCTTTTGCTTATGGCATTTAGCAGTAGTCAAAGTGATTTTCTTTGTTATTTGAGCCTCTTGAGATTTCAAAAAAAAAAAGGCCAATAAAATTAACTTTAAAGAACAAAGCCTAGGATAGTTAAGGATCCGGTTGACAAACCTAGCAGTTAAGAGTTCGGGGCCTGAAAGTTGGACCTGGGCAGCAGCTTACTAGCTGCACGGCCTTGAGGAAAGTTATTTAACTGTATATTTATCCTTCTTAAGTTCCCATTTCTTCATTGATAAAATTGAGGCTTGATGTTGTGAGGAGTAAGTGAGATGTTCCATGCATGTTTGTAAATGAAGAACTTAGATTCAAAGTGAGTAAAAAGATGGAATTACTGACTCATATAACCAAGTGTAGGAAGGGAGTGTTGAGTTGGATCTTAGGACAGCGCTAGGGTTAAGAAATATATGCCCAAACCCTGCCAGAGTCCCTCTCTCCCCTTCTTGTCCCTGCCTTTTTCTTTGTGTATGTGGCTCCATGAGGTGAAGGTTACAATCATTTGCATCCCTAGGGTTCACAGTGTTATAGTTTTGCTATTAGAAAGGATAAAGCCACTTTTGTTCTACAGCCAGATTGGAAAATACTAGAGAGTGTTGCAATTGCTTGGGCCTTTTGCCAATTTCTGCATCGTTTTCTTTTTGTGTGTGATGAGGTCCACTACCAAGCGTGGCCCAGCGTAGGTCAGTGATCATGCCTTTGTTTAGAATCTCAGCATCCCAAGACTGGCACGCTCACCAGAAACATAATTAGAAAAGCATTTTTCAGAAGGAAGTGCAGAGGAGTAGACCTAAACTTCGATAGAAATCAAACAGTAACAGCTAGTACAGTAGGTAAAGGCTAGTGCCTGGCTTTGGGAAGCACCCCCATATACAATGGGCTGCTTTAGTGGCTTTGTTGTTGTTACTGTTTAGTGGTAACATTGTCTTCTATGTCCTTTCTGCTATCGTCACCTGATCCGAGGAAAAGTACCACCGACAGCAGGCAAAATTGCCAAGGAGATAAACTCTGTTCTCCAATTTCTCTTTGTTCCCTCTCTGCCCAGAATCACTCATCTGGGTCTGCCTCCCTTCAGATATCTCAAACTTCAGAATTACTTCTCCCACCATCTATATCCATGTATGATGAATCCCACTAGTCTTCGGTAAGACAATGTTCTATTCCAAAGAGAAGATTCGGATCTTGATGATTCTTCTGCTAAGGGTGTGTGTATGAATTTGAAAGGTCAACAGTGAGTCTGGCGATTGTCCACGTCTTTTGCCCACAACTGTCTCCTCCCCACAATGTTTCCTCACCCCATGTTTTGCCTTTTCTTCATCCAGTACTCTTTCCATTATGCCCTTGGTAACTTTACAACTCATTTTCACACTGTCACAGGAAATACCTCTTTTCAGGAGCCCTGAAAAGGCACTTGAAAGATGAATCATATAGAAATGAATAACTTACATTAAGTCCGAACTATTTGTGTCTAAAGTGGTAATAGAGGTGAAATTCCAAGCCTCATACTGGGGGAAATGGAAACAAAAGTAAATCGTCCCTACCCCATAGATGGTTACATACTCTGTTGTAGACAATGTAACACTTCAGGGACTACAGAGACCCCAGCTATGGGTCCATCATCAAGGAGATGATAATTTTGAGACAGGAAGACACAAATACTGCATACATGAAGCTAGAGAACACTGGAAGAGAGGGAAAATAGAGTGAGACAGAAGGCTTTATTTAAGAAATATCACAGCTACGAACCAATGGTGAAGGCTAGGAATTTTGTCACAGCTAAGAAATCTAGAACGGACCCCTTCTTTTCTTGTGTGTACTGATAATTAAACAGATGAATATGAGATTTCTGTACTAGCTGGAATTTTTGCCTATAAGTATTGTCAGGGAGTATCTTTGTTTCTCAAGCTTACTTTCCAGATAATTTCACTTTTACTAAGCTGAGGCACTGATTACTAGCAAGGAGATAACTGCTAAAACCTAGGAAGCTTAGCTGAAGTGAGACTCATTCAAATGCATCATCTCATAGACTTCTAGATGCTTCTGACAACACTATAAATATATCTCGCAAAACTTGCTTGTAGGTCAAAAGCTATTCTAAACTTCTGTTACTTTCAGTTGAAGATTACATTGTTGAAAGACCTCTAGGCTCCTAGGTCTAGCTTTGGACTGAAATAGGGCCAGCAAGATGATGATTGATTATCTCTGACTTGAAGATGAGTATCTTTCCAATGTTCTTTTTAATGAAACCACCACTGTGTTAGGTCTAGGGGAGATTAGCCCTCACATGGGAAGCTTAGAGGCTGCAGAGGACAAAGGCAGACAAGCCCATTTCCATCAATTTTTTTCATGTCTGAGTCTTTGACCAGGTCCTTTGGCTATAAAGTTTGGTACAGCTGTGCCTCGTTTTCTTGTCTTTTTTGAGTTGTACTCATGTGGTTGTTTTATTTGATTTGGGTGAATTTCAAACTGCCTAGGTAGACACCATAGGATATCTGTTCAGGAATGTAGCCTAGAAATACCATTTATTTTCTCAGGAAACATGATCCTTTGAAAAAAGATTTAAATGAACTCACTTGTGCTTTTGTAGGTAGGGATGTTGTAAGTGAAGAATGAAGACAAAAGTCATTTTTCTTTCACATGGTTATGATCATCAAGTTTATAATCCTTGATAGTTATGTTGAACTCTATAGTTGCAAATGATTTTGATATATATTCTTACTGGATCCCCATTCCTATCTGATATCTTACTCTTTTTTTCTTTCTTTGTTAGGAAAGGAAGGAAAAACAGCAGTAGAACACAGACTGAGTAGTTAAAAGTGCTTTGTAGTTTCTTTGACAGAAATTCATCCAGACATGAGGACAGTGGGTTTGCCTCACAAGACTCAGCTGCAACCCAGCATCAAAGACTTGAATAACTCACACCAAAACATGACGTGACTCAGCTGCCCACTGGTAACAAATGGATTTAGCAGAGGTTGATGTGATGGATATAATTTATAGAGCCTTCCAGGAAATCTTCAATAAATTATGTTCATCCCATGTACAAGGTTTCCCACATAGAAGTATGCTTATGGATAGTGTATCCTAGTTCATGTATTACAAGCCAACATCACAACATCGAATTTACATAGAGGGACTTAATTTCATAGAGAGGCTCAGGAATGTAACGTATGGCTTTTTCTCATACTGTTTGTGAAATAGTTATAATTGTGATGATGAATTTTGTGAGTCATCTGTTTTATACAATGAGGAAATGAAGCAGGGATCAGTACTCCAGTTTTGCTGATGAAAAAATTAGTTAATAATTTGTTTACACTTGTGTATGATCTTAGGTAAAAGAAGGAAAACAGATTTTTAGGTATATTGATTTAGTGGGCTTTTATTAAACTTCAGAATGAAGCTGGGGTTGGGAAGACATGCTATATTTAAAGACAAACAGCAAGGCATTATGAGACAAGGATTGGATGCGGAGAAGAAATGTGAGCACCGGTCGGGTCATTTTGATGAAATTTTCTACATCTTTCCTTGTGTATAAAATAAGGGAATTTTAACTCTAAACGTTTTTAACAATAAAAAAATCCTTAATTAAATATAATTCTCCCTTTTATTATTGCTAAACCAGCAGTATAGAGAAAGCCAGTCTAAAATTAGTAGAGGAAAGGCTTCAGTGGCAATGATCCTCGACTGAATTAAAAAGAGAGAATAGAGGGTCGTACTGTTGAAGCAAAAAACACGGTTGCAGAAAAAGATCTCAGGAGGTATATGTGTAAGGTTCCTTGAGCAAAAACTTGCTTTGCTCTATGCCATGTTGCATCTGTAAAGAGAAACAAAATAAAAATGGATTTATCTATGTCAGCATTATACTAACTCCAACACAGTTTCTTTGTCCAGGGTAATATTATCATTAAGAAATGATAAGCACCTCATATAGATATGTGACTAGATATATAAGACTGCCCCCCTCCCTTTCTCATTATACGTGGTTTATTTTGATAATGGTATATATCATTGCATTAAGAAAATGAACCAAATTATACTAGATGGCCAAACATGTTTTCCTAGCTGTTTCGGATTTAATTTTGAAAAAAACCCTCCAGTAGTTTAAAAAAAAAAAAAAAAATTAGAGCACAAAATGCAGAGGTTCTTGAAATTTGTATGGCATGCTAATCTCTGTAGCAATACAGTTTTAAAATAAGTGACAACAAATGAGTGTTTTCTTAACCATTTTACACTGTTGACAATATGAAATGTTAATTGTCTTCATTTTTTTTGTAAAATGAACGCTAGAGTTTTCTGACATGCAGATGTAATTCATTTTTGAGGCTCATTTTCTTAAATTGACGGGTATTATTTATTGCATATGTAGGACTGTGGAGCCACGTTTACTCCATCTTTAAAACGTAAATTTGAAGACAGTTTATGTAATATGACCAGTAGGCTATTTGCCAACATGAATGATCTAGGACTGCAAATATAAAGATAGTTCCTGTGTATGTCAGGAATGACATGACCAGAACATGGTGTAAAGGAACTTGAAAATGTCAGTGCACATAATTTTAAATCAGTGTGCATTTATCACAAAGTAAACGTGTAAAATATTGTAAGTTGTATATATTGATACATGAATTCAGTTTGGGGACCAAACTAGCAGCAGTGGTAGAATTAGCTTGGCTCATCAAAATGTTTCTCCAAAGAACCAGTTTGTAGAGGTTTTGTTTGTTTCAAATTATCTGAACAAATAGTCCTGAAAAAAATTGCTGGGAAAAAATGTGTGTGTGTGTGTGTTCACACACATGACTTTGAAGCATAGTATAAATAAAAGCATTGGATTTCAGTAAAAGGAAGTTAGGCAGAGACATTGTCGGGGCTCTAGCCCTTAGTTGAATGGTTAGTTCAGTGGTTAAGTGGCAGCAACCAGTCTCGTTCAGTTTGTTCTTCAAAGCATCCTCTCTCAGTGGTGAGGGTCGACGACTACATCATTTTTTATGTGATTCCTGAGCAAAGCCCACGCTGGTTCGCGCATTATTCCAATTTTCACATAGGAAAGGTTGTTTGTGTCACTTTTTAACCTTGTAAATTTCTGAAGAACTTTTAGTGTTTTTGTTTTTAATACGCTCTGGAAATACTTATTTTCCTATTGAATGTGGGTAGGAACTTTGTAACAGGGGTACATAGTAACCTCATATTGCTGGTAAAAGATTTATAAGAAGGACCGCTCCACTGCATAGGCTGAAGTATATATAGAGTATAGGAATGCTGGAAAATAGGTAGAATATACAAAATAGGAATAATAGAGTATACATACATATATTTACCTTTACAACCTTTAGTATAAATATACTATATGTATATAGTATATTAAGTTATATATATATTTATATAAATACAAAAATGTAGAGAATATTCCTGTAGAACAGCTTAATAAGGAAAAGTGAACTCAGAGTGGAAAGGTAAGGCGACGATTTGCTGCCATTGAGAGGCATCCCGTCATTAGGCCTGTCAATAGAGTTGTTTCATACACCCAAAGCACTTCAGTGGCACTCTGTATGTACACAAACGGGAAAATGTGGATAGTTTTCAAAATGAATAATCCACCTGTGAAAAGAGAGAAAAAGAGAGCTTTAAGTATAAATAGGAGGTCATCAAACTCCTTTTCTCCACCAAAGCCATGTCCAGGTAGAAACAGAATATGACTTGTAAGAATAATCCAAA
The DNA here is from genome assembly GCF_000442215.2 of Lipotes vexillifer. NCBI lineage: Eukaryota > Metazoa > Chordata > Mammalia > Artiodactyla > Lipotidae > Lipotes > Lipotes vexillifer. The sequence continues at coordinate 421,435 of NW_006769399.1, forward strand.
TGATTCAAGAAAATAAACAAATGGACAAACCCCCCTACTTATTAGATGTGTTTAAAAAAAATTTTTTTTAATGAGAATTTTTTTAAAAGCAATTTTAAAAAAGTAATTTAAAAACAGAATTTAAGCCCAGAAAAGAGGTATAAGGTAAATATATAGATAAATAATATTATAGATGTTATATTACTTTATTCTGTTAACCAATGTAGAATTGTATTGAATGTGCTCATCTCTTCTCCTTTTATGCAAAAGAGATTAGTAGATACCGGACCTTTGCAGGTTTTTGCATTAAATTTTAACTTCGAAAGATATTGTTTTACAAAGATAATCAGAAAAATGTATATTAAAGCCATTATTTCTTACATACCAAATTGATGAAAACTTTTAAATTGTGACAGTAACAATTTTTGAGCACGTGGAGCAAAGGGAACTCTCAAACATTTCAGGTGAAAATGTAAATGTTTAACCTTTGGAGTAAAATTGGACCACATTTAGCAAAGTTGAAGACACACACACTAACTGGCCCAGCCTATTCCCCTTGTGGGCTCTAGGAAAACATTCACACAGTAAAGGAGATAACAGTCATCCTTCATTATGTGGGGGATTGGTTCCAGGACTCGTCCTTGGATACTAAATTTGTGGGTGCTCAAGTCCCTTACATAAAATGGCATAGTACAGACATCTTTCCTCATCTGTGGCATTTCCAAATCTGTGGTTGGTTGAATCCACAGATGTAGAGGGCTGACTGTATGTATAAGCTTTTATAGCACTATTTATTTTTAATTGGAGTATAGTTGCTTTACAATGTTGTGTTAGTTTCTGCTGTACAACTAAATGAATCAGCTATATGTATACATATATCCTCTCCCTCTTGGACCTCTCTCCCATCCCCTTTATCCCACCCACCTAGGTCATCACAGAATACCGAGCTGAGCTCCCTGTGCTATACAGCAGGCTCCCACTAGCTATCTGTTTTATACATGGTAGTGTGTATATGTCAATCCTAATCTCCCAATTCGTCCATTCCCCCTCCCCCACCCCATGTCCACACGTCTGTTTTCTATGTCTGTGTCTCTATTCCTGCCCTACAAATAGGTTCATGTGTACCATTTTTCTAGATTCCACATATATGCTTTAGTATACGACACTTGTTTTTTTCTTTCTGAGTTACTTTGTATAACAGACTCCAGGTCCATCCACATCTCTACACATAACTCAGTTTCAGTCCTTTTTATGGCTGAGTAGTATTCCACTGTATATACGTGCCACATCTTCTTTGGCCATTCCTCTATTGATGGACACTTAGGTTGCTTCCATGTCCTGGCTATTGTAAATAGTGCTGCAATGAACATTGGGGTGTATGTGTCTTTTTGAATATTGAAACCAACCTAGATGTATGTATGTACACAAAACCACTCCCTCCCCCAGCACACAATGGAATACCATTTAGTAGTGAAAATTAATGAACCACAGCTACATGAATTAACATAGGTAAACCTCACAAGCATAATTTTGAATGAAAAAGCTGCAAAAGAATACAGGTGTTTCAGTGCCATTCATATAAGTTAAGATATGCAAACCAATGTACATTTTTAGTGATACATAATTGTTCTATAAGTGAGAAATCATCATTTCATAAGAGCAACTGCCTCTGGGATGGGGAGGTTGGAAGAATCAGCAACTGGGAAATGTATCCACAAGCTTTGAAATATTTTGGTATTCACTGCTTATGCAAAGGGATGGGCACACAAGTGTCTGTTGCTTTTTCAGTCTGTATTTTCATATTCTAGATGTTAATTTTTTTAAGAAATTGAAATGAAATGATGGTGTAAAATTTTTCAGTCAATATGTGTAAATAGTTTTCTTTGGAGATTAGTGGCTATATTAAATACATCTCTGATGCTAGTTAAAAAAAACGGGGTGGGGGAAAGAGGAGAAGTGAGAATGAATAGGATACCCTAAATTGTTGATAGGGGTTTCTTCCAGGAGAGAGAGTCAGGGGTTTATAGTAATGTAAAGTGACTTTCATGTTTTGTTCTATATAACTCTGAATTATGTGATTCTTGTACAGTAATATGTTAGTGTATTGCATAAATAAAAAGGAAAAAGAAAAGGTACAGTATTGTTAGCATATCTGTAATACATTTTTCTTCTCTCAGACATAGCTGACCTTTTGAATAAAATGTCAGATGAAAAATTATTCTGAAAATGAATTTTTTTCACTTCAGGAGATGTGCAATTTCATATATGATTATTTTGAAATTAAAAGCTTCATAATTTAGTGTGATTAATAAAACATTTTGAAATAATGGACTAACTTTAAGCCTTCACTGCATTTCAGAGAATTTATAGTCTTTGAATTATATGATCGTAAAGGAAACATTTCATTGCTTTCTCAGTTGATAAGATTTGATTCATGAAGTGCTGCTACATTTAAAAAAAAATAAAATGGAAATGATTATTGACATGCTTCCTACTGAATTGTCATATTTAATTTTTGAACTAGCCACAATGCTGTCCAAATCATGTAAATAGAATCAAGCATGTAAATAAAGCAGTGTGTGTTACTTGTTGTTAAAACTTTAGGTGAATTTTTAAGGAATCACTTAACGTTAGTCATAATTTTTGTTTTTGTTTTTTGCGGTACGCGGGTCTCTCACTGCTGTGGCCTCTCCCGTTGCGGAGCACAGGCTCCGGACGCGCAGGCTCAGCGGCCATGGCTCACGGGCCCAGCCGCTCCGCGGCATGTGGGATCTTCCCAGACCGGGGCACGAACCCGTGTCCCCTGCATCGGCAGGCGGACTCTCAACCACTGCGCCACCAGGGAAGCCCCATTAGTCATAATTTAAGTGAAAATAGTTCAATCATAAAACGGAACATTTTCAAAATTTTACAAAGTCAGATTTTCAGATGATCATGTTTTTGGATTCAATAGATATTTTGCAATTAGCAAAGTGACAAGATTTAGAATGTTCTTACCATTCACATTTTTAGAAATAAAAATCATGAATCACATGTCAAAGCTAGATGGATACTACATTACAAGATCTCTCTTGAGCTTCAGACCCATGTATACACATAAGTCACTGCTTCTGAATGAGCAGTAACAAAACTAAAAGGTCAGTACAAGTCTTGGAGGCCCATGGACTGCACAGACATGTACAGACTTGGGGAATCAGGAAGAACAAGGGAAAGGTAATCCACAGCTCCTTGTTTTCCTGAGGTTCTAGTGAGCTGGAGTAGTGACTGTGAGGAAAGGTGACTAGTGCTGCTAAAAACATACTTGATTGCTTGCCAATCCAGGTACAGATGAGAGAGGAGCATGCTTTGCATCCACACACTTGTTTCAAGCCCGCCCTATTTAGGGCTCTGGCCATACCTCTGGACAAAGAGCTTGGAGCCCCTGCTCTTAGAGATCATTACTATGCAAAGATTGTAATATTTATGTATGTACGTTGCAGTGGGTCTTACTTGGCAGCAGGTGGGCTCTTTAATTGTGGCATGTGAACTCTTAGCTGCAGCTTGCATGTGGGATCTAGTTCCCTGACCAGGGATTGAACCTGGGTCCTGGGAGTGTGGAGTCTTATCCACTGTGCCACCAGGGAACTCCCCAAAGATTGTTATCTTGCTTAGCCATAATCTGCTTCTCTGTTAAAGGAGAAAGGAAGACAACTTTTCTTTTTTTCCTGGAGATGCAATAGAATTCAGTATTGGCGTCGCCCATATTATGCCGATTTATACTAATCATAGCATAACACTGGACAACTTCACTTAAATGTCTCAAACATCTCCAAAATAGTAAGCACCAAACTAAACTACCCTTCTTCCTCTCCAGACCAGTTTATCACTTTTGTTTTCTCTTTTGGGATGGTCCAGCCATTGGCCCAAGGCATTATCTTTAACGAGGGTAAGTTTTACCCTTAACTTCTCTTGTTTCTCTCTGTCCGTGTGTTTTTAGTTACAGGTTCTGTTGATTCTGTCTTCTGGATAGTTCTGCAGTCTGACCAACCCACTGCATCGCCCTAGTGCAGGCTACTGACATTCTTTATCAGGACCAATGCAACTACCTCATCATTCATTCCTCTATGTTCCTGATCTTCTAATCCAACCTCTGCATCACAGTTTTTGTCCAAATGAAAATTGGAGGGTGTGATGTGTCTCCTTAAAACCCTGAAGCTCTTATGATGAAACCTAAACTCTTTGACATGGTTTAGAAGGCTCTGGATATTTCTTTCTCCTCCTGGCTTTTCATTCCTTACTTCCCACTTATCTGGCCACGTCTGACTCACCATTTAAGGCTTAGGTTATTCGCCAGCTTTTCTGTGAGATGCCTGCTCACCCCTTGAATTAGGTTTGGGATTGGCTGTGTGTTCCAGCAATGTTGTTTGCTCTCCCGTGATAATACTCAACAAATTTCTGACCTTCAGGGATCTGTGAGGGCAAGAACCATGCTGGTACTTTATTCATTAATACATTCCAGGTACACAGGGTACATGCTCGATAAATATTGGCTGAAAGGAGATAAAAGTGATCTGGCACAGTTATTTTTCCAGTCATTTCTGTTGTCGAAGTCTCCCCAATTAACCTTTATGATCTAGTCCTGCTGA
>NW_006769399.1:426139-446912 GCF_000442215.2 Lipotes vexillifer
CTGAATTTATTTTCAGTTTTCTAAAATCATGTGCTCTATTATCTCTGGTCCTTCACACTTGCTGTCCCCTTACCAGGAAGCCTCGGACTCTGCCTATGTGCTCCCATAATGTCTTGGAGTTTTTTTGACTCTGGCGCTTATCAAACTGTGTGGTAAAATTCCAATGCACAAGTCTCTACTGCCCACAAGCTTGTTCCCTATGTGCATAGAAATTGTATTTTTCATTGTTAAATCTCCAGCATCCAGAGTACCAGCCTGTATTACGTGTCTAATCCATATTTTTGATTGCAGTAAATGAATAAGGAAATGAATTCATATATATGGAAAATACGGAGTGCCTAAGAGATTAAAAAATATATTATGAAAAAGATAAGTACATTATGATCAATGAGAAATGATCTGTCTTGAAAAAGTATGGAAGGAAAAAGTTGTAAAATGTCAGCATGACTGGTTAGGAGTGGTAGGACTCAGGTGATTTTTTTTTCTACTTGGATTTCTAGAGTTTCCTTAATGGACAGTATTAATTCAAAATATTTTGAAAACTTGAAGAAAAACACAACATAAATGACTGGGGATTGCACCAGTATCTTTTGAATACATTGATGCTTTCTAAAAACACACGTATTTATAGTCAACTTCACAATCCTTGATAAATAAGAGAACATCCCAGAGTTAGATGAAAATACAAAATGACAAATCAAGTTCTACATTTGGATATTGCAATTTCCTTCTGTTTTTCTGCTAGGTTTATGAGTTTGAGAAGATTATATCTGTCCTTGGCTTGCATGAACAGGCAGAGTTAAACAACAAACAAACCTTTTGTCAAACAGAAAGGTAGAAACATCCTTAATTGCACAAGCAGAACTGACTTCCCTTCAGGCTGATCCTTATACTTAATGGAGGACACGTGCAAACTCAGCTAGGCGCTCAACAAGTCTGTACAGTTCATCCTACATGAACTTGGGCTTAAAATATCTTTGTATAACTGTGCGAGTTATTTGCCTGTGGGTTCTTTAAAGAACAATCTAAAATGAGAGTCATCTACTCACGTGCAACCAAAATCATCACATCTCAGGAGGTACTAGGTTGTCCTTTTTATCCCTGCAGGGGTATTGCAGAAGCCAGAGTGACCTTATCGGATAAGGGCACAGATAACATCAATGAGACACAAAGATGCAGATGAAAGTTTTCCAAGCTGTCACAGTATTTCTGCTTCCCAAGGCACTTAAGTATTTTAGAAAATAAAGTTATAAATGAGTCAACTAGGACTGAAATTCTTTTCCACTTTGGATTTATGACTGATATAAATACAAAGTTTGGTCGTTTCTTCTCTTGGGCTTTTACAACCCAGAACAAGTTATTGGCCAAGGTCCAAATCTGTCTCTTTCTCTACACCTGTACTTGAACTAAAATGAGTTGGTTAAGCACAAGACAAAATATTCCTTTCTTTTAAAAGTTAGCTTTCAGGATGACACAGTGATCACTGTTTATTTACAAATACCAAGTGGTATTTGCAAAAAAAAAAAAAATTTTATCCACTTTAACTATTTTGAAATGAATTACTTATCCAGTAAAGGAATGCAGAAATACGGTGTTTTAAATCATTACATTGCTTCTTTCATAATTTAGGTAGTCTTTATTTTTTTGACAGTTCTATATAGTGACTTAATTTTTTTTAACATCTTTATTGGAGTATAATTGCTTTACAATGGTGTGTTAGTTTCTTTAGGTAGTCTTTAGATAGAATGTTGGTCATTGTAGGAAAAACAACCCCTGAATTTTTAATTAGAAAAAACAGTGCAGTGTTCACCACAATTTGACCTTGTGTAAGTCACTTAAGCGGATTCTGTTACATTAACCTTTGAAGTGGGAATAATGACACCTGTCTTCCCTAACTCAAAGAGTGGATGAAGGGCTAAGTGAATTAATGTAGGAGAAAGTGCTTGGCAAGTAGTAAAGCCCTATATAAATTTCAAGGCAGACATGATGTTCGTTATGTAAACAACAGTTTGTTTTGATTTCTTCATCTGGATCGGTTGGCTTTGCCATGTTGCTCTGGCCCAAGCAATAATTAACCTAAACCCTGAAAAAAATGAACTTGGAATACAAATCATAAAATATATGACTACAGATGTATTCAAAATCTTTAGACTTGGAAATAACTGCCATTTGGGTAGTTCCAAGACATTTATGCCCTCATTTTGGACATTCCCAGAAAGAGGTTGCCTTAGATTCCCCCTTCACCCACTCTCTTTGAGGGGGAGGATGAAATGAAAGACATATTGAACTATTTTGGAATTCTGTGTATATCTATATCTAGATAACAGGCAGCCTTATAAAAATAGCTAGCATGTTTATGGTGTTTTACATGTTTTCGATCTTGAGCCTTAAGGGAATCTATTAGATATGTATGTGTGGCAGATGTTATGCTCATTTAACCAATAAGAAAACCTAGACAAAGATTAACAAAATGATACTTCTAAGATCACAAAATCAGTTGTTTGTTGTCGTGGATGATGTTGGGTAAGGTGGAAGGAGGGTTAGAATTCAAACTCCTAAATTAAAAAAAAAAACAACCTTATTCCACAGTACATTTTACCTCCATAATTTTGCTCTCCTTTTGTATATTTTTACTGTAGCTGTGCCCTCTACCTGCCTTACCTAACTCCTTTCCTTATCTGATGCCTGTTTACCAGCAACACCAACATGATCTCCTCAGTGAAACGTTCTCTCCCATGGTTAGGTGCCCCTCCTACACATACTCATTCTTCTAACAAAGCATGGATCACATACCGGTGTCTGCTGGTTTTCTTCTGCCTCTGCCCCTGGTCTGTTGAAGTCTTATCTTTTTTTTTTTTTCAGTTGAGGTATAGTTGATTTACAGTGTTAATTTCTGCTCTACAACAAAGTGATTCAGTTATACATATATGTATACATACTTTTTAGAATGTTTTCCGTTATGGTTTATCACAGGGTAAAGTCTTGATCATTCACAGAACAAGGTGAATAGCAAATAAATTTTCTGTATCTTACTCCCAAATCTCTACACACTCATTATTGTTTCTGGCTATTTAGACTGGTTCTCAATTTATGATTCAGTAGGATGTTTTCTTGAAGCTCAGCCCCTTACTTCAGTATTTGCAGCAAATCCTCACTTCTATATCCCTGTGCCAGAATCTTGGTCTTGGTATGCCAGTCTCCTCCCATTGTACTCTTTGTCTGATACACTCTTTGTTGTAAACTAGTATAAACTACTGTAAACTACTATATTTTCAGTATTCTAAAATCCTTTAGGGTACATCTCCACTTCTCTACAGTATTTTTGTCCTCTTAATGAAGTCCGGTGGTCATGTGCTTTGCCTCCTAAGGAAAGATTTTCTTCATGCTGAGGACCTTCCCTTCCTGTAGGTGTTTTAAAATCTAATCTATGCATGGGTTTTCTGTCACCAGCTTTTGCTTGCCTCTTCACATATGCTTGTTAGTGTGTGTTGAATTTCTAACATCTCCCATGCTCCATTCCTCATGCTAACTTCTTTCCCCGACTATCTTTGGTCAATGTATGAAAATAATAAGTTGACTTTAATTTACTAGTAAATATCATTAATATAATCTGTCACATATAAATCTCAATAAATTATTACGAAAAAAAAACTGTAATGTCAAAATTTGGGCTTCCCTGGTGGCGCAGTGGTTGAGAGTCCGCCTGTCGATGCAGGGGACACGGGTTCGTGCCCCGGTCCGGGAAGATCCCACATGCCGCGGAGCGGCTGGGCACGTGAGCCATGGTCGCGGAGCCTGCGCGTCTGGAGCCTGTGCTCCGCAACGGGAGAGGCCACAACAGTGAGAGGCCTGCGTACCGCCAAAAAAAAAAACACCAAAAACAAAAATATAATGTCAAAATTCAAGCTTTATCCCCACAGGAATATTCCACAACTCACCTCCTGATCCTTTGTCATCTATATCATCTATGTCTTCTATATCATGTGACCCTTTGTCAGCTATATCCTTTGTCATCATGAACTTCATTATGCCCCCCAGATCCTTCAGCCTACTTCCTCTAAGTTCCACCCACCCCAGCCATAATAAACTCATATATAGCAGTACATTCACTTATAAAGTATGAAGAATAACAATAACCAATGTTTGGCAACAAGAGAGAAACAATATAAAAATGTAGGGGAAGTTTTTTCCCCTTAGAGTTGCCTTCATTTACAGGTAAATACGAGATCACCAAATTAGTCTCACTGAACATCAAAATTGATACTAATAATACTTTCCTGGATGATTTAGATCAATTGCATATTAATTCATCTCTTCCAATTACTCAAGTAGGGTAAATGTAGATGAAGGTGTTATCAGGAATAGTTTAATAGCTTGGTGTACTATATTCAAAGAAATGAATGGTACTAAAGTAAAATTAGTCTATAAAATAATTATTTAGTATTCTAATGTGTTCTGTACATACATTGATGAAACACCTGAGTTAGTATGTATTTTACCAATAGGGGTATTTATAACATACAAAAATGTATCTTTGAGATTGATAATCTTAGAGAAACAAAATGTGTTTATTTGTGATTAATTTACATTTTAATTTTAAAATTTATTCAATAAGCATTTCATAATTTTTCCTTTTTACCTGAGGCTAAATTTTTTCCTGGAGTGTTCAGAATTCTGAGGTATAAATTGGAGGTTCATGATGCATAATCACCATAACTGAACTTCACCTCTCAAGGACAGAGTAATGGTTTTACACTAGGATAATTGATGAGGAAAAACACCGCCATGTTTTCTTTTTCTTTTTTTTTTTTTTGGTTAATCCAATTTACTGACATAACTCTGGAAAGGGTTTTTCTTATGTATCATGGACTTTAAGTGATCTTTGTGGTTATCCCCCTTCACAAGGATATTTTCTCTTGCCAAGATAAATGGAATAGAAGTAAACATAATATTAAGCAAAATGATAGGTCTGCTTTCTCTTTGGATTAGTGGCAAGAACCAGTGGTATTTACTGACTTTTCTCCTTAATGGGTAGATGAAATCTGAAGCTGTATAGATGAGATGATAAAGAAATTACAAGTCTGTTTGCTCCCAGTGTTATTCTTTAGTTTTAATTCTGCTGGAAGGCAAGTACCCTTTGGGAAAGTTAAAACCCAGAAGTAGTACCTTCAAAAAAGAGGCAATCTTGTAGGTCTCTCCTAAATAATTATATATGTTCCTGTAACATTCTCCACTCATTTAATAGAGTGTCTAAGAATTATTTTAAATTAAGGAACTATTAACTTGACTTTAAGCTTTATCTTATTTGTTGAAATATTGTCATATCTTTATTTTGAATAATGGTAGAGATACTTAAAATATTAACATAATCTGTCAGTGACATTTTTATGCAGTTTCTTCTCCTACTGGCAAAATAATTATTTCTAGATACTATAAACATTCTATACATTTCTGTAAATTCCCCTTCTAAAATGTTTTTCAACTTTTTACTCTAGCTGAAGTATATTTGGTTTGTTATTCAAGATAAATTTCTAAATTTTCTTTCCAAATTTTTATTTAATTATACTAGGTTTCTATTTAGTTTTTAAAATAATCCTTTGAAACTCCCTTGTTCTGCAAACATATGGGATCTCATTAGAACTTGCATTTTTTAAAATTAAACATAACATATGTGTAAAATAGCAAATGATGTACACGTAACCTTGTAGAATAGTATTAACTCAGAAACCTGTTTAAGGGAACTTTGAAGTCTTCAATGTGTCTGTCTTTTATCTCTCCACTTTACCATCATCTTCCAGAAGTTAATCATCCTCTAACTTTCTTGATAATTTCATGTCAATATTTTCTAGATTTGCAGTTTTCTGAAATTTATAGAGTAGTAATATGTGTACTTTTGCCACTTTCTTTTTTTTTTTTTTTTTTTTTTTTTGCGGTACGCGGGCCTCTTACTGTTGTGGCCTCTCCCATTGCGGAGCACAGGCTCCGGACGCGCAGGCTCAGCGGCCATGGCTCACGGGCCCAGCCGCTCCGTGGCATGTGGGATCTTCCCGGACCGGGGCACGAACCCGTGTCCCCTGCATCGGCAGGTGGACTCTCAACCACTGCGCCACCAGGGAAGCCCTGCCACTTTCTTTTTTAAAACACTGTAAAGATTCTTCTATGTGAGATGAAAAGCTGTAGTTCACTCATTTTCACTATCCTAGGGAATTCTATTGCACGAATGTTACCAGTATATACTTATCCATTGCCCTATCTATGGGTATTTGGTTTGTTTTTAGGAGTTTGCAATTATATAACACTGCAATGAACATTGTCTCTCCATTAAATTTTTTTACATACACGGAGCTCCTCTTTGTATTTGTTTGTTTAAATACCAATATTTCTATTGAACTCATGTTGAATATTAATAGGCATTTTGGAATCAATGAGAAGACTTTAATACAACTTATAAGCTATATGGGCATTATTTAAATTCTATCCAAAATGTTAATATAAGAAGCACTTTATCTGACTTATAAATCTAAAGGGATTTTATTCACTGAGAGAAAGTAAATCATGATAAAATTTAAAACTCTATAAAATATTTAATTACAAATTGGAAGTAATTTTAAGTTTTTTTTTGTTTTTTTTGCGGTACACGGGCCTCTCACTGTTGTGGCCTCTCCCGTGGCGGAACACAGGCTCCGGACACGCAGGCTCCGTGGCCATGGCTCACGGGCCCAGCCGCTCCGTGGCATGTGGGATCTTCCCAGACCGGGGCACGAACCCTTGTCCCCTGCATCGACAGGCGGCCTCTGAACCACTGCGCCCCCAGGGAAGCCCTAAGTATTGTTTTTTACGATTCTTTTTTTCTGAAGTTATTGTTGGGCTTCAAAAATAAGCTTAGAATGCTAATTAAAATCAAGGTCTGATTACTTGCCTCTATTTCTTTTATATTTTTTTAAGACTCTATAAATAGCTTTTAAGATGCAGATCCAGTGCCCCCAAATTAAATTAGTAATAAAATACAACTCTTTAAAAATACTTTTTCTTTTTGGAATGTCATGGTCCTTTAATGGTACCCTTTATTAGGAATATAGGTAGGTCACTCCACTCTTATGGTAAGACTAAAGCAGAGTGATTTTTTTCCATGGTTGAATAATAAGTCTGTGGTATATTTGGGAATAATGTCTACATTGTTTTTTTTAAACTAAGTTTTATTTTTAAATGAAATATAGTTGATTTACAATATTAGTTTCAGGTGTACAACATAATGATTCCATATTTGTAGAGTGTACTCTACTAAAAGTTATTACAAAATAACGGCTATAATTTCCTGTGCTGTACAATATTTCCTTGTTGCTAATTTATTTTATATATAGTAGTTGGTATCTCTTAATTCCATACTCCTATCTTGCCCCTCCCCCATCCCCTCTCCCCTCTGGTAACTCCTAGTTTGTTTTCTATATCTATGAGTCTGTTTTGGGTTGCTATATACATTCGTTAGATTTTTTAGATTCCACATACTTTAGAATGTAAGTATTTGTCTTTCACTGTCTAATTTCACTATGCATAATATTCTGTAGGTCCATCCATGTTGCTGAAAATGGAAGAATTTCATTTTTTATGACTAATATTCCCGTGTGTGTGTGTGTGCGCGCGCCCGTGCGCGTATATCACAAATTCTTTAACCATTTGTCAGTTAAGGGACACTTTGGTTGCCTCCCTATCTTGGCTATTATGAACAACGCTGCAATGAATATTGGGGTGCATATATCTTTTCAAATTAGTGTTTTCATTATTTCTGAATATATACCCAGGAATGGAATTACTGAATCACATGATATTTCTATTTTTAGTTTTTTGAGGAACCTCCATACTGTTTTCCATAGGGGCTGCACCAACAATGTGCAAGGGTTCCCTTTTCTCCACATCCTTGCCAACACTTGTTATTTGTGGATTTTCTGATGATAGTCATTCTGACAGGTGTGAGATGATATCTCATTGTGGTTTTGTTTTGCATTTCTCTTAATAATTAGCAGTGCTGAGCATCTTTCCATGGGCTTGTTAGCCATCTGTATGTCTTAGGGCAAAATGTATATTAAGGTTTTCTGCCCATTTTTTAATTGTATGAGCTATTTATATATTTTGGATGTTACCTCGTTGTAGATAATGTCATTTGTAAAGATTTTCTCCTATTTGCTAGGTTGCCTTTTTGTTGATGGTTACCTTTGCAGTGCAAAAGGTTTTTAAAATTAATTAGATCCCATTTGTTTATTTTTGCTTTTATTTCTTTTGCCTGAGGAGACAGATCCAAACAAATAATGCTACGATATATGTCAGAGAGTGTTCTGCCTGTTCTTTTCTAGGAATTTTGTAGCTTCTCGTCTTACATTTAGGTCTTTAATCCATTTTGAGTTTATTTTTATGTATGGTGTGAGAAAATGTGCTAATCTCATTGTTTTGCATGTTACTGTCCAGTTTTCCTAGCATCACTTGTTGAAGAGACTATCTGTTCTTCATTGTCTATTCTTGCCTCCTTTGTCATAGATTAATTCTCTGTAAGTGTGTGGGTTTATTTCTGGGCTGTCCGTTCTATTGAACTATGGGTCAGTTTTTGTGCCAGTATTGTGCTGTTTTAATTACTGTAGCTTTGTATAATGTAGTCTGAAGTCTGGGAGGGTGATATCTCCAGTTTTATTCTTTGTTTTCAAGAATGCTTTGGCAATTTGGCAACTTTTGTGGTTCCATATGAATTTTAGGATTATTTGTTCTAGTCCTGTGAAAAATGTCCTGGGTATTTTGATAGGGATTGCATTAAATTAGATTAGATGGCTTTGTGTGGTATAGCCATTTTAACACAATTAATTCTTCCAATCCAAGAGCACAGGGTATCTTTCCATTTCTTTGTAACACCTTCAGTTTCCTTCTTCCGTGTTTTATAGTTTTCAGAGTACAGGTCTTTCACCTGCTTGGTTAAATTTATTTCTAGGAATTTTACTCTTTTTGGTGCAATTTTATTTCTTTATTACTAAACATCTTTTTTGGAGTATAATTGCTTTACATTGTTGTGTTAGTTTCTGCTGTATAGCAAAGTGAATCAGCTATATGTATACATATATACCCATATCCCCTCCCTCTTGGGTATCCCTCCCACCCTCCCTATCCCACCCCTCTATGTGGCCACAAAACACTGGGCTGATCTCCCTGTGCCATGTGGCAGCTTCTCACTAACTATCTGTTTTACATTTGGTAGTGTATATATGTCACTGCCACTCTCTCACGTCTTCCAAGCTTATCCTTCCCTCTCCCCCTGTCCTTAAGTCCATTCTCTAGGAGGTCTGAGACTTTATTCCTGTCATGACCCTAGGTTCTTCAGAATCTTTTTTTTTTTTTTTTTTAGATTCCATATATATGTGTTAGCATACAGTATTTGTTTTTCTCTTTCTGACTTCACTCTGTATGACAGTCTGTACGTCCATCCACCTCACTACAAATAACTCAATTTTGTTTCTTTTTATGGCTGGGTAACATTCCATTGTATATATGTGCCACATCTTCTTTATCCATTCATCTGTCGATGGACACTTAAACTGCTTCCATATCCTGGCTATTGTAAATAGAGCTGCAATGAACATTGTGGTACATGGCTCTTTTTGAATTATGGTTTTCTCAGGGTATATGCCCAGTAGTGGGATTGCTGGGTCATATGGTAGTTCTATTTTTAGTTTTCTAAGGAACCTTCATACTGTTCTCCATACTGGCTGTATCAATTTACATCCCCACCAACAGTGCAAGAGTGTTCCCTTTTCTCCACACCCTCTCCAGCGTTTATTGTTTGTAGACCTTTTGATGATGGCCATTCTGACTGGTGTGAGGTGGTACCTCATTGTAGTTTTGATTTGCATTTATCTAATGATTAGTGATGTTGAGCATCCTTTCATGTGTTGACAATCTGTATATTTTCTTTGGAGAAAACTCTCTTTAGATCTTCTGCCCCTTTTTGGATTGGGTTGTTTATTTTCTTGATATTGAGCTGCATGAGCAGCTTGTAAATTTTGGAGATTAATCCTTTGTCAGTTGCTTCATTTTCAAATATTGTCTCCCTTTCTGAGGGGTGTCTTTTCGTCTTATTTGTGGTTTCCTTTGCTGTGCAAAAGCTTTTGAGTTTCATTAGGTACCATTTGTTCATTTTTGTTTTTATTTCCATTTCTCTAGGAGGTGGGTCAAAAAGGATCTTGCTGTGATTTATGTCAAGAGTGTTCTGCCTATGTTTTCCTCTAAGAGTTTTATAGTATTCGGCCTTACATTTAGGTCTCTAATCCATTTTGAGTTTATTTTTGTGTATGGTGTTAGGGGGTGTTCTAATTTCATTCTTTTACGTGTAGCTGTCCAGTTTCCCCAGCACCATTTATTGAAGAGGCTGTCTTTTCTCCATTGTATATTCTTGCCTCCTTTATCAAAGATAAGGTGACCATATGTGCATGGGTTTATCTCTGGGCTTTCTATCCTGTTCCGTTGATCTATAGTTGTATTTTTGTGCCAGTACCATACTGTCTTGATAAATGTGGCTTTGTACTATAGTCTGAAGTCAAGGAGCCTGATTCCTCCAGCTCTGTTTTTCTTTCTCAAGATTGCTTTGGCTATTCAGGGTGTTTTGTGTTTCCATACAAATTGTGAATTTTTTTGTTCTAGTTCTGTGGAAAATGCCAGTGGTAGTTTGATAGGGATTGCATTGAATCTGTAGATTGCTTTGGGTGGTAGAGTCATTTTCACAATGTTGATTCTTCCAATCCAAGAACATGGTGTATCTCTCCATCTATTTGTATCATCTTTAGTTTCTTTCATCAGTGTCTTATAATTTTCTGCATGCAGGTCTTTGTCTCCTTAGATAGGTTGATTCCTAGATATTTTATTCTTTTTGTTGCAGTGGTAAGTGGGAGTGTTTTCTTAATTTCACTTTCAGATTTTTCATCATTAGAGTATAGGAATGCTAGAGATTTCTGTGCATTAATTTTGTATCCTGCTACTTTACCAGATTCATTGATTAGCTCTAGCAGTTTTCTGGTAGCATCTTTAGGATTCTCTATGTATAGTATCATGTCATCTGAAAACAGTGACAGCTTTACTTCTTCTTTTCTGATTTCAATTCCTCTTATTTCTTTTTCTTCTCTGATTGCTGTGGCTAAAACTTTCAAAACTATGTTGAATAATAGGGTTGAGA
This sequence comes from Lipotes vexillifer, assembly GCF_000442215.2. NCBI lineage: Eukaryota > Metazoa > Chordata > Mammalia > Artiodactyla > Lipotidae > Lipotes > Lipotes vexillifer. Next base: position 437,343 of record NW_006769399.1, read on the forward strand.
GTGGGCAACCTTGTATTGTTCCTGATCTTAGTGGAAATGGTTTCAGTTTTTCACCATTGAGGGTGATGTTAGCTGTGGGTTTGTCACATATAGCCTTTATTATGTTGAGGAAAGTTCCCTCTATGCCTACTTTCTACAGGGTTTTTATTATAAATGGGTGTTGAATTTTGTTGAAAGCTTTCTCTGCATCTATTGAGATGATCATATGGTTTTTCTCCTTCAGTTTGTTAATATGATGTATCACGTTGATTGATTTGCATATACTGAAGAATTCTTGCATTCCTGGGATAAACCCCAGTTGATCATGGCGTATGATCCTTTTAATGTGCTGTTGGATTCTGTTTGCCAGTGTTTGTGGGGGATTTTTGCATCTATGTTCATCAGTGATAATGGCCTGTAGTTTTCTTTCTTTGTGACCTCTTTGTCTGGTTTTGGTATGAGGGTGATGGTGGCCTCATAGAATGAGTTTTGGAGTGTTCCTCCCTGTGCTACATTTTGGAAGAGTTTGAGAAAGATAGGTGTTAGCTCTTCTCTAAATGTTGGTAGAATTCACCTGTGAAGCCATCTGGTCCTGGGCTTTTGTTTGTTGGAAGATTTTTAATCACAGTCTCAATTTCAGTGCTTGTGATTAGTCTGTTTGTATTTTCTATTTCTTCCTGGTTCATTCTGGGAAGGTTGTGCTTTTCTAAGAATTTGTCCATTTCTTCCAGGTTGTCTGTTTCATTGGCATATAGTTGCTTGTAGTAATCTCTCATGATCCTTTGTATTTCTGCAGTGTCAGTTGTTACTTTTCCTTTTTCATTTTTAATTCTGTTGATTTGAGTCTTCTCCCTTTTTTTACTTGATGAGTCTGGCTAATGGTTTATCAGTTTTGTTTATCTTCTCAAATCATCATCTTTTAGTTTTATTAATCTTTGCTAATGTTTCTTTCATTTCTTTTTCATTTATTTCTGATCTGATCTTTATGATTTCTTCTGCTAACTTTGCAGTTGTTTTGTTCTTCTTTCTCATTGCTTTAAGTGTAAGGTTAGGTTTTTTATTTGAGATGTTTCTTGTTTCTTGAGGTAGGATTGTATTGCCATAAACTTCTGTCTTAGAGCTCCTTTTGCTGCATGCCATAGGTTTTGGGTCGTCATGTGTCCATTGTCATTTGTTTCTAGGTATTTTTTAATTTCCTCTTTGATTTCTTCAGTGATCACTTGGTTATTAAGTAGTGTATTGTTTAGCCTCCATGTGTTTGTATTTTTTACACATCTTTTCCTGTAATTGATATGTAGTCTCATAGCGTTGTGGTCCTAAGAGATACTTGATACAATTTCAATTTTCTTAAATTTACCAAGGCTTGATTTGGGACCCAAGATATGATCTATCCTGGAGAATATTCCATGAGCACTTGAGAAGAAATTGTATTCTGTTGTTTTTGGATGGAATGTCCTATAAATATCAATTAACTCTATCTTGTTTAATGTATCATTTAAAGCTTGTGTTTCCTTATTTTCATTTTGGATGATCTGTCCCTTGGTGAAAGTGGGGTATTAAAGTCCCCTATTATTGACTTGGTGTCGATTTCCCCTTTTATGGCTGTTAGCATTTGCCTTACGTATTGATGTGTTCCCATGTTGGGTACATAAATATTTACAATTGTTATATCTTCTTGGATTGATCCCTTGATCATTATGTAGTGTCCTCCTTTGTCTCTTCTAATAGTCTTTATTTTAAAGTCTGTTTTGTCTCATATGAGAATTGCTACTCCAGCTTTCTTTTGATTTCCATTTGCATGGGATATCTTTTTCCATCTCTTCACTTTCAGTCTGTATGTGTCCCTAGGTCTGAAGTGGGTCTCTTGTAGACAGCATATATATGGGTCTTGTTTTTGTATCCATTCAGCCTGTCTTTGTCTTTTGGTGGGAGCATTTAATCCATTTACATTTAAGGTAATTATCGATATGTATGTTCCTATTCCCATTTTCTTAATTGTTTTGGGTTTGTTATTGTAGGTCTTTTCCTTCTCTTGTGTTTCCTGCCTAGAGAAGTTCCTTTAGCATTTGTTGTAAAGCTGGTTTGGTGGTGCTGAATTCTCTTAGCTTTTGCTTGTCTGTAAAGGTTTTAATTTCTCCGTCGAATCTGAATGAGATCCTTGCTGGGTAGAGTAATCTTGGTTGTAGGTTTTTCTCTTTCATCACTTTAAATACGTCCTGCCACTCCTTTCTAGCTTGCAGAGCTTCTGCTGAAATATCAGCTGTTAACCTTATGGGATTCCTTTGTATGTTATTTGTTGTTTTTCCCTTGTTGCTTTTAATATTTTTTCCTCTGTATTTAATTTTTGATAGTTTTATAAATATGTGTCTTGGCATTTTTCTCCTTGGATTTATCCTGTATGGGACTCTCTGCTCTTCCTGGACTTGATTGACTATTTCCTTTCCCATATTAGGGAAATTTTCAACTGTAATCTCTTCAAGTATCTTCTCAGTCCGTTTCTTTTCCTCTTCTTCTTCTGGGACCCCTATAATTTGAATGTTGGTGCGTTTAATGTTGTCCCAGAAGTCTCTGAGACTGTCCTCAATTCTTTTTATTGTTGTTTCTTTGTTTCTGCTCTGTGGTAGTTATTTCCACTATTTTATTTTTCAGGTCACTTATCCGTTCTTCTGTCTCAGTTATTCTGCTCTTGATTCCCTGTAGAGAGTTTTTAATTTCATTTATTTTGTTGTTCATTACTGTTGGTTTGCTCATTAGTTCTTCTAGGTCCTTGTTAAATATTTCTTGTATTTTCTCCATTCTATTTCCAAGATTTTGGATCAACTTTACTATCATTACTCTGAATTCTTTCTCAGGTAGACTTCCTATTTCCTCTTCATTTGTTTGGTCTTGTGGGTTTTTACCTTGCTCCTTCATGCTGCGTATTTCTGTCTTCTCATTTTGCTTAACTTACTGTGTTTGGGGTCTCCTTTTCGCAGGCTGCATGTTTGTAGTTCCCATTGTTTTTGGTGTCTGCCCCCAGTGGGTAAGGTTGGTTCAGTGGCTTGTGTAGGCTTCCTGGTGGAGGGGACTGGTGCCTGTGTTCTGGTGGATGTGGCTGGATCTTGTCTTTTTTGTGGCATGACCAAGTCTGATAGTGGGTTTTGGGCTGTCTGTGAAGTTATTATGATTTTAAGCCACCTCTCTGCTAATGGGTGGGGTTGTGTTCCTGTTTTACTAGTTGTTTGGCATGGGGTGTCCATCCCTGGGGCTTGCTGGTTATTGAGTGGAGCTGGGTCTTAGTGTTGAGATGGAGATCTCTGGGAGAGCTCTCACTGATTGATATTACACGGGGCTGGGAGATCTCTGGTGGTCCAATGTCCTGAACTCAGCTATCCCACCTCCGAAGCTCAGGCCTGACCCCCGGCCGGGGCACCAAGACCCTGTGAGCCACATGGCCGCCAGTGTTGGAGGGTCTCCTACATTGGCGGGGCTTGGCTGTGGCTCACCGTAAGGACAAGGACACTGGCAGCAGAAGTTCTGGGAAGTACTCCTTGGCATGAGCCCTCCCAGAGTCTGCCATTAGCTCCACCAAAGAGCCTTCAAGTGATGCAATTTTAATTTTATTTATTTATTTATGGCTGTGTTGGGTTTTCGTTTCTGTGTGAGGGCTTTCTCTAGTTGTGGCAAGTGGGGGCCACTCTTCATTGCGGTGCGTGGGCCTGTCACTATCGCTGCCTCTCTTCTTCTCTTTGAAGCACAGGCTCCAGATGTGCAGGCTCAGTAATTGTGGCTCACAGGCCCAGTTGCTCCGTGGCATGTGGTATCTTCCCAGACCAGGGCTCGTACCCGTGTCCCCTGCATTGGCAGGCAGATTCTCAACCACTGCACCGCTAGGGAAGTCCTAATGCAATTTTAAATGGTATTGTTTTTAAACTTTCACTTCCTGATTGTTCATTATTTGCATACAGAAACACAATAGTTTTATGTATATTAATCTTATATCTTGCAGCTTCACTGAATTCATTTTTTAGTTTTAATAGATCTTTGGTGATTTAAGGTTTTTCTATATAAAGTATTGTGTCATCTGCAAAGAGTTAGTTTTATTTCTTCCTTTCCAATTTGGATGCCTTTTATTTCTTGTCTGAGTTGCTCTGTGTAGGACTTCACTTTGAATACTTTATTAAATAGAAGTGGTGAGAGTGGGCATCCTTGTCCTTTCCCTGAATTTAGAGGAAAGGCTTTCAGCTTTTCACCATTGTGTTTGATGTTAGCTGTGGGTTTGTCATAAATGGCTTTTATTATGTTGAGGTATGTTCCCTCTATACCCACTTTGATGAGAGTTTTCATCATGAATGAGTATTGTATTTTGTCAAATGCTTTTTCTGCATCTATGGAGATGATCATGTAATTTTTCTTTTTTGTTAATGTTTACATTGACTTGTGAATATTGAACCACCCTTGTGGCCTTAGAGTAAATCCAACTTTATCATGGTGTATGATTCTTTTTATATATTGTTAGTTCGGTTCACTATTATTTTGTTGAGGATTTTTGCATCTATGATAGTCAAAGATATTGGCCAGTAATTTTTTTTTGTAGTGTCTCTGTCTGCTTTTGGTATTGGGTAAAGGTGGCCTAGTAGAATGAAACTGGGAGTGTTTTGTCCTCTTTACTTTTTTGGAATAGTTTGAGAAGGATAAGTATTTGGTCTTCTTCATATGTTTGGTAGAATACCCCTGTGAAGCTGTCCAGTACTGGACTTTTGTTTACTGGGAGTTTTTAAAATACAAATTCGATTTCACTACTAGTGATCGGTATGTTCCAACTTGTCTGTTTCTTCTTGACTTAGTCTTGACAGGTTGTACCTTTCTAGAAAATTTGTCAGTGTGTTGGCGTGTAAGTGTTCACAGTACTCTTAAGAATTTTTGTATCTCTGTGGTATCAGTTCTTATTTCTCCTCTTTTTCTTATTTTGTTTATTTGGGTCCTTTCTCTTTTCTTCTTGGTAAGCCTGGCTAAAGGTTTATGAATTTTTTTAATCTTTTCCAAACCTAGCTCTTGTAATTAACCTTTTCTAATTTTTTTTTTGTTCTCTATTTTATTTCCTCTCTGATCTTCTGCCTTCTGCTGACTTTGGGCTTTTTTTTTTTTTCTTTTTCTAATTCCTTTAGGTGGTAGGTTAGGTTGTTGATTTGAGGTTTTTCTTGTTTCTTGAGGAAGGCCTGTATCACTATAAAATTCCCTCTTAGAACTACTTTTGCTTGCTGTACCCCATAAATTTTGGATTGCTGTGCTTTCATTTTCAACTATCTTGAGGTATTTTGTGAATTCTCTTTGTTTTCTTCACTGACGCATTGTTTTTTTAATAGCTTGTTTTTAGTGTCCATGTCTTTGTTGTTTTCCCATTTTTCTTTCTGTAAATGATTTCTAGTTTCATATCATTGTGGTCTGAAAAAATGAGAGTTTCTGTTCTCTTAAATTTGTTGGTTTTGTGGCTTAGTATGTGTTATTCTGGACAGTGTGCACTTGAAAAGAATGTGTGTTCTTTTGTTTTGGGATAAAATGTCCTATAGATATCTATTAAGTCCAGTGGTCTACTGTGTCATTTAAGACCAGTGTTGCCTTAATGATTTTCTGTCTGGATGATCTGTCCATTGATATTAGTGGGCTGTTAAAGTCCCCTAGTATTATTGTATGATTGTCAGTTTCTCCTCTTATGTCTGTTAGTATTTGTTTTACATATTTAGGTGATCCTATACTGTGTATATATATATATATATATATATATATATATATATATATATATATATATATATATGTTAATGAATAGAATGTCCTCTTCTTTACTGACCCATTCATCATTATGTAATACCCTTTTTTGTCTTCTGTTATAACCTTTGTTTTAAAGTTAACTTTGAGTATTTCTACCCCCACTATCTTATCATTTCTGTTGTCATGAATATCTTTTTCCATCCTCTCACTTTCAGTCTGTGTGTCTTAAGCTCTGACATGAATCTCATGTAGGCAGCATGTTTAAAGGTCTCTTTTTTTAATCCAATCAGCCACTGTGTCTTTCAATCAGAGCATTTAGTCCATTGACATTTAATACATGAAGTGGTTTGATATTGGCGTAAAAACAGACACACAGATCAGTGGAACAGAATAAACAGCCCAGAAATAAACCCATGCATATGTGGTCAATTAATTTATAACAAAGGGGCCAAGAATATACAATGGAAAAGGAACATTCTCTTCAACAACTAGTGCTGGAAAGATTGGGCAGCCACATACAAAAGAAGGAAACTGACCACTATCTTATACAGTACACAGAAAGTGGATTAAAGACGTGGATGGACACAGGATCTGAAACCATAAATCTCCCAGAAGAAAACCTAGGCAGTCAGCTCCTTGACATAGGTCTTGGTAATGGTTTTCTGAATCTGAAAGCAAAGGCAACAGATGAAAAAATAAACAAGCAGGACTACGTCAAACTAAAACGCTTCTGAGCAGCAAAAAAAAAAAAAAAAAAAAAAAAAAAAAATACATGAAGTGTACATTGGTAAGTATGTACTTCTTGCCATTTTATTACTTGCTTTCTGGTTGTTTTTAAAGTGCTTTGTTCATTTCTACTTGTGTTTGTTTCTTCCCTCGTGTTCTGATGATTTTCAGTGGTTGTATGCTTGTGTTCCTTTCTTTTTAGTTTTTGTGTTTTAGTTTTGTAGGTTTTTGATTTGTGGTTACCATAGGGTTTGTATATGTTGACCTATAACTATATTTACTTGTTTTAAACTGGTAGTCACTTAAGTTCAAACACATTCTAAAAGATCCACATTTTTCACTGTACTCTGCCACATTTTGTGTTTTTGATGTCATATTTTACATTTTCATGTTTATCCCTTAACCATTCATTGTAGTTATAGCTCCTTTAAATTTTTTTCTTTTAATCTTGGTTCTGGCTTATTTAATGGTTGATCCTCAGTGCTTATTATATAATTGCCTTTCCTAGTGGGATTTTTCCTTGCCTATAGATTATTCTTTTCCACTATTAGACAACCTTTTAACATTTCTTTGAGGGTAGTTTTAGTATTAAAGAACTACTTTTGTTTTTGCTTATCTGAGAAGTTCTTCATTTCTCTTTCAATTCTAAATGATAATCTTGCTGGGTAGAGTGTCCTAGGTTACAGGTTTTTCTCTTTCAGCTCTTAAAAAGTCATTCCACTCCCTACTGGCCTGCAAATTTTCTGCAGAAAAATCAGCTGATAGCCTTATGGGGATTCTCTTGTATATGACTTTTTCCTTTGCTGCCTTTAGAATTCTCTCTTTAGCATTAAATTTTGCCATTTTAATTGTAACATGTCTTGGTGTGGGTTCATTTGGGCTCATCTTGTTGAGGACCCTCTGTGTTTCTCATACCTGGATATCTGCTTCCTTCTTCAGGTTTGGGAAGTTGTCAGCCATAATTTCATCAGATATATTTTCAATGCTTTTTTCTGTCTCTTCTCCTTTTGGGACCTCTATAATGAGAATGTTGGTGTGCTTAATGTTATATCAGAGATCTCTTAGGCTGTATTAATTTTTTTTATTTGTCTTTCTGCTGTTTTGATAGGGTGATTTCCATTTTCTATCTTCCAGATCACTTATATGTTCTTCTGTATCACTTAGTCTTCTATTCATTCTCATGTATTTGTTTCACTTACTGAGTTCTTCATTTCTGGATGGATCTTTTTTATATTTATTAGTTCCTTGTTAACATTTTTGCTCTGTTCATCTATTCTTTTTCCTAATTCAGATAACATTACCAGTGTTTTGAATTCCTTGACTGGTAAATTATTTCTGTTTCATTATTTTCTCAGGGGTTTTCTCTTGCTCTTTCCATTGAAAGTAGTTCCTCTGCCTTTTAGTTTTGTTTAACTTTCTCTGCCTCTATGAATTTAGGGGAAACAGTTACCTGTTGTGGTTTTGAAGGGGTATTCTTATGTGGGAGTATCCCTCTACAGACTCTATGTGCCCAGTGATTTTGGTGGGAGAGCAGAGTTTGATGTGGACATGAGTCATGTCTTTATCAAGGTGTGCTGACAGCTGTAACCTTGGTAGGTGATAGGGCTGGAGTTGGAGGCACTAGAGCTGGAGCCATGTGTGAGGTGGGACCTCCCGTCTGCTCAGCAGCCATCACTGCTATATTGTGGGTGGAGTCTGATCCCAAAGTCCTGGAACAGAAGCCCTGAAGGTAGGCCTGAGCTGGCTCTGTTCCCTTTAAATGTATGTTTTCCCCTCTTCCTGCCCCAGGATCCTTGTCCCAAAGAGGGGAAGTGCTGAAGTAAGTGTGTGTGTGTGGGAGAGACGGTGTGTGAGTGCGTGCGTGGCGCAGCATATGCTTTCAGCTCATCTCAGCCACAGACAGAGGTCTGAGCTGTCTCTCATGTACTCCCTGTGCGTGTGCTAATAATTGTTTCCGTCACTTTCAGATGCATCCTTGGGTGCAAGTCCCTTTATTCCTCACAGCCGATCATTGCCCCCAGCTTCTGCCATCCCTGCCCTGTTATGGAGGCACACTGCAGGGCAGGCAGGGCCTTTGTGAAACTCTGAGCATATATTGGGCCATGAGCCATGGCGGGTGGCTACTGTCAGAGTGCTGGGCTTCTTCTGATGTGGTACTGGATTAAGTGCCAGCAGTGGCTGCCACTGCACCACCCAGGTGCTGTCTCAGGACAGGGTTGCATCTGTATCCCACAGCGAGTCTTCTCTACAGTTGTTGCCACCCCAGATCCAGTGCCACACTGTGACATGGAGTGAGTGGGGCTGGAGAGTTCACTTGGCTTGGGCTGGGGTAAAAACACTGAGGTGGTCACAGGAAACCTGGCAGGAGCTATAGCAGTCTTCTCTCCAGCTTGCCAGGATGGTTGTTAGTCCGTGTATTCTCTCTTTTCCTGAGTCCCCTCCCAGAAGCACAGGTCCCGAACATTTGCTTTTCTTTCCTCTCTGCCCGATTATGTGTACTTCTTATCTACAGCTTTGGTTGTATGGGGGAGGGTGGGAGGGTCCTGCTGCCAGTTTCCATTTAGTTTTCAGTGAGAATTGTTCACATGTAGATGTATTTTTGATGTGTTTGTGGTGAGAGGTGAGCTCCACATCCTCTTATTGGACCATCCTGATTGATCTCCCATAATGTCTGTACTCTAAATTTTAGAATTTAGATTTTAACTCGTGGACCACTGATTTGGAATATGAAGGAAAAAGCAGGTTGACATATTTGTTGTATACCAAATAGAAATAAGGTATAGATTAATAGTAAAACATGACCAGTAAATAGACAAATGTTTGAACAGTTTATATGAAGAAATATAGGCAGCACAATCTATAGGTTAAGAGCATGGATTTTGGCCAGTTGCACCTGAGATGAGACTTCACTCCACTTTAAAGGCTTTGTGAAGTTGGGCAAATTACTGTGCCTCTCTGTAATCTGTTGCTTTAGCTGTGAAATAGGGACAAAAATAGCACCTACTTCATACAGTTTTTCTGGAGTTGAGAGAGGTAATACACCAGAATGCTCTGCAGTGTCTCACATCTTTAAGTACTAAATACATGTTAGCTTTTACTAAGAGCAATTGTAGGGAA
>NW_006769399.1:446922-462318 GCF_000442215.2 Lipotes vexillifer
GAGAAGCACGGTGAAAACAGAACACTCCTGTGTTACTGTCTCAGTGAAAATTGATCCTTTCCTTTTGGAAGAACCGTGACAGCAACTTTCAAGGGCCATAAAATTGATAAGTAGTCTTTTTCTAAATAACACTTTTAAAGACTCATTTTAAGGGGAGGAATCTAAAGCTGGAAAAATTTGCCTGCCAGGAGTTGTTTATCTGTAGCAGAGTACCAGAAACAACTGGAAAGAGCCAATAGTAAATCCACTTGACTGGATAAAATATTTTGTCATTGTAATAGTGACGTTTATGATGAGGAGAAGAGATAAAAGTGCTTACACAGACATGAAAAAACATCATAGAAACTTCTGTATAAGTATATTATGAATTAACCTATGTAAAGATGGACTGGACGGGAACATAGATAGCATCCTGCTGGCCTCGTTGGTGATTATGAAGAAGCACTCATAGGGATTTATGGGGGAGGGGCAGCCTACTGACAATACAATGTACTCTGCCTCTAAGGAAAAAGTGCAATACCTTAAGTCACTTTCTGTGGGTTGGTTATATCATTTAGGATTAGCATGTGAAAATCTCCCAAGGGCTTGATTTAGTCCGCATGAAGTCAGCTTTATCTCCTCCCAGAGCTATCTATCTCAGTCAACTCCTATTCTGTATGTATTTGTCTACATGTCTCATCAGGAATGTGGCAGTAACAAGTTGACTGAACATAAAATACTCTGGGAAAAAAGAATTCAGGAGATGTTGAGGTTCAAGTGTCCTGAGCAGCAGAGCTTCATAATTGTGCACTGACTAAAAAGAGATTGTCTTGTCTCTAAGTTGTACAGTGGCCAGACAAACTTGTTTTTATATAACAGGATTAATGATAGGACTGCAAGTACAAACCCAGTTTGTTGGCCCGAACAAGTTGCACAGTCATGAGAATGAGCTTGCTGGAGATGTTTAGAACCCAGCAGTTAAATGACAGATGGCATTACTCACACTGTTACTCCTCAAGCCCCCAAACTCTAAACTCCTTATTTCTTCACCCAAGATAAGGCTTTATGGGGAATACCATCTGTGAGAAAAATTTCTCTTTAGTAAGCCTGTATGAGCTTGCTTTATTTCATTTTCTAATTCAGACTCTCCGACCTCCTATCATTGTTGTGAATTATATGCACTGGATGACTGTTGTGTTGGCACTGTCTGAAGGTATTTGTTCACATGATAAAGCTTTACACTTTGATAATGATACATTCTGTGATTTTACAAAGGGAAATGGGAGATGGAAGTGTACACAGGCATATTTTTAGTGTAATTCGGAGCTCTGTATTATCAAGCGAGGATATTAATACACATGTATTAAAGGTACAGGTGTGAATGACAAGTCAGTTTTTATTTCACGTAAAAAAATAAACCCGAATGTTCATCACTGTAGTCAAACATTGTTATTAGTATGAGATAGCTACAATAATTTATGAAGTGGTCCACTGAATGGTGCAAGATATTAAAGAAAAATTTTGTGCTGTAATTTATTACAGTTTCAGAGTTTCATGGCTGAACAGTGAATTAGTGCCTTTACCCAACATGGTTTCAAATTATTTTCCATGTCAAACCTTCTTTAAGTAGTGGCCATACATTACATTTTATAATTTTAGAGCTAGAAGGGGCTTTGAAAGCATTTAATTTACTAAGCCTTGAACTAGTCATTGTCATATATAGACTTGTTAAAATCAAAGATTTGTCTGCATTGAGAGAGGTCTTCTCACGCTGTACGTTGTTGTTTCTTGATATGGCACTCAATCTCCCTGCTGCCAAATACAGTCCATTTGTTTCCCAGGCTGTAGAATATGGAAGAATCTCAAATAGATGATAGAGTCAGATGCTGCTGTGCAAAAGCGATGCCAGCAAGAGTGTAAGGGTAATGCCTGGAAGAGCTTAGATGATATGTCTGAAGAAACCCTTTAATGATGTCGCACATCTGCCACACCAAGCCCCAAAGCAGCAAAAGATTTGTCGTCCTCTCCAGCTCTACTATCCAGTGCTCTACTATCCATGGTAGTAGTAAATAATTGAAAATAATGGACGAGATATTCTTTCACTTTACCACTTGGCATTTGTACTTATAAGAATAATTTAAAATCACCAAATCATTATTTTCACCTAGCAAGTTTAGTGGAGGAAATCTGTTAAACTGTGAGAATATGTCAATAGATTGTCAGATTTATTTATTCGTCTAACATGTATGAATACCTACCCTGTGCTGGCACTGGGGGTACAATAAGAATGAGACGTTTTCTGTTTTCGGAAACTTGCAAGCTTCTGTGGCTTCATGCATTAAAATCTACATTAAAGAATATTTCATCAGAGGTTTTAACAGTTATTTTTAAAGAATAGTTTTTTAGCTTCTTTTTTCCTCTTGCCAAACAGTCAAGTTTCTCTCTGCACTGACTCATACAGTGTATCTGGGAAAGATGATCTGAATGAGAAAGTGAGTCATGTGAACAATCAAAGCTTCAATTTAAAGTCGCAAATGTATAAGTCAGGCAGATAGTTTTGTTTGAGAAGATCTGAAGGCTAAAGGGGAAGTTGAGGATTCAGTTTTCCTAGCTTTCAAATTGTTTGGGGTATGGCCTAGCCTAATGGGTCAGGAAACTAAGTTGGGAAACTGGTTGGCAAGGCAACAAATAAAAGCAAAATTTTCTTGGTAACATGAGAGTCATAAGTAAAATAAGAATGTGTAAATAACAACTTAGATGGTCTGAGTTACCCCTAGCTGGTATGTGGGAATAACTATACACAGGCACAAATGTGTCATTCTCTGGATATTATGGGAGCATGTACATTTTTAAAGACATATCTGTTACCCCATGACTAAAATTTGGCGATTAGCTTCCAAATTACAAGTGTCAGCTGCAGCTTTACCATCAGCTCAAACAGAAGTGAACTATATAAAACATACTTACTCAGCCACAATTACCCATCAATGTCCTCATCTGTTTAGTAATGCCTCTTTGATAAAAACAGTAGTATGTAGTATGTCAAATTTCTCATTTAAGAGAACTCCTCTTCTAGGGTGATGAAAATTTAGTAGAGGAATGATTGTTTTAATGCTTTGCTTTTAAAAATTGAAGTGGGAAAAACTGTTTAGAACTTAAAATGTCTGAATGGTTGTTAAACCTTCTGACTCTCAGATACACCGAAAGACAGAAGGAACAGTTTCGGAAAGTAGTGAAGTCCCTATCACTGGATGCATTCAACATTGTGGCCCTCTATTCTATCTCCCTCGCTTTGCATCAGAGCTCCATGATTTATCAGTGAGGATCCATGTAGTCCTTAAAAAGTGAACTTCAGTCTTGGTCCTGAGAGTGGAGAACATGCTCAAGGCTAAGCCAAAAAGCTGATTCAACCCTTGAGCCACAGTAATGGGCCATTGAATGAGCATGTGACATAAGGTAGTCTATCATAGCAAGCCTGGGGCTTTGCTTTGATTGGCAGGCCAAAGTTCCTTCTGGGTGAGAAGGAGGTAGCTTTTTGCCCTGGAGGCTGTTGGCTCTTTGCTAACAATAAGAGGAATTGACTTTAGGAGGATTTGACACCATGGAGTACCAAACAGAGACATGGATAGAAGGTGGGGGCATGGTGGTCTTGTTTTGCCACTGGATTAAGATTTCCTTGAAATCCAACCTTCTTCTGAAATTTAGGTATATGAACCAATAAAGTAATTTTATTATTTAAACTATTTAGTTGGGTTTGTATTACTTGAAACTAAGAAGTACTCTAGTGGATTCAAATATATGATGGGTAACATCATGGAAGAGATACTAGAAAAGGTATTCAGACTGTAGACTGGTAGTTGAACTGGATGGTCTTGAAGGAAGCTTTCAATCTTACAATTCTAATATGGAATGAATCTTGGTTTGTGTACTCCATCACCTCCACATGAGTCTGGAAAATGTTAACCAGGTTCGCTTCAAGCTGTATGTATGCCATCCACAACGTATGATTCAGCAACTAGGACTACATATTTCTCAGCTCAGTGTATTGCCAAATGATCACATTTCATTGTTCACCTTTATCCAAGATGGTCCTTGATTCATTCTAACTAGGACACATTTCTAATTTATTCTTATTAGGATACTTATTTCTCGGTATGATATCTTTTTAAGAGGTCATTGTTCCGAATAAAAGAACAAGGTGTGAAAGAGATTTAACATAAGATTTAGGCAATATAGGTTCTAGCCAAACCTTTACCTTTGATGTGTTGTTCCTTTTTATCAATAGAAAAAAAAAAAGGCAAAAGGCTAAGTGTATCATTGTAGATGTCATTAAGTAGTAAATGTCATTTAATGTTAAAGAGGGACACATTTTTCTGGATAAAATTTTAGGTTAAAGCCTGTTAAAGTCCAACCATGTTGGAATAGTATTCCACATTGAAATTGATGTAAAATATGGAAAGTCTGGATGCATGTGGGAATCCTACAGAATAAAGTGATTAAGACAACCTCCAGTATGGACTGAGGTCACATCACTATAGTGTCACTAACCAAGACTGACTACTTTCTTTCTAAAAACAAGGATTCAGCAAGACTGTGGAGGTAGAACCAGGGTAGGGAGGACAATGGTTTTTTCTCAGTCTGTTGCCATCAATAGAAGTTTGAATCATCCCTGGCATAGAAAAGGAAAAGGCTGATTCTAAGAAGATCACCACCTGAGCTTGTTTGGACCATTTCCAGAGCAGGATACCTGTGTTACAAAGAACTTCTGTGGTCTTCTTCCTGGAAGATGTGCTTCAGAGCTTCACATTTTTGGCAAACATGCCTCCATTCCCTTTGGGCATCTGTGCTTTTCTTCTCCAGAGAGTACCATTTTTTCCTCCATTGATTATGTAAGTTTGTTCTCAGTCTTCCATAGCAGAAGGAATCTCCTAAAATCACATCCACTATTTGCATGTATTTTAGAAATCGGTTCAGTGCTTTTTAAAAGATTTTAAACATCTTTTAAAAATTGAATCAAATTGAATATCGTGTCTGGTTTTTGTTCTTGACCAGTATGAGTTGAGAGCAGAAGGGCTGCATATGGGGAAGTGAATTAATGAGCGTCATTGTGCCAGAGATGCCAGGCCTGGATTCTCAGAGGTGGAGTTTTTATATACTTCTTAAAAGTGCACATTATTCTATTGTTAGGACAACCCAAGAAAACATTTTAGATAATTTTGCAACACTTCTTATTGTGTGCTTTGTTCACATTCTGTAAATTGTTTAAAAACATTAATAGGGTTTGTTGTTGCTTTATTTATATGCACATTGAGAAAACAAAATGGGGCCATCTTTTTACTTAAAATTCAGTCTGCTAGAGAAGACTTGGCTCCTTCTGTATGAAATATCCTGGAAGATATAATCAGAGGAAATTGCTTGTGTCAGCAGCTGTCACAAAACATGTGGCCTGTTTCGGAATCTGGAGCAGCTGCCATGCTGAAATACTATTTCTTTTTCGTGGGGAAATAAGCGTATCAGTGGAATTTGTCATCTTTGAAGTGCTTCAGCCCTTTTATTTCTAATTTCAGATGTCAGTGGCCTGTTTGGAATGACTAAATGAGGCAGAGAATATTTTCGGCTGAGCCCTTAATATCTGGGGTGTTTCCCAGTAGCAAGAATGTTGTAAGCATTGCTGGGTGGGGAATATCCATTCATGACGTCAGATGCCATAAAGTTCACGAGGAAGACACGCTCCAGGCTTCCGTAAAGGTTATATATGCTTTCCTGCAGAGAGATTTACAGGAAGTTTTGTAGAAGGAACATGGACTCTTTAATCCATCATAATACACCTTAGACCATTTTCCCCAAGCTACACCTTCAACAGGACATGTCCAGCCCCTCTCAGGTCTCTAAATGTGCTCTCCTTCTCTCCCATTCCTCCAATAGCTTAGGAATCTCCCTCTCTGGAGAAAGGTTTTCCTGATTAAGAATGGCTAACTATGCCAAGGATGTTTTCTCACATATACAGAGGCCCAGACGTCCTAAATGTACTGGTTATTTTGTTTTTCCATAATAGGTTCACTTTAATTTATATGTCTGTTTGAAATGTTGATCATATGCTTATCATGTATCTGGACATGCTACATATTGTTTGAATTAAAAATAACACAGGGCTTCCCTGGTGGCGCAGTGGTTGAGAGTCCGCCTGCCGATGCAGGGGACACGGGTTCGTGCCCCGGTCCGGGAAGATCCCACATGCCGCGGAGCCACTAGGCCCGTGAGCCATGGCCCCTGAGCTTGCGCATCCGGAGCCTGTGCTCCGCAACGGGAGAGGCCACAACAGTGAGAGGCACACATACCGCAAAATAAATAAATAACTAAATAAATAAAAGCTGAATACAAGGGAGGAAGATTTCAAAAAGCAGCAAGTACGGTTGACCTGTAAACAACATTGGTTGAACTGTGGAGATCCACTTATACATGGATATTTTTTGATAAATACGTGCTGCAGTACTACAAAACGGGCAGTTGGTTGAATCTCAGGTTGTGGAACCACCTGTATGGAGGGCCAGCTGTAAAGTTACATGGATTTTCAGCTCTGTGAGGGTTGGTGCTCCTAACCCCTGTGTTGTTCAAGAGTCACCTGTATGTGTGTGTGTATGTATGTATTTTGGTTTTCAACAAATTTATTTTTTCATTGAAATATAGTTGACATTTAGTTTCAGGGGTACAACATAGTGATTGAACATTTAAATACATTACAAAATGATCACTGTGATAAGTCTAGTAACCATCTGCCTCCATATAAAGTTATTACAATATATTGACCATATTCCTTGTGCTATGTGTATTTAATTCTATCAGTCACATTAAGTAATACTGGAACAAAAACAGATTGCATTGTTGTGATGTATTTGTTCATTGAAACTACATTACTGAATGGTCTCTGTAAAAACAAACCAAAAAAAACCCCAAAAAACCCCAGAACAAATTGTTCCACATAATAAAATAGCATGGAAAGAAAAGGGAAAGGGCAAGAAAAAAAGAGGAGGAAACTTAGAATTCTGGGAAAAGACTTTTTCCAACTTGTATTTTAGAAAAATAGATGTACTGTCTTCTAACAAGTATTTCTGATAATCTGCCACATGCCAACACTATTGAGATGGAAATTTGATGACAAACGATGTAAAAGAGAAAGTTGCTCTCCTTTGGGTAAATACACAGAAAAATGAGGGAAGAATCAGGAAAAAATATTAGAGAACAGAGCAGGGAAGAAGGGCAGACAGAAGGATGGACCAAAAACGATGGAAACAAAACCTCTTGCAGCCTTAAGTAAACGAATTTGATAAAGCTAAAGTAGCAGTTTGGAAGGTAGAAGGGAGAGAGGCTTTTTCTTCTGTAAAATAAAATGGGAAGTGGCTGGCGCCAATGTTCACAGAAGCAATCCCAGCATTCCACGGGCCTCCCAGAACTCGAAATCATCCTCTCAGTGAGAGGCTTCCTAAATATCTCTTATCATCTCCATGTGAGAACGTTGCTGGTTTTCCCACTTAACCTGGGAAAGGGGTACATCTCTCACCACATCAGTTATTTTGCAGTTACACATTTTAATTCAATGATTGTTTCTTGTAGCCATTATGCACTGAACACTGTTTGAAATAGTCACAGTTTGGTAGGAAACAACACAGTAAGTTGACACAAACTGCCTAATCTCAAGGAGCCCAAACGTCTAATAGGATAACCAGGGATGTAGGCCACTGATTCCATGGCGGGACCCAGCGTGATAAGAGCTATCACAGTAGCACTAGCTGGAGTAATAAAGGTGCAGAGGAGGCCAAGGGTAATTGTGCCTGCCCACAGGGTTTTCTGCAGAGCCGCCTTTTGAAAAGACACCCAGACTCATTTCTCTTCCAGGATAGGATTTTTTTTTTTTTTTTTTTTGCCGTATGTGGGCCTCTCACTGTTGTGGCCTCTCCCATTGTGGAGCACAGGCTCCGGACGAGCAGGCTCAACGGCCATGGCTCACGGGCCCAGCCGCTCCACGGCATGTGGGATCCTCCCAGACCGGGGCACGAACCCGTATCCCCTGCATCGGCAGGCGGACTCTCAACCACTGCGCCACCAGGGAAGCCCCAGGATAGGATTTTACACAATTTGAACTGAGAGAGGTTAGCTCTGGTTCAGGATGTGTGTCATTGTTTTGCTAAAATAAATCTGATTCTAAAGACTGTTTCGTGGAGAAGTTTCCCTCTCCAGTTTTTAGCCTTTAGCCTTTAAGAAACATTTGTAAAGGTGATCAGTGGAAGGCACAATGAAATTTCAGAGTATATCCACTCTTCTTGAGGTATGTGCCCTTGAATTCATTCTCTTTTGCTGATAAAGGTAAAAGAGAAAAAAATGCCATTAGGGCAAAATAAAGGTTAAAAAAGTGAGTCCTACAGAACTTCTGGAAACAGCACTTGTACATAAGCTCATGTGCTACCATTTTGTTGCTATTGTTTGGCATATGTACCCAAAGAAAAGCATTGGGGTTTATTCACATAGGGGGCTTACTTCGTACGTATTTCAATATGCTGACTAGGCATGAGGTGACAAGTCAATTAAATGTGTCTGCCTAAAGCCATATCCTAGAAGTAGCCCTTTTACAGTGTACTTACTTAGTGTGTTTTGGGTGAAAAGTCATTATATAGGGAAAAAAGTCAAAAATTCTGTGTTCTGTAAAACATGGTATAACTTTTCAAGGATTTTGAACTTAAACTGAACAGTTGTATGAGGCAAGGCTATTTATAGCTCTAAACACATACCTATATTTATACAAACTGTGGTACAGAATGTAGAATGCAAAATCCACATTTACTTGAAGGCTACAAAATAACAAATTTTGAGCTTTGTAACTGTCTGCTTCAGGATGGACCATTCAGCACCCTCTGGTTACATTTAATCTCTTCCACTGACCTTTAGAATACTCTGCTTTAGTAAAAAATTTCGATGAAAACTGGTAAGACACATTGCTTGCTGCTGCCACTTTAGAGAGAGTTGTGGCTCTGTCTCTGTCTCAAACTTTTCTGACATTTTCTATGGTTAGAGAAGGGAGGAGGGTTGTGGGCAAAGAAATGTGCTGGGCCCTTTATTTATTATTTATTTTAATTTATTTTTTTGCGGTACGCGGGCCTCTCACCGCTGTGGCCTCTCCCGTTGTGGAGCACAGGCTCCGGACGCACAGGTTCAGCGGCCATGGCTCACGGGCCCAGCCGCTTCGCGGCATGTGGGATCCTCCCGGACCGGGGCACGAACCCGTGTCCCCTGCAGCGGCAGGCGGACTCTCAACCACTGTACCACCAGGGAGGCCCCCTTTTCTTATTTTTTATTTTATTGTTTGGCCTCTTAAAAATTTTTAAAAAGTATTTTGGTAAGATTACCTAACATGAGATCTATCCTCCTAACAGATTTTCATGTCTGCAATACAATTTTGTTATAAGTATAGTACTGTACATCCGATCTCTAGAACTTACTCATGTTGTATAACTGAAATTTCATACATGTTTATTAGCAACTACCCATTTCCCCTTCTACCCCAGCCCCTGGCAACCACCATTTTCTTCCTTGCTTATATAAATTCTCTGCTTTGGTAGAAAGTTTTGAGAAAAATTGGGACAACCCATTTTTTTCTTTGCTTCTTTGAGTCTATTTTAGGTACCTCGTATAAGTTGAAACGTGCAGTATTTGTTCTTCTGTAACTGACTTAATTCACTTAGGATAATGTCCTCAAGGTGCGTCCATATTTTCTAACATGGCAGGATTTCTTTGTTTCTAAGGCTGCATAATAATCCATTGAACATATATACCACATTTTCTTAATTCATTCCTCTGTAAATGTATATTTAGGTTTTATATACATCTTGGCTGTTGGGGATAGGGCAGCATGAACACAGAAGTACTCACATTTCCTTGATTTCAGTTTTTTCAGGTAAATAACCGGAGAGGAATCAATGAATCATAAAGTGCTGTTTTTAATTTTTTGAGGAACCAACGTACTTTTCACAGCAGCTGCACCATTTTGCATCCCTACCAACCATGAGCAGCGTTTCTGATTTCTTCACATCCTCATCAACACTTGCTGTTTTGCTCTCTCTCTCTTTTTTTTTCTTTTTTGACAATAGCGATTCTAACAGGTGTGAGGTGATATCTCACTGAGGTTTTGATTGGTATTTCCCCAGTGATTAGTGATGTTAGGCATTTTTTCATAAACTTGTTGCCCATTTGTATGTTGCCTTTGGAGAAATGTCTATTCAAGTCTTTAGTCCATTTTAAAATCAGGTTATTTATCTTTTTTGCTATTGAGTTGTACGAGTTCCTTATGTATTTTAGTTATTAGCCCTTTATCAGATATGTTTTGCAGATATTTTCTCCCATCTGTACTCCACCTTTTCACTCTGTTGATTTTTGCCTTGGCTGTGCAGAAGCTTTTTAGTTTGATGTAATCTCACTTGTCTAATTTTGCTTTTGTTACCTGTGGCTGGAGTCCTGTCTTATATTTTGAAAATCTTTCACTCAAATGAAACCTAAGAGCACATAAACAGAAAACAAAACAAAATCAACAGACATTCAGCAACAGAATCCTCTGCTGTACTATCGGTAAGAAAACAAGTGCTTTTCCAAATAAAAAATATCTATAATATATTTCTCATAAGATTAGCAAGAAATTTTTATATAAAAGAAAAATGGAAGAGTGATTACTGTTCCCCATTCTAGAGCATTTTTCTTAGGACCAACATCTTCTTTCAAAGCTACTTGTCAAAAGGCAGAGCTTTTCAAATTGAAAGAAAGGTTTTGGGTTTCTAGTTCATCTACTATGCTTTGCAGGATAATAGGGAAATAGGCAGGCACTGTAAGCAGAAAGCAAACAAAAGAGTTACAGCTAAGTGACAATAAAGCAGCACTGGCTCCTGGAGTAAGCGTTTTATATTTTCACTTCAGAAAAAAGGATGAGACGTTATTAATAGAAGGTTGACATGTAGATAATATCAGTTAACAGCTAAAATACATATTATGTAGCTTTAGCTATTCATTCTTAAAGCCAAAACTTGATTTCATCACATATAGAATGAAGAAATAATGGAGACAACATCATCTCCATGTTGATTACTTTGTTAAAACCCACAAAATCACAATAGGATAATTAACTTACAATTTAATTAGATAACTATAAACTGTATTTGAATGACCACCAGGGAGGCCCCCTTTTCTTATTTTTTATTTTATTGTTTGGCCTCTTAAAAATTTTTAAAAAGTATTTTGGTAAGATTACCTAACATGAGATCTATCCTCCTAACAGATTTTCATGTCTGCAATACAATTTTGTTATAAGTATAGTACTGTACATCCGATCTCTAGAACTTACTCATGTTGTATAACTGAAATTTCATACATGTTTATTAGCAACTACCCATTTCCCCTTCTACCCCAGCCCCTGGCAACCACCATTTTCTTCCTTGCTTATATAAATTCTCTGCTTTGGTAGAAAGTTTTGAGAAAAATTGGGACAACCCATTTTTTTCTTTGCTTCTTTGAGTCTATTTTAGGTACCTCGTATAAGTTGAAACGTGCAGTATTTGTTCTTCTGTAACTGACTTAATTCACTTAGGATAATGTCCTCAAGGTGCGTCCATATTTTCTAACATGGCAGGATTTCTTTGTTTCTAAGGCTGCATAATAATCCATTGAACATATATACCACATTTTCTTAATTCATTCCTCTGTAAATGTATATTTAGGTTTTATATACATCTTGGCTGTTGGGGATAGGGCAGCATGAACACAGAAGTACTCACATTTCCTTGATTTCAGTTTTTTCAGGTAAATAACCGGAGAGGAATCAATGAATCATAAAGTGCTGTTTTTAATTTTTTGAGGAACCAACGTACTTTTCACAGCAGCTGCACCATTTTGCATCCCTACCAACCATGAGCAGCGTTTCTGATTTCTTCACATCCTCATCAACACTTGCTGTTTTGCTCTCTCTCTCTTTTTTTTTCTTTTTTGACAATAGCGATTCTAACAGGTGTGAGGTGATATCTCACTGAGGTTTTGATTGGTATTTCCCCAGTGATTAGTGATGTTAGGCATTTTTTCATAAACTTGTTGCCCATTTGTATGTTGCCTTTGGAGAAATGTCTATTCAAGTCTTTAGTCCATTTTAAAATCAGGTTATTTATCTTTTTTGCTATTGAGTTGTACGAGTTCCTTATGTATTTTAGTTATTAGCCCTTTATCAGATATGTTTTGCAGATATTTTCTCCCATCTGTACTCCACCTTTTCACTCTGTTGATTTTTGCCTTGGCTGTGCAGAAGCTTTTTAGTTTGATGTAATCTCACTTGTCTAATTTTGCTTTTGTTACCTGTGGCTGGAGTCCTGTCTTATATTTTGAAAATCTTTCACTCAAATGAAACCTAAGAGCACATAAACAGAAAACAAAACAAAATCAACAGACATTCAGCAACAGAATCCTCTGCTGTACTATCGGTAAGAAAACAAGTGCTTTTCCAAATAAAAAATATCTATAATATATTTCTCATAAGATTAGCAAGAAATTTTTATATAAAAGAAAAATGGAAGAGTGATTACTGTTCCCCATTCTAGAGCATTTTTCTTAGGACCAACATCTTCTTTCAAAGCTACTTGTCAAAAGGCAGAGCTTTTCAAATTGAAAGAAAGGTTTTGGGTTTCTAGTTCATCTACTATGCTTTGCAGGATAATAGGGAAATAGGCAGGCACTGTAAGCAGAAAGCAAACAAAAGAGTTACAGCTAAGTGACAATAAAGCAGCACTGGCTCCTGGAGTAAGCGTTTTATATTTTCACTTCAGAAAAAAGGATGAGACGTTATTAATAGAAGGTTGACATGTAGATAATATCAGTTAACAGCTAAAATACATATTATGTAGCTTTAGCTATTCATTCTTAAAGCCAAAACTTGATTTCATCACATATAGAATGAAGAAATAATGGAGACAACATCATCTCCATGTTGATTACTTTGTTAAAACCCACAAAATCACAATAGGATAATTAACTTACAATTTAATTAGATAACTATAAACTGTATTTGAATGGTTAAAGGTAATTCAAAACAGTATAGTTCTCAAGACTTGTCTCAAGTTATTTCTCTTGATATTAGCCTTTTTTGGCCAAAGAGAAAAACCAAGTCAAACATAATACATGAACAATTAATATTCATCATTGTCACAGTGCTGTCTTATGTCCCAATTAGTTTTATGTTCATTCACTATTAGGTAAAACAAATGAAAATGGACCAGAACATTTCCGCCAACAATGGCATATTTTAATTCTGTAGTTAAGAAAGGACATTTTAGGAGCTTTTGATTTCAAAATGTTTTGCAATTATATCCAATTATGCTTCTTACCTGAGATTTTGGAAACAATTGAGAACTAAAACATGGGCATTTTAGATTTCCAAATCAGACTTGTAAAGCACACTGTTGATAAAATTTCTAAGTAAGTGGCGAAAGGCAGAGCACAAATTTGAACTGTGATCTTAGGTGCAAGTAATAAAGGAAAGGAAAAGTCCCTAAAGAAGGAGGTAGAAAAAAATCTAAAGTAAAACCTTCCCAGTACAGCCCAGGGGAGGGGGATTGGCTTAGCGTCTTCTCACCTGTCTCTCTGTAGCCCCGTGATCCGCCTGTGGTAGCTAATCATTTTCACTCTAGGGAAGTGTGTTCAGTGCCGTTCAAGAGGAGCTTGTCCCAAGAGAAACCAGGCTAAAGAAAAGCACATCGTTTAATAATGAAGAACCCAGTGAGCTTGCCAGCCTGACATTTTTCTTTTTTTTGACAAATAAAAATCGTGTGTGTGTGTACACAGATAGGTGTATATGTATAACATGATGATTTTATATACACATGTACATTGTAATATGAAATGATTACTACAATCAATTTAATTAACACATCCATCACCTCGTATTTCACTTTTTCTTTTCTGTGGTGAAAATACTGAAGTTCATAACAAATTTCAAGTATACTATACAGTATTACTAACTATAGTCATCATTAATTCCCTAGAACTTAATTATCTTACAACTAAAAGTTTGTACCCTTTGCCCAATATCCTCCCCACCTCCTGATCCGTGCAACCATTGTTCTGTTCTCTGGCTTTAGGATTTCACCCTTTTAAGATTCTACATGTAAATGAGATCATCCCGTATTTGTCTTTCTGTGTCTGGCTTATTTCACTCAGCATGATGTCCTCCAGGTCCATGCATATTTTCAGAAATGGCAGAATTTTCTTTTTTTTTTTTATGCCAGCTTGGTGTTTCTAACATATCACTTTCTTCGCTTTCTTTATTCATGGAACTAATAATAATAAAGACGACTAATGTTGGATGATATACACATTGGGGAGGAGGCAGGCCAGAGGCAGAAAGATCACTTAGAAAGCTATTTCTATACCTTGTTTCCATTGTAAGGGCTTTACAGATGCATGGGTAATGATGAAAGTACTGTGTATCATAAGGCAGAGACTGTATCAACACAGCGGAAGGTTCTGTTCTGGATTCATTGCTTATAGGCACGGGGCCAATGTTCAGGTAAAAATACACCTGGGAACTAAGTTCAGGAGACAGGGGAGGAATGGAGAGAGCGTGAGGTTTAAGGTGCTCATCTTATTATCTTCATGTATGAGTAAAATTATAGCATATTAGATATATAATTATTTAAAGATTTTAAAATAAATACTTCTTGAGTCTTTACTCTGTTACAGGTTTATGTTAAGTATTCTATATGAAATTTCTTAAGACTTGCAAGAGGTCTGTAAGTTTATTATTCTTATCCTTCTTTCATAAATGTGGTCTCCCAGCTAGTAAAGGGATTACAAATCAGACAGCGTTCCCTAATTCCAACGCCTATGCTCGAATCTCAGCCCTGTCTTTGCATCCCAGTACCTAGATAAGCATCTGTGTATAGTCTGCATTCAACCCATGTCTGTTTAACACATTACTGCATACTAATATCTGTGTCACAGGACAGCCTGAAGTTGCAAACATTGTGTCTGAAGAAAGAAAAAAAGTAGAGAGCCAAAGGGTGTAATCGTTGATTGATTTTTAAAAACTGAAATAATGGAGATTAAGAAGTTAAAAACATTAAGTACAATAAAAAAAAGATTTAGAATGCTACAGTAATTTGGGGGGAAATATGGCAAACAGAGAGAGCACATAACTTTTAGGAAAGTCTCTGTTTTGACCTAAGTTTTATGAATTTGTTATAGATAGGGTCATTCAGTTGGCCTACAGTTCATGTATCCAGGGGTGAGTTGTTTTCATTTGATGAACATCAGGATATTCATAGCAAATTTCTTTACATGTAAATGTCAATGCCTCATCATAGCTATGTTTTTGTTTTTTTTTTTTTTTTTTTTTTTTTT
>NW_006769399.1:462395-471427 GCF_000442215.2 Lipotes vexillifer
TTTTTTTTTTTTTGTGGTACACGGGCCTCTCACTGTTGTGGCCTCTTCTGTTGCGGAGCACAGGCTCCAGACGCGCAGGCTCCAGACGTGCCATGGCTCACGGGCCCAGCCGCTCTGCGGCATGTGGGATCTTCCCGGACCGGGGCACGAACCCGTGTCCCCTGCATCGGCAGGCGGACTCTCAACCACTGTGCTACCAGGGAAGCTCATACCTATGTTTTTAAATGTCTACTCAGTGCAAGATCGCACAGTACGTTCCATGGAAGATTTAAAATGTGTGTCTAAGACAGTTCTGTAGTCAAAGAACTTTATCTGGGAGCTGGGGAGGCAGGATAAAAACATTATTAATCCTGCACCCAGCTGTTTCCATTTCCTTCACCCTGTTCTGCACACTGGCATCTGGAGAACACCAGGGACATTGTTGACTCAGCCTGCTTTTTTTTGCGTTTGCAAAACACAAAACGCAAGACACGAGACCTGCGGGGTCTCGTCAACACCTGGTTGAGGCCTGGGTGGTGTCGACAAGATGTGGGACTCCTGGGAATCAGAGTGTGGGCACCCCTGTCTACAGGCAGCCCTGCCCACAGTTAATTCCAGCAGGAGGCCAGTGCCTGCCATGGAGCCCCCTTCCCGTGTTGGTGACCCACAGCTGCAGACAAGGCTTCCTTTCCCTCTGAAGCTGGCATTTCTGCAAAGGAGGTGAACGCACCTAGGAATACCCAAGCCCGCTTTTTTTTGCGTTTGCTTTTCCACTGTCTGGGTGACTTCTCTCAAGATGCCACCATGGCTTGCTCACTCACTTCTGTCAGGGTTCTGCTGAAAAATTAGGTAATAGGGGCTCTTTTAACCCCCTGATACAAAATATCCATATGCACCTTGTTCCCCTTCCCCTACTTTATTTTCCTCTCTGGCACTTATCACCAACATCCACGTGCTCAGACAGTTTATACAAATGATGCGTTTATTTATTATTAGCTGTCTCCACCCACTAGACTGTGAGCTCTTTGAGAAGAGGAGCTGTTTTGTTCATGGCTGTATCTTCACCACCCAGAACAGTGCCAGGCATGAAGTAAGGACTCCATAAATATTTATCAAGGGAATGAAAAAATGAACTGGTTAGTGATACCTTTAATTGTACAACAGCCAAATTGTTAACACAGGTGTTAATCACTATAGAAATTCATAGGAAATGCTTGGGTATGCACCTTTTTCTGAATTTTATGGTATCTCAGGGAAGGAGATTCTCTCTCTTGAATATCCAGTGATGTCCTGGCAGAGTACCTAACATATTGAGTTTATTTGATACATATTTGTAAAAATGTTACATTTCCAAGAGGAGATGTATCTTTAGCAGGGCTTTGAAGGTTAGATGGGATTTAGATGAGTGGTAAGTAGAAGAGAATGGCATCAATTTTCTGAATAAGATGTAGATGGAGATACAATTTCCCTTGACATATGGAGTCACGATACCCTGGTAAGAGCAGAGACTTAAAAAAAAAAAAAAAAAGTAAACAGTGGTAGGGTTGGGGATAAATTGTGGAAGGTTTGTGTTGAAAGGGATGCAGGGCGCTAAATAAATTTTTAAACAAGTCATATTCTTTTGAGCACGTGACAAAATAAGTAATGTTTTTGGGAGATGCATTTTACTCTGTATTCATGCACATTCATTTCTATTCAGTATGTGTAGGATCAGAGTGGCTGTGTTTTGGGGAAGCACAATGTCAACTTAACTAAATGGGTTCAGGGAGAATTAGAGTGTAGCAAGCAGATACTAAGTCTGCAGAAATAGTGTGGACTGGAGTGATAAGAGAACAGAAGACATGGATGTGAGAAATCATGTGAAGAAATAATGAAAAGAATTTTCTCATGCAGAAGTTTCAGCTACACATAGAAGAATGAAACTAGAACAGTCCCTAACACCATACACAAAAATAAACTCAAAATGGATTAAAGATCTGAATGTCAGACCAGACACTATAAAACTCTTAGAGGAAAACATAGGCAGAACACTTTGACATAAATCACAGCAATATCTTTTTTGACCCACCTCCTAGAATAATGGAAATAAAAACAAAAATAAACAAATGGGACCTAATGAAACTTAAGAGCTTTTGCACAACAAAGGAAACTATGAACAAAATGAAATGACAACCCTCAGAATGGGAGAAAATATTTACAAACGAATCAATGGACGAGGATTAATCTCCGAAATACATAAACAGCTCATGTACCTCAATATGAAAAAAACAACCCAATTCAAAAATGGGCAAATAGACATTTCTCCAAACAAGACATACAGATGGCCAAGAAGCACATATAAAGCTGCTCAACATCACTAATTAGAGAAATGCAAATCAAAACTACAATGAGGTATCATCTCACACCAGTTAGAATGGGCATCATCAGAAAATCTACACACAAGAAATGCTGGAGAGGGTGTGGAGAAAAGGGAACCCTCTTGCACTGTTGGTGGGAATGTAAATTGATACGGCCACTATGGAGAACAGTATGGAGGTTCCTTAAAAACTACAAATAGAACTACCATACAACCCAGTGATCCCACTACCGGGCATATACCCAGAGAAAACCGTAATTCAAAAAGATACATGGATCCCAATGTTCATTGCAGCTCTATTTACAATAACCAGGTCATGGAAGCAACCTAAATGCTCAAGGACAGACAAAGAAGATGTGGCACATATATAAAATGGAATATTACCCAGCCATAAAAAGAACAAAATTGGGTCATTTGTAGAGACGTGGATGGACCTAGAGACTGTCATACAGAGTGAAGTAAGTCAGAAAGAGAAAAATATCGTATATTAACACATATGTGTGGAGGGTAGAAAAATGGTACAGATGAACTGGTTTGCAAGGCAGAAATAGAGACACACATGTAGAGAGCAAACATGTGGACACCGAGGGAGATTAGTGGGGTGGTGGTGGTGGTGGGATGAATTGGGCAATTGGGATTGATATGTATACACTAATATGTATAAAATAGGTAACTAATAAGAACCTGCTGTATAGAAAATAAATAAATTTTAAAAAATAGGCTTGATTTCAATGAGAATTTAGCACATAATAAAGTTAGACTTCAAATGTCTGTATGTGGCATTGAGCCAAGTGCTAGTTCTTTGGGGGAGAAAAGCTACATTTCTACTTGTTCTCAAAGTTAGGAAGAAAACTGAAGCCATAAAAAACCTAGGTGATAATGAACATTGGTGAATAGATTTTACTTAACAATATGTAACAAAGATTTGAGATCTAGAGCACAAATATCTGCTTTACTTAAATAACTTTATACTGTTCCATTGTATGAGTGTATCATTATTTAAATAGAACTTGGTGGCTAGACCTTACATTGTTTCTATGTTATAAACAATGCTATAATGAACATCCTTTCACAAATGAGCAAGTGAAATCTCGAAGTACAAAAAGGGTATGACGTGTGCACACTTTAAAAAGTGGTATACTCACATGTATCTTTCAGAGTTTTTAATGTCAATTTAATATATTAATAAAAAATGATAATCAGGCCTGTGCTTTCGATAGACATTGGGTTTGTGAAGTGAGGGGACATCTTTTTAAGGTACATGAAGTTGCACAGTATGAACATTTTTTTATCCTTTGCATGTTATTTACCAAGTAACTTCTTAGATAGCTGAAGGAAGTTTGTCTGAATTGAAAGTAAAGAGAGGAAGCTGCAGAACATTGTGGATGCTGTGATCTTATTTTTATAGAAAAAAGCCTATTCATGTATGTATAATTTGAACTCACAAGGGAATAAAACAAAAGAAGAACTATAAATAAAAGGAAAATAATGCTATTGGGCAGACATCAAAGATATCTGGATTTGTTTCTAATCTTTCTAAATTAGCTAAAATTAGATTCAGAACCAAGAAGTATGCAATTAATACTTCATGACAGCATTACTTAAGCTAGTAAGAATATATGCGTGTTTCTTGTCAAAATTTTAAGTTTTTTAATTACATTCTTTCGTTCCTTGTTAGAAATACTACAACCCTTTCAGTGTGCATCATGGTGATTTTCAATTTCTAAATACTATCTGGTAAACATATGTAACTGAGAAACAAACCAAACAGTAAACCCCAGACAAACAAGGAACAAAAGTGTTTGCTTTTCACTGCATATTCCAGATAGAATATTTTAAAACAAATGACTGAAAATGTTATAAAAATTAGCAGTTCTCTCATCAGCAAAGGAAGGAGTCTAGATTTTGGTTTATATAAAATCCATCTTTAAGACAATATAGTTTTATTTAAAGCTTACATAAAATTCAGAATGCTGTTTAGCTTACAAGTTCAAGAATCATTTCTTTCGGGATTCCAATAGAAGGGCAAATGGGAAAAAATAAGGTTTGAGTTATCCCACACATGAATTGGTCTACATAAGCTATTTCTACTTGATAGAGACATTTAATCACCATTCTTTATTTTCCTTTGGTGATTGTATCACGATTATCCAAAGTAAAACGAAGAAAGTAAGGAATAAGAAATACATCAACAAAGTGCAGGACAGTCTAATCAGTTGGCGTTTTTAGAATGCTGCACAACCTCCAAGTATGTGCTTAAATGGCGTCTTCTCAGTGAAGCTCAGCTGGACCATCCCGTTCTAAAATTAGACTCACCCACCCACCACCATTTGGATTCTTACTGTTTCATGTTCTTTTCTCACAGCGTTTATCACTTTATAAATGGTCATACACTTAGTTATTATGTGGATGAGTCTGCCTCCCCTGCTGAAACCTAAGTTCTGAGAGGACAGAGATCTGTCTGGTTGCTTCTCTGGTGTATACCTAGCATCTGGAATAAGTGTTCAATAAATACGTGCTGAATAAATGAAATTATACAGAAGACGTTCCTGACCATAAAAGCAAACTTGCAGTAAATTATTAGGTAGGGCTAGAGATACAACTGTCAAAGACTTAAAAGTATTCATAGTAGGCTAAGGAGAGGAGTAAATTAATTAAAAATTTAGAATCCATCAAATATTTTTGAAGCACCTCTTGTGGCAAAGCACATTAATCCAAGTGTATGACTGTGTTAATTATTAAAATCATAATAAGTTATGGCATTGTTAAGTTAAAAAAAAAAACCACCCAATTTGGTTTTTGAGGGTCAGTATGTTTTTTCTTTTGTTTGTATGCATACCGATCTCAGTATCCTCCTTGATGATCACAGTCTCAGGTAGATACTGCATCCAGAATTTTACATCTTACTTCTAATATCCTTCCCTTTTCTCCCATTCAGCTACTCACTCCCAGGGCTATACCTTGGACATTGCCAACAGTTGGAAACCCTTTATTTTTTACATAATCAATTTGAATAAGTAGCTCTCTGCTTATAACTTCCCATGTTTCCATCAAGCTTAGTTATTCAGCCAGTTATTCAAAGTTAAACTAACCTTGAGCATCAGGACTGATGCCCATGTGCCCTGAACATTTCCTTTGCCTCAAATCATTGGCTGCTCTTCCTAGTAACCTCCTGTCTTTCCGAGGTTGGATTTCATAGCTTATTACTTTAAGCAATCTTTTCAAACAAATAATATCAAAAATACTAATTCCATACTAAAACTAATATTAAATTTAATAACAATACTAATATAAATAGTTAACATTTTTGAATCCTCGCTGCATGCCCAACCCTATTCGAATCTCTTTACACATACTTATTAATTTAATCCTTACAGCTCCATAGTTGGTATTGTTTTATCCTCATTGTACATATGAAAAAACTAAAGGAACATAAGGTTAAAAATTTTTGCTTGAGGTCCCACAAGTGGGCAGTTTAGAACTAGATTATGAAGCCTGAGATTCAGTTTCCGGAGCACGTTCTCATAAGCGTGGTATCTGCCCTCATTGATCCACTGAAATGGCCTTTGCAACTTTACAGTGAGCTGCCTATTGCTAAATGTAATCAACATTTCTCACTCTCCATGGCAGAAGGGTGAAATCATACATTCATGGCCTTCAAACTTGACTATCAAGTGCTCTCCAGCTATCCTTTTCTATTTCCTGATTGATTGGCTGTTTCTGGTTCTCTCTGTCAAATTATCTCTTCTTTCCTCATTCTCTCCACTCCCATTCTCTCTTTATTGTCAAAATACAATGACGACTTTTGTTTCATGGAGAAAGTAGAAACTATAAGATAAATTTTCCCTGGTAATAAGAGAATAGAATTGGGAGAGGTACAGGAAAATTTATTTCTCCTTCTATTTAATGTTCCCTCTACCTCTGCTTTCACTTTCATAAAGCACTTTTGCCTCCATGATGTCTTTTTCTGCCTTACTCTTAAGTTCTAGTGTTTATCAGGGTTCAGTTTTAGTCTTTATTCTCTTATGTTATGCACTACCTCTAGGCTTTATTAACCATTCCCATGGTTTCAGTTATTATACATAAGAGTTTGGTTAAAAATCTGTATTTGTAGCCCAGATCTCTCCTGCGATTTATCCAGTGTACTGAAAGATAAACTGAGGTATATTAAAAATTTTAAAAGTCTGAGTGAAAAGTGATTAGACTCTGGCAGCATCCCATCTAGCAGATAGAAAGAGAAGCTGTACAAAATGAAAGACTTTTATAGGCGTAAGGTAGTAGGAACAAGGAAATTTATACCAGACCAAAAATGGGTTGGTTATTGCAAGGTTACTTTCCTCTAGGGGATTGCAGGGGTCTCTCAGGAAGACTACCTAACAAGTGCTGATTGGGAGATTCCTAGTTGACTAGGTTATTTAAGATCCCATTTCTGGGAGAGCCAAAACAGTAATTAAGTCTCGGTTTGGTGACGAGGGCTTTGCAGAAGTAACTCAGTCTTGGGCCTGTTGTCTTGTGTTTTAACAGTATGTAATCATGTCCTGGATATCTTTGCTTGGATGTTCCATAAGCACCTTAAACTCGGTATCTAAAATTGAACTTGCATTTGCCTCCACGACTTTCTTCTTCCTGCCATATCTCAGTGAATGGCATCACCATCCACTTAGTTTTTGCAAGGTGTAAATTTTAAACTAGAGTGATCCTAAAATGTTGCTTTTCTTTCAACACTTACCTTCAAGCAGTCTTCAAAACTTTAAAACTTTTCCTCCTATATATCTTTTTTAATATTTATTTATCTGGTTGCACTGGGTCTTAGTTGCAGCAGGCAGGCTCCTTAGTTGTGGCATCCACATGGGATCTAGTTCCCTGACCAGGGATTGAACCTGGGCCCCCTGCATTGGGAGCACGGAGTCTTACCCGCTGCACCAGCAGGGAAGTCTGCCTCCTATATATCTTTTGAATCCATCCGCTTGGATCTAACTCAACTGACATTTCCTAATGTGGAGAAGAGTGCATGTTTTTAAAATATTAGAGTTGCAACAACCTTTTAATTGCCTTCTCTTCATCCACTATAGCCGTAAGAAACCCCTAATAACCATAATCTCACCAATGTTAAAAGATAAACTGAAGCATATTAAAAATTGTAAGAGTTTATTTGAGCAAAAATCTATTTGAATTGGGCAGCACCAAATAGGAAGTAGTTAGAAGTCCTCAGTGACAGGAGCTAGGGGAAAGGCTTTTACAGAAAAGGTGAGGAAACAAACCAAGGGCATTATTCGATGGACTGTAGCTTAAGTGTTTGTCTTATTTTGAAAAGACTGGTCAGCTGTTTGTGATTGGTTGTCCTTGGTTTCCATGACTTTACCTCACGGGATTTACAGGCTGAGGCTTTGGTTCATTTGCATAGGCTACCAAAGCCTCAGGCCACCTCAGTCTAATGGCCTGCAGGTTGAATTAACACCAACTAGGAAATAAACTTGCTCCTTCCCCCAAATTCCCAAAGTTTCATCCCATTATAAGTTTACGCTCAGGCTTGAGGTCTAGAATCTTGATATCCAAATCAGGATGAGGCAAGTATGTTTCCTTTCAGTCCGAAGACCTGTGAACTAAAGAGACAAGTTAATTGCCCTTCACATACCCAACATACAGTGGTGGGACAGGGATAGAATGGTCACAGTAGACACTCCTGTTCACTGTGGTGTGGGGGAGGTGATGAGGAAGCATCACAGGAGGCAAACGGTCCCTAGTGCCAAGAAATTCTGAAATCGCATTAGACATATATCAACACTTGCAGCTAGGTCCAATTCTGCTTCCTGGAAATGGGTTTTTGAGGCTTTTGGCTCCTTCCTCTGGACTCTTAGCTTCATTCTCTGAGTCATCTTTCCTTTTCCATAATAAATGGCTCATGCTTGCTGCAGAGTGGTTTCTCATTCCTCTTCCTTCACAGGAAGGTTGAGAATGTGGTCTCTTTCCACTGAGGCTTTCCGTGTCAAGAATGACAATTCTCAGTGTCTGACCAGTGAAAAGCCCTATGACCACCTGCTCACGAGTGGAATCTTCTTTATGGTGTCCTCGGAGTTGCTCTTGGAATACTAGGAAGTACATTGTGGTGGCCAACATGGCAGAGGGCATGGAGAGATGAGCAACAGATAGGGGTAAAAACATCTAGGTGGTGTGAGATGATCCATACACCTCTTGATCTATCTACATTTCCCTTCCCCCTTCCTTGGCATTGGCCCTCTGGAGAGGTCTTTGTGGTGAGAGTCATTGTTTTCCTCAGACCAAACCACTGAATTAATCATATGAAAGCAGAAAAACAACAAAATAGAAAAAGGCCTTCTTTCCCATTTAGCCATTTTACAAGTTAGTCCATGAATAGAACTAAATTGTGGTGAAAAGAATTTTCATCCAAAGAAGATTATATTTTTACCCCACCTGGCACAGTTAAAGAATCTTTTATGTACTGACTGTTTCTCCCGCCAAAGAAGAGAATAAAAACAAAATTCTTACTCCTCTGAACCCATGCATTAGCTTTTCTAATTCCTGGTCATTGAAGTTTAAAAGGTCCACAGCAGCTTTCAAATCTTTAGCCTTAGGCTTAAGTGAAAATCTCTGAAGGTGAAAACTAAAATAGTCTGGGATAACATTAATTCTGAGAATGAAAGTAGTCTTCAGCTTTATTTCCCTGGGATAGCATTCC
>NW_006769399.1:471486-488538 GCF_000442215.2 Lipotes vexillifer
CATTCCTGCAAAAGAACACATGCTGATAGATAATTACTAATAAGTCTGGTCTTTAATAATGCACTTTTCTTGTTCTGAGAAGTGTGTCAATTACAGATCAGGTGGGTCTCTGGAGAAGTATGGACCACTTCTTAAAGATAACCTCATCCTTAGAGACCATATTTACATTGTTTTTCTAGACCTACTTCAGCATTTTTGTACTCCTTAGACAAATGACTTGTATTTGTCCTTGAGAAGATAATATTTGTGTTGCAATTATTTAGAAGTGATTGTGCATGACAGGCAATCTTGCTCTTCTTTCAATAATAGCATCCTGACCAAGGGACGATTATGTATCTCTTCCCTGATTCATCTGTCTCTTATATAGAATCTTCTTAAAGATGGGAAAATTATGACTAAAATTATATGTTCACTGGGAAGGAGAATAACTTTTATTCTTTTACAAGTAAGGGACCATAAGTTAACCCTAGCTACACTTCTATGTGAAAGTCTACATAATTACTCTGTTCCCATTACCATGGTTGACACTGGAATTTTGTCTTTTCCAACAGTGATTTGGAAAAAATATAATGTTTTCTATATTTTAGGGGAGACTTTTGAACTCAGAGTCTGTGGTAGTTTATACCGTGCCCACTTGGTTAAACTGGAATTGGTTTTCTCCAAACCACCTTCCTTCTGTGGCCCTGGGTTAGAATCGACCAAAGAGAGAGGTATATGGAAGATGAAAGTGCAGTAGTGGCTATTGCACTCTGAAGGCTGTTGTGAGATGTGGTCAGAAACACAGGTGTGATGGCAGGTTCCAGCTTGTCCTCCATGTCCCTTATTCACTGTCCTCACCACTGGCCCTGCTGACCAGCAGGAGCCTCCAGCCCCCATAACCAGACCTTTGGCTGCTAACAGAAGAAGGAGCTACACAAAGGCAACCAGTTTCCATAGACTGACATCTCCACCAGCAACACTACATGGTCCCACATCAACAGCTTGATGTGCCATGCTTCCCAGATTATCCTGCAAGCTCCAACCTGTCTGCCTGCCCCAGAGCTTTGGCAGTTGCCAGCTCTCATAGCAATGCTGTTTGTGGATAGATAAAATCCCTGAGAACTAGCCTAGATTGATAACCTAAGGAATACTAGGAGCATCTCAGTCTAGCTTTTAACTGTTTTTCATTAGTAAGATCTGGTGCACGTTTATCTAGAACTGTAGCGACCACTGACCAGTGTGATGAGGAACTAACTTTTAATTTTATAATTTTCACTTACCAAAGTTTAATTTCAAAACTGAAGTCGTAAAAAATATTTTTCTGTGAAACACAACTTCATTAAATTGGTAGAACGACATTTCACTTTAACTGTTGCACTGTGTAAGTTGCTGCTTTTTGTGGTGTGCAGATCAGGTGTGTGCATCTAGTCACTGTCAATGGATTGACTCAATTTGAATGCATTTTTTCTATACGTCAATGTAAAATTGTGGCATGTTTACTTGACATTTTATGCAGTAATACCTATATAATTCGTAAGTGGTAATTAAAAGGAAATACTAATTATTATTTTAATTATAATTATTATTTTAGCTAAAAACAAGTATGGACATATTTTAAAATTTGAAATGAAGGCTTACTGTGGATGCAGCATTGGGTGAAGACATTAAAACCAGAACAGTAAAGTCAAAAAAGAGAGAGAGGTCGTAAATTGCATGGTGAATAGCAATTGCAAGTCACTAGGACACAGCAAAACCAAAAAGCTGTTTCATTGTTGTGTAAAATTTTTAAAAACAATGAAATGGACAATATATAGAGACATTTTCAACAAATTCATGGTAAATTTGGTACTTCCTTTCAGCAACAAAAATGTCAATCAAATTAGGCACACAAAATCAAAGAGAAGAATAGATAAATCAGCTAAAATGAGAAACATGTGCATAACAAGTTTTTAAGTGACTTTTAATAGGATCTAATCTAGCAAATAACATGAACTTTTTGTATAAAAACTCTTGATGGAAAGAAGGCAAAAGATAATGATTAATTTTATGTTTTTTTTTTCACTTTTTTTTTTTTTTTTTTTTTTTTTTGCGGTACGCGGGCGTCTCACCGTTGCGGGCTCCCCCATCGCAGAGCACAGGCTCCGGACGCTCAGGCCCAGCGGCCATGGCCCACGGGCCCAGCCGCTCGGCGGCATGTGGGATCCTCCCGGACCAGGGCACGAACCCCCGTCCCCTGCATCAGCAGGCAGACTCCCAACCACTGCGCCACCAGGGAAGCCCCTATGTTTTTTTAACCTTCCTTTAACGTGCTACCAGACAATTAAAAATTATATACATAGCTTGCATTATATTTCTAGTGGACAGTGCTGATTTAAAAAGTATACCAAGACTTGAGTTAAAGTCCCATATAAACAAATCAGAGAGGCTAGGAAACGCTTCATTTCAGATCTTTTCATTTCTAAGGGATCTTTGCAAAGTATATTTTAGTTTTTGCTATGTAGTTCATAAATATTTGCTATTTTGCTGTTAGCATTACTGGCTACTTGTGTTTATATGTGCTAATAAATATTCATACATTAAAGAATATTTCTATATAAACTTAGAAAATAGAAAAAAATATATTTTACTACCCTATATAGTCATTATTAGCATAATGATAGCTTTTCTATAAAGCACAAAATTTACTTCAAAGTAAAATCATAGGGGAATACGTGAAAAAGACACTATTGGAAGTAAAGACTTATCAACCATAACTGATAAGACATCATCTAATTAGATAAAATGGGAAACATAAAGTGTTGCCAGTGAATATTAATTTTCACGGGTATCTAGGAGTAACTATTTGGTAGAATAAGTAATGGCAAATACCAACATGTCTTTGTTGGTTAGAAGTTATTTTTGATAACCATATTGCTTAAATTTAATTATTTTTGTATATTCAGGATAATATCTGAACTAACGTTCAGTAACATTGCATTTGAACTATCAGTTTTGAGCTCAATGAAGTGCTTGTCCATTTAAGAACCAGCCTCAGAATTTTCTTTTGCTGTATGATTTCATTGGTGTCATTTATAACCGTACTGTGTCATTTCTGGAATAAATTTCTTCCACGGAGACCAAGTAGGCAATGTCCTTGCAAAATACATAGCGCTCTACCAATCTAAAGGTTGGGTTACCAGGCTTAGCAGCCAGCCTAATTTAATGACTAAACAAACCTCTGTAGAAATTTAGACATACTTAACTTCTTCAGGCATTTCTAAGCACTTTAAATTCTGCCAAAGATGTGACCTGGTACTCTAATGAATAGTCAGCAAGTGACCTTAATCCATGGGGGTATTGATTCCAGCTGGAGATGCCTATCACCTGAGTTGACATTTAATACCTTTGGTAAAAGGGAAAATAAAAAGCCAAACTTGCTTTATCATTCTTATAAAATATCAACTTGAAAGAATCTCAGGTTTAAAAAAACAACAAAAACAAAATTGTAGGGTGAAAATATGGCTTTGCTGCCTAAACAGTCTTGGGGAGCCCAGAAGTTGGAAGGGGCCTCCACAGACAAAACCTGACTCAGAAATAGTTTTGATTCCTGGGTCTGATTAAGGATATATCCATCCTATTTGTAGAGTTTGTGTGGAAGACTGCAATTGGTCATGAGAGTTATCTGCATATTAAAATGTACTCCATAGTGACAATGTTTCTGCCATATTTCTCATCTCATACTCCTGACCTTGTAAGGTAGGAGAAGAAATATGAAAAGGGTATGCCATTCAGAGTATATATTTATGCTACTTGGTTAAACATCAAGCTGTAGAATGTGGGGGAAGTGGGACTTCTAGAATGGCAGAATAAGGTACTTGATGAACCCTCTCCCCAGCAAAACTCCAATTTAAGCAATAAAAATTTTAAGTAAAATAGTCATTTTAAGTTTCTGGAAATTGTCCTAAGGGCATAGAGTGCATGGAGAAACATTCATTTGAAAAAATGTACTAAATCTCAGTAAGAATAGCACGAATCTGGAGCAGTTGAGTCACAGCCTATTCCCTTAACCTCCACCCTTAGCTCCATGTTACAGAAGCTCTATACCAGGTGCTCTTCCCTGGCCACCTACAGCCAAGAAGAGAGGGGCTCCCTCTTCCCTAAGCTCTTGGTCTGGGGCTACAGTTTCCATTTCTCATCCCAGCCCCATGTTGCAGAATGTCTGTCTATTCCATGCAGGTGTGGCTGAGAGAAATAGGTCTCCCTTTTCCTATCTAATCCTTAATCATAAAGCAGAAGTTCAACCCCAAATGCAGCAGGCTGAAAATACGAGGACCCCAATTTTGCAGGGGGGGAGGGGCAACCTGAGCAAACAAGGGGAAGCCACCCTGCCTTTCCCCTCGCAGCCACTCACACGCAAAGGTGTCACTCTTGGAAAAACAGGTACTTACCCCTAGCTTTGCTAAAATGGTGCAAAGTTTCTGCTCAGGAGGAAAGGCAGCCCATAAGGACAAGGAGCTCTGCAGCTCTGGCTGAGGAAACTGGCTTTATTTAGAACACAGCATGGAGAACTCTATGTCTAAGGGTGATTTTTAAAGTGTGGACACATTTGTTGAGGGCAAATATAAAAGAGCAACCAGGGCTTCCCTGGTGGCGCAGTGGTTGAGAGTTCGCCTGCCGATGCAGGGGACACGGGTTGCCCCTGTCCGGGAAGATTCCACATGCCGCGGAGTGGCTGGGCCCGTGAGCCATGGCCGCTGACCCTGCACGTCCAGAGCCTGTGCTCCACAATGGGAGAGGCCACAACAGTGAGAGGCCTGCGTACCGCAAAAGAAAAAAAAAAAAAAAAAAAAAAAGCAACCAGAAGTTTAATAGAGTGAATTGGAGAAAAAGATAGCCAAGAAGAGCCCTCCTGGGACCTTAGTCAATTCTTGGAGTCAGGAAGGCTGTCACATATAACAACAATGGGAAGAAATCTGAGTAGGAAAATCAGACCTGCACATGGGGAAGGAATTAGAATTTTCAGAATTATTAGTTCAACCAAGTTCATTGAACAAAATCAGTTGACTCTTGAACAACATGGGGATTAGGGATGACAACCCTTTGTGCAGTGGAAAATCCACTTATAACTTTAGTTGGCCTTCTGTATCTGTGGTCCTTCATCTTTGGATTCAACCAACCATGGACCATGTAGTACTGTAGTACATACTTATTGAAAAAAATCTGTGTATAAGTGGACCTGCACAATTCAAACCCATGTTGTTCAAGGGTCAACTGTAAACAAATGACTCAGCAAAGAAGAAAAACCCCCAGAGGGTTATGAGTATCCAGATTTGCTACAATATACCTGAAATGTCTAGTTTTCAATAAAAAAATTGAGATATGCAAAGAAACAGTAAAGTGTAATCCATACACATAATAAAATAACAGGCAATAAAAACTATTTCCAAGGAGGCCAAATGGTAGGATGGTGGACTTGGCAGACAGACCTCAAAGCAGCTATTATAAAGACTAAAAGAAACAATGCTTAAGGAATTGAAGGTATGATGATAATGCCTCATTTAGAAATAGAGACGAAAGTATTAAAAAGAAACAAATTCTGGAGATGAAAAGTAAAATAACCAAAAATGAAAATTTCAGTAGAGGGGCTCAACAGGAGACTTGATCTGTCAGAAGAAAGAATCAGCAAACTGCAGATAGGTCAGTAGAGATCAGGCAATCTGAAGGAAACAGGAAAAAAAAAAAAGAACAAAACCTCAGAGAAATGTGGGACACAATTAAGCACTCAAGATTATATGTGATGGATATACCAGAGGGAGAAGAAAAGGGAAAAAGACAGCAAATAAATAAATGATGGCTAGAAACTTTGCAAATATGAAGAAAAACATAAATCTACACATCCAAGAAGCTGAAAAAACTTCTAATAGGAAAAATGGAAAGAGATCCATAATGGAATACATAGTCAAAATGTTGAAAGACAAACACGAATGTTGAAGGCAGCACGTGAAAAAACATCTCAACCTGTACATGTGAACTCCAGTAAGATGAACAACTCTCAGAAACAATGGAGATCAGAAGGCAGTGGAAGACATGAAAAGCGCTAAAAGTAAACTGTCAAAAAGCTTAAATTCAGCAAAACTATCTTTCAAAAATGAAGGTGAAATAATATTGCCAGATAAACAAAAATTGAGAGATTAGGATGCTAGAACACCTGCCTTACAGAAAATAATAAAGGAAGTTTTTCAAAGGGAACGAGAAATGGTTAAAAAAAAAAGTTGAAAATTATAAACTCTACAAAAATATACTTGCTGTCCTTTCTTCTCCCACCTTCTTTAAAAGACAAATGATTATAAAAAGTAATAATTTTAACAATGTATTGGTGAAGGTGTAGCATATATAGATACAATATGTATACCACTAATAGCACAAACAAGATGGAAAAGAGGGAATTGGCTTATATATGAATAAATTTTCCATATTTCTTTGGAACTAAGTCAGTATAAATCTGAAGTAGAGTCTGACAGTAAAGATGTAAGTCCTAGAGCAACCAGTAAGAAAAAACTCAAAACTATAAATAAAAAATCATTAAAGCTGTTGATACACTAGAAAATACCCACTTAATACAAAAGAAGCCAATAAATGAGGAATAGAGGAACAAACAAGAAATGAGGTGAGTGGAAAACAAAAAGCAAAATGATAAATGTACATCCAATATCAATAATAGTAAAGATGAATGGATTAAAAATCCAATCAGAAGACAGATTGCCATATGGGTAAAAGAAATCTAATCTACCTCTATTTATATAAGACACATTATAGATTAAAAATTATAAATAGGTTGTAAGTAAAGGACAGAAAAAGATGTATGCTGCAAACAGTATCAAAAAGAGAGCTGGGGGACTTCCCAGGTGGCAGAGTGGTTAAGAATCCACCTGCCAATGCAGGGGACACAGGTTCAATCTCTGGTCCGGGAAGATCCCACATGCTGCAGAGCAACTAAGCCCGTGTGCCACAACTAAGCCTGTGCTCTAGCGCCCACGAGCCACAACTACTGAAGCCCGTGCGCCTAGAGCCCATGCTCCACAACAAAGAGAAGCTGCCACAATGAGAAGCCCATGCACCGCAATGAAGAGTAGCCCCTGCTTGCCGCAACTAGAGAAGGCCTGGGCGCAGCAATGAAGGCCCAACACAGCCAAAAATAAATAAATAATAAATAAATTTATTTTAAAAAAGGGAGCTGGAATAACTATAATAATATCGAACAAAATACTTCAAGAGAAAAATTCTTATTAGAGACAAAGAAGGATATTTTGTATTGATAAATGGGTCAATTCACAAGGAACACCTAATAACTATAAACATATTTGTATCTAACAACAGAAACTTAAGGCTATGAAGCAAAACCTAGTAGAATGAAAGAGAAATAGACAATTCAACAATAATAGTTAGATAGAACAACTTGCCTAATGGATAGAACAACTAGGCAGAAGATCAACTAGTAAAAAGAAGAGGTGAAAATAACTGTAAGCCAAATAAA
The DNA here is from genome assembly GCF_000442215.2 of Lipotes vexillifer. Classification (NCBI taxonomy): domain Eukaryota; kingdom Metazoa; phylum Chordata; class Mammalia; order Artiodactyla; family Lipotidae; genus Lipotes; species Lipotes vexillifer. The sequence continues at coordinate 478,979 of NW_006769399.1, forward strand.
TGTCATAGACATCTACAAACTGTTCACCCAACAAAAGCACATTCTTCTTAAGTGCACATGGAACATCCTTCAAGGTAGATGATATGGTAGGCTATTAACCAAATCTCAATAAATTTAAAGGGATTGAAATTATACAAAATGTTTTCTGACTGCAATGAAATGTAATTAGAAATCAGTAGCACGAAAAACTGGAAAATCCAAATATGCAGAAATTTAAGAACACATTCCTAAATAAACAATGAAAGAAGAAATTAGAAAGGAAGTTAGAAAATTTTGAAAAAACACCCAAAACACAACATACTAAAATTTATGGGATCAGCTACAGTCATGCTTAGAGGGAAATTTATAGCTACCAAGTTCATGATTTGGAGTGCTTAATATTGTTAAGTGGTTAATACTCCCAAAATTGAATTACATAGTTAATACAGTCTTTATCAAGATTCCCGCTGGCTTTTCTTTTAGAAACTGACATACTTTTTCTAAACTTCATACGGAATGCAAGGTGCCTAAAAGAGTCAAAATAATGTTTGTAAAGAAAAACGAATTTTGAGGACTCAGATTTCCTAACTTTTAAGATATTGTAAAACTAGAGTAAGCAGGACAGTATAGTAACTGGCCTAAGGATAGATGTGAGGCCAGAAATAAACTCTTACTTTCATGGTGTAGGGGAACAACATTTACCACCTCAAAATGTCTCTGACATGCAGATTATTTCGAGCTGAAAACAATCAAAGCCCAAAAGACTCAGGAAGAAAGTTGACCTTCCCCCAAGCTGCCTAAATAAGTTAGGTAGAGAAGAACTACAGGAATAGAGCTATTACCAAAGATATCTGCAAAGAATATAGAGGAGGCATGGTGAAGGAATTTCTTAGCAGTCAGAGTCCAGGCTGGGTTCTATTGTCTCTGCAGGACCCGGCAAACGTTTGTTTACCAAACATTTGCTTTTCCTTGTGAATTGCCTTCCTCCTCTTTGAAATCCCAGACTATTACTCCCAACACCCTCTTGCATCTTTAGCTGAAGATGGTATTTAAGGTGTGGGTTTCTGTCATTTGTTGACTTACTCAGTTTTTCTGTGTCTCTCCTATGTATACATGTTATTAAACTTTTGTGTGATTTTTCTCCTGTTAATCTGTCTTATGTCACTTTAATTCTTTGACCAGCCTGGAGAGTCTAGAAGGGTAGAGGAAATTTTCTTTCTCCCTGACAATGGTTAATTGATTTTTTCATAGGGATGCAAAGACATTTCTATGGGGAAAGAATAGTCTTTCACAAATGGTGCTGGAATAGCCTGTTATTAATATGCAAAACTATATAAAATTCTTAGGAAAAAACACAGAAGTAAAAGTCCATGACCTTGATTTAGGCAGTGGTTCCTTAGGTATGACACCAAAAGCACAAAGGATTTTTTTAAGAAAGATAAATTACACTACATCAGTATTAAAAACTGTGTGTGTGTCAAATTGTACCATTAGGAAAGTGAAAAGACTGTCCACAGACTGGGAGAAAATATTTGCCAATTATATATCTGATAAAGGACTTGCATCCAGAATATTAAAGTAACACTTAAGACTCAATAATAAAAAGGCAACTCAATTTAAAACCGGGTAAAGGATTTGAATAGGCTTATTTCCAAAGAAGACAGCAAATGGCCAATAAGAAAACAAACTGGTGCTTAACATAATTTGTCCTTGGGAAATGCAAATTAAAATCACAATGGGTAGACTTTACACCCACTAGAATGGCTGTAATTAAAAAGAAAGTTAATGAAAAGGGTTGGTGAGGATGTGGAGAAATTGTGAAGCTCACACTTTGTTGATGGTAAAATTGTGTAGCTGCTTTAAGAAAGAGTTAGGTAGTTTCTCTATCGATAGTCAAACCAAAGATACCATATGACCTGGCAAGTTGGCTCCAAGGTATATAGCCAAGAGAATGAAAACATACATCCACACAAAACTTGTACACATATGTTTATGGTAGCATTGTTCATAATAGCCAAAGACGTGTAAATAACCCATGTGTCTATCAACCAGTGAAAGAATAGTGTTACAACCATGCCATGGACTGTTATTCAGTAACACAAAGGAGTGAAGTACTGATACGGGATTAAACACTGATAAACTTTGAAAAAAGTAAGCTGAGTGAAAGAAGCCTGTCACAAAAAATACAGTGTATTATTTAATTTCATAGGTATGAAATGTCTAGAACATACAACTTTTTAAAGACAGAACTTAGATTAGTCACTCCTTAGGGCTGGGAGTGGAAGTGGCAAATGTGGAGTGATTGCTAAAGGGCAGGAGGTTTCCTTAGAGGGGAAGAGATGGTCTATAATCAGATTGTGTTGGTGATTGTACAACCCTATGAGTACACTAAATATCATTTAATTTTATACTTTAAGTGGGTGAATTATATGGTATGTGAATTATAGATCTGTTTTTAAAAAAGCAGTGACCTGTGAAGGCATACATCTGTTTAAAATGTAGCTCTCTTTCCTATTATGTCCATCTTGTCCTTTTTGTACCCCACTCTCAAATTATTCAGTAGATAAAAGTTATCATTTCTCTTACTATAATTAATAATAGGTAAACTGAATTATATTTTTACAAAAGGATATTTTCAGTGTAGTCTACTCAGTTATCTACTAGGTACTTTGAAAAATAGTCAAACTCTATATTCGTGGTGCTCGTGAAATAGAGACTTAGGAAAATCCCAGTCTTTCCCTTTTCTTTGGCTGGCTACATACCAGCTGTAATACCATTATTCTCCAGTCTATAGCTCCCATAAAATATGCTGTTTACTCCCTTTTCAAAGTAGACTCTATTATAGTGCTCAACATTTACATATCACTTTGCATTTAAATTGCTCTCCTTATTAGTTATCTCCCATAACAGACATTATCAGCACCAGTGTTTATGAAATGCCCACTAGTATTCGCCTTGCTTGTGGGCTCAAGGGTTGAATCTGTTAAGAGGAAGAAGCAAAGAAGTGTTACAGATGTTTGGTCAGCGGGCCAAGGTCACAGAACAATACTGTGGCAATCCTGGGATTAGGACTCACAATTTTCTCATTTTAACTGCTCTGTGGCCCACTCACCTGCACAGTTTCCCTATAGAAAAGGATAAATAGAAAGTATTTCATCACATCTCATGTTTCTGATGCATTTGCTGAGATTTGCATGTTCCAGCAAATTCTAAGGGCACATCTCTGTAGTTAGTCATGACATCCCTTAGGCTTACATTGTAACAACTTTGCCATCTGGAGCTCTGGTTCCCTTTAACAGTCATTTTCTTCCATGCTGTTCTCCTAATCTTTCCCATTTCATTTCTTTGCTATGCGGTGAGCTTTACTTCTCATAACTTGAGCGAAGCATGCAAACTCTCTTTCTCTTCTTTTTGACTGTTAAATATCAAAGCTTATGTTTTACTGTGCAAATCTAAATTGTACAAAGCAATATAATGATAAACCAGTTCTGAACCAGCTGTTGTTGGGACATTTCCCATTTCTGTAAATCATGGCTCTTTCAAAACTAGTGTTTTTTTTTAAGAGACTGAGGGCAGGTGTGGAACTCTGTGAGCGTTGAAGATATTTCTCTCATCTTTGTTTTTACGATGATTGAAAGAAGAGAGACTGAAATTAAATCCTTCGTAATAACTAAATTGTTTCCTTAATCCCTCTGAAAATGCATCTGCATTTCCAAAGGTCACCTTGAGGAAATAAAGAAATAACCATATCTTTACTGGTGCCTTCTTTATCCTAGTAACACGGCCTCCTTTTCTCTCCTCCCAACATTACACAGCACACACACACAGCTTCATATAAGGCGCAAAGTTGTTTAGGTTTTTTAAAAAAAACTCTGAATAAGTAAATTTTAAAAATTTGAGTTTTGCTTTTTGTTAACCTCATGGATGTTACAGTTTGGAAATGAGAGCAGATTAGGAAAACTATATTTACCAACAATCCTGATTGCCAATAATCAGTGAGTAATTTTAAGAGATTACCTCTTTGGGCAGATTTCTCTGAAGACCATGAGCCATACAAATCAACACATATCTCTGTGTGTGTATGTATGTGTGTGTGTGTGTGTGTGTGTGTGTGTGTGTGTGTAGTTTCTATATAATTGTGGCTGTAAAACCGTGCTGTCCCTACAAGGGAAACTACAGCATTCTGTGACTGTATGTGTTTGACTATATATTTGCTTGGAAGAAAAAAAATAATGCTTATCAGGAACTAGAAATTTGAAAGCTATATGCTTACAAAACCGAGAAGATACATCATAAACCATTACTGCTTTACCACTCAGTATGCTGCTGGCTGGAAACTAGTATGATGTCTCCATGTATCTGTAACTTTGTATCCTGGAAATACCAAACTTTTCTTTACCACCAGAAAAATTATGAAGTAATATTTATTACTTATTTGGAATTTTTTCCATAACGTGTATCACTATTTGAAATCATTTACTTGTTGACTCTCATTCCCTGCCCCATGTAAGAATGCAAACTTCATGAGGAAAGGAACTTTATCTGCCTTGTCCCCCACTGCATCCGCAACACCTGGAATAGTACCTGTCATACTGTACGTGCTTAAAAATGTGTTGAATGAAAGATTGAAACTAGACTAAATATTCATTTGGAGATATAATTTATGTAGACTGGTTCATCTATTAAAATAATATTTTAATACAAAATAATATTGAAAAATAATTTACCCCTGGAAATTCCTTTTCCCCTTTTTTCTCTCAAAACATGTGTAACCTTAATTATTCTTATAAGTTATCACTAAATCTGTAAATTCTTCTTAGATTTAAGACTTCTTGGATAACACACACACACTATTTCTCTCCCCCCCCCAAAAAATGTAACTTTAGTAAAAAAAATTACTGATATTGAAGCACAAAAGCTTCAAGGGTATGTATTTTTAGAACTCTTATCATCTTTGTATTTGTAAAAGTTCGACCTAAGAGATTATTAGTGTTACTTTATTTAAAACGGGTTAAATTTCTTAACTAAAAGACCTTTATATGAATTTCTAAAGCAGGCTTTTCTCTGACCTTAGGTTAGCATTTTTCGTCCATCTCCGTTGTCCCTACACCTTTTTGCTCTCCATCACCCCCACCCCTGTCCCCCTATCATGGTTACATTAGAATTTTTTTTTTTTTTTTCTCATAAACAATGTTTTATTAGCATCCAGTAAGTTTTGATGTGCTGTATTTTCCTTTCCATTCCTCCCAAATTATTTTATGATTTCACTTGTGATTTCTTATTTTACCCAGTAGTTATTTTGGAAAACATTATTCAGGTTCTCATAATTTCTTCTATTATTAGAAGAACATATATGATTTTAATTTATTTTAAATTTATTGAGACATTTTATGACCTGACATATAATCGAAGAGAATATTCTGTGTGCACCTGAGATGAATGTGTATTCTCCTGATGTTGCTAGAGTGTTCTGTGGATATGTGTATGTCTATTTGGTCTGTAGTGTAGTTCAAGTCTTCCAAACCTTTATTGATCCTTTCCCTATATAATTAATCCATTATTGAAAATGAGGAATTATATATTCAGATGTGACTGTTAAATTATTTCCCTTTAAGTTTATATTTCTGGTTTATGTACTATGGAAATCTATTATTAGGTGCATATATGTTTACAAGTCTTACATAATTTAATGAAATGACCCCATTAACATTAAAACCCCATGTATCTAGGGACCCCATTTGTCCCTAGTTACAATTTCTGTGCTAAAGTCTATTTTTTTCTGATATTAGTCACGCCAGGTTTTTTTGATTACTGTTGCATGAAATATTTTTTCTATCATTTTATTCTCATTCTGTTTGAGTCTAAAATGTGTCTCCTGAAAGCAACATATTGTTAGATTTCATATTTTTATTCATCCTGCAGGTCTTTTCTGTTTGACTGTAAAGTTTAATCCATTAAAATTTAACATAATTACTAATGAGGTAGGATTTATGTCCTGTCTTTTGTTATTTGCTTTCTACCTGTTTTATGTCCCATTTGTCCCTCTGTCCTTGAATTACTGCTTTCTCTTGTAACACAAGGGTGTTTTTCTAGTTTACCATTTTCACTCACCTGTTATTTAATTCACTATGTTTTTTTTCAGATATCTTCTTAATGGTTGTCCTAGCTCTTACAATTTACATCTTAAATTATAACAGTCTTCTTCAATTAATACCAACACTTTCCATAGTATACAAAATGTTTTTCCTTTATATTCATTGTTTCTTTCTTATTTTTGTGGCTCTTGCCATACAAATTACATCTTTATACACTACAATGCAGTCAACAAAGATTTATAAATATTGCTTTTTTGTAGCTGTCATTTAATTCATATAGGAGAAAAAAGAGCTGCAAAATCTATGTATGTAGTTACCTTTATTGGTAACTTTGTCTTCCAGTGGATTCTATGAATTGTCTAGTGTCATTTATTTCAGTGTGAAGGATTCCTAATATTATCAATTGATATCAATTATAAATTGATAATTATCAATTATCAATGCTAGCAAGTCTGCTAGCAATGAAATTCTCAGTTTTTCTTTATCTGAGAATCCCTAAATCTCTCCTCTGATGGATAGGTGTTCTGGATATAAAATGATTGAATTACAAACTTTTTTCCCATTACATTAACTATGTCATCCCACTGCCTACATTAGAATTTGAGAGGGTTTTTTTTTATTGACTTTATTTTTTTTTAGAGCAATTTTAGGTTCACAGAAAAATTAAAGGGAAGGCACAGAGATTTCCCATAGACCTCCTGCCCCCACACATGCACAGCCTGCCCTATCATCATCATTCCCCCTGCATGGTACACTTGTTACAAGTGATGAACCTACATTAATGCATTGTAATCACCCAAAGTCCATAGTTACCGTTAGGGCTCACTGTTGGTGTTGTACATTCTATGGGTTTGGACAAATGTTTAATGATATGTGTGCATCATTTCAGAGGTAAGAATTTTTTAAGTCTGTACATTATACTCGTCTTTTTGCTTTTTGTAACTTTTTTTTTCCTGCTGTGCATAAGAGCAGAGAAATAAGATAGAATTACAGATGAGTTAGCTTGTAGTTTATTAATGGCTTCCCTTACAGTTGTAGGTGGAAAAAAATTTGGAGGAGTTTGAGAATGATATATGTATAGATTGAAATGATCTATTTTACTTACACGCTCAAGAATTCTCGTCCTCCTACATAATGGATAATTTAGATGAATCGTATTTCTTGTCCATTCCAAGAGAACTCTATTTGGGCAATGGTTGGGAAGTACCGCACATGAGTGGTTGGTTTACAACTTGCGTTTTTTCAATTTAGAGCTAAGCTATCATCTACCAACTGTCAGGAGAAAACATACCAGAAAAGATAGGTTTTCCATTTCTCCACCCGGCTGGCTTACCCAGTGGATCATTACAAAAGGAATAAGTAGTGAAGACCCCACAAAGGTAGAGGTTATAAGAGATAACATCTGTGAAAAGGCATTGTACTTAACACGTGTGTGTGTGTGTGTGTGTGTGTGTGTGTGTGTGTGTGTGAGTTTTTGGCTGTGCTGCATGGCTTGTGGGATCTTAGTTCCCAGATCAGGGATCAAATCTGGGGCTCCGGCAGTGAAAGCACCAAGTCCTAACCACTGGACTTTCAGGGAGTGCCGCCCTGTGTGTGTATGTTTAGAGATTATTTCTCTCTGCCTTCCCTTCCTGTTATATGAGGCAGGTTACTTATCTAAAGCTTTGTTCTCTACATTTCCAGTAGTGTCTCTCGAATCTATTAATGGTGGTTCTGTTCTTTGACTATATATTACAGTCTCTGTGGAGATTAATGCCTTAGCCCCAATCAAGATAAGTGATATCTCTGGCATCAGGATGTGGGTATTGGGATGTTCTTTGTAAAGCTTGATAAGTGATTCTAATGTGTGGCCAGTATTGAGTTCTACTGTTATTGTATGGGAAGAAATTTAAGTTGACTTTTCCTATGTAAAGAAAAAAAAAAATTACCTCTCTGATGTTTTCTCAGGCTCTATGTGATCCATTTTAGTGTGGTGACTTGAATAAACTACAATTTCCTCACTATCATTTTGTTCAAACAAAATGTTCAGGGTTCTTAAAGACACCAAACTGAGAAGAGGAGTGAACACTAGCAGGAAAAGATAACTTACTAACTCTCACTTCAGAGTTAAAAGCAAGAGGAAGATATAAAGATTTCCATGGGCCTACCTGAGAAAAGAGTCATATAAGGAGCTATAATTGACTCAGTCACATTTATGTTTCATTTGTAGGTGAGAGATAACAACTTGAAAAAATATTCAATTTGACAAATCTTTTTAATGTTTCTAAATTGTGTTGCTATTGTTACTACATGTAAGGATGGAATTGGTTACCATATTAAGAATAAGAACATACCATCAGAGGATTAAGACGATTGCCAGATACACAGAGAAAGCAAGCTGGATAACTTGAAACTGCAAAGGACTTAATCAGCATTAATTAATTAATTAATTCATTCATTCTTACACGCAAGTAGGCATGTATGTGTGCATTTGTACATTACAGATTTACGTGTCTCAGTTGGCAGTGCTTAACATGAGTGAATAAGAATAGTCAATGTGGACTTCCCTGGTGGCGCAGTGGTTGGGAGTACACCTGCCGATGCGGGGGACGCGGGTTCGTGCCCCGATCCAAGGATCCCACGTGCCGTGGAGCAGCTGGGCCCGTGAGCGATGGTCGCTGAGCCTGCGCGTCCTGAGCCTGTGCTCCGCAGCGGGAGAGGCCACAACAGTGAGAGGCCCGCGTACCGCAAAAAAAAAAAAAAAAAAAAAAAAAAGAATAGTCAATGTACTTAGCTTTAATGTCATGTTCAAGTAATGAGCATAGGTATGTAAACAAACTACCACAGAATGTACCAAGTGCAATGACAGAACTGTGTCTGAAACACACAAGTAGTCCAGAAGAGAAGTGGTTAACTCTGTTTTCACGGGTAGGGAGAGGGGAAAGGAGTTTCTCTTAGGTAACACTGGTTATGCTGAGATTTGAAAATGATTATGAATTTCCAGGTATTGTGGAGAGTTGGGGAAGAAAGGTCATTCCAGGAAGAGACTATAGCACATGAAAAGGAACAGAGCAGGATGTATTTGCCAATCTATATTCTGCTTGTTATGGCAGAACCAAGAATTGTTGGAGATGTCTAGTTAGGTAAAAAATCACATAAGGCTGAACATTTCATCTCAAAGAGTTTGGAATCTTGAACGGTTTTGCTCTAGGGGAGCAAAATTTATCACCCCAGAATACCTCTTTGGCAGGTGGATTATTTCAAGCTGGAAACGATCAAGGTCTAAGAGACTCAGGAAGAAACTGACCTACCTCCTCAACTGCTTAAAAAACGCAGATGTGGACCTGGAACAGGTTCTCCCTCACCATAGAAAACTACAGTATGAACTAGGTGTGTAGACGGGGAGGAACCTAGCAAAGTTTGTTTGTTAAAATTCTTCTCTGTGGGGGCTTCTCTGGTGGCGCAGTGGTTGAGAGTCCGCCTGCCGATGCAGGGGACGCGGGTTCG
>NW_006769399.1:488751-498730 GCF_000442215.2 Lipotes vexillifer
AAAAAAAAAAAAAAAAAAATTCTTCTCTGTGATCCGTTGTCCCTGCTTGGCCTAGTAAACATTTGTTTACCAAACATGTGCTTTTCCATATTCGTATGAATTGCCTTCGTCCACTTTGGAGTCCCAAACCACTACCCCCAACATCCTCTTTTGTCTTTAGCTGAAGTTAGTATTTAAGGTGTGGGTTTCTGTAATTTTGGTGAGTTACTCAGTTTTTCTGGGTCTCTCCCATGTATACATGTTATTAAACTTTTGTTTGATTTTCTCCGATTAATCAGTTTCATATCAGTTTAATTCTAGGCCAGCCAGCAGAACCTAGAAATGTAGAGGAAAATTTCTTCCTCCTCAACAATGCAAAATAAGGAGTCAGTACAAATATTATCGCCAGGTGGAAGACATGACCAGACTTACACTATAGATGGGTAGCAGGATTGAGATCTTTGGGGAAGAGGAGTGAGGCTAGAGGTAGTGAAATTAGTTAGAAAGTTGTTGCAGTAGTCTCACTGGAAGATAATGAGGCCTTAAATAATGGAAATTTTACACGCAGTCGATTTTTTAAAGAGTCACTTAAGGTTTGGATGTAGGAGATGAAAGGGAGAAACCTAAGGTGAGTCCTTGACTTCTTATTATGGATTCTTGGGTATAGGATGTTGACAGTAGCCAAAATGCAGTAAGCAAGAAGAAAGTTTTAGTGGTAGGGAATGATGTGTTGAGTCTAATTTTGCATGTGTTGAGTTTGAGGTGCCCATAGGACATCAAGGAGAAGATGTATTATTGTGTAGTTTGAAGATCAAGAGACATGTCTGGTTTAGAAATACTGATTTTGATGTTTTTATCTCATAAGTTATTAAATCCAGAGAAACTGTTATTCAATATTCAAGAGAGTTTCATCAATTCCATTCATAGGATTGTTACTAGAATTGTTCTAGAAGTTCTCAGGAATTCTCATCCTATTTCTGCACAGTGGGACAAACACGTGAAGTTAGGCACTCAGCATGATTTTATCAAGAAGTTATTAGTAGGATCTTAACAAAGCATGAATTAAAGTTTGTAATCTTTGCAGACCAGTTCCAAGAGTCTGGGTGTTGTAGGCCATGAAGGTCCATTTAGACCACACCCTGCCTATATAGTGGGAAAAAAATCCTATTCTCAATTCATAGTTTCTCCTCAATTTTTGTTTCTTTTACTCTTTAAGTATTGAGAATTCTCTAGGAACAGAGTTTTCTGAATTTAACATACAGGATCCAGTTAGATTTATCTCCAAAGAGCAAATGGACAATGAAAGAATTGTATCTTTTCTGTTCCTATTTTCATATAAGCTTCTGCACAAGCCTGCTACCCAAAGCCCTAGGCACATGTTTCAAGGGAGTCGAAGTTTATCTTGATCAATAAACCTCCAGGCCTGACACACACACACACACACACACACACACACACACACACACACACACACACACACACACTCTCACACAGTTACTTGGATCTGGGTTTAAAACTTTGACAGATTTTTTTCTCTTTTGTGAGTTATGGTTATTGTACAGGCATACCTCAGAGACCCTGAGGGTTTGGTTGCTGACCGTGGCAATAAAAGTGAATATTGCAATAAAGTGAGTTGTTTTTGGCTTCTCAGTGCATATAAAAGTTAAGTTTACACTATACTGTAGTCTGTCAAGTGTCCAATAGCATTGTGTCTAAAAAAAAATGTGTATACCTTAATTAAAAATACTTTATTGCTAAAAAAAAAAGCTAATCATCATCTGAGCCTTTGGAGAGAAGTTATCTTTTTGCTGGAGGAGGGTCTTGCATTCATATTGTTGGCTGCTGACTGATAAGGGTGGTGGGGCCGTGGCAATTTCTTAAAATAAGACAACAGTGAACTTTTCCACAAAATTAGAGTCAGTCCCCTCAAACCCTCTCGCTGCTTTATTAACTAAGTTTGTGTAACATTCTAAATTCTTTGTTGTCATTTCAACAATCTTCTCAGCATTTTCACCAGGAATAGATTCCATCTCAAGAAATCACTTTATTTATTTTTATTTTTAATTTCTTATTTACTTATTTTATTTTTGCGGTACGCAGGCCTCTCACTGTGTGGCCTCTCCCGTTGCGGAGCACAGGCTCTGGACGCGCAGGCTCAGCGGCTACGGCTCACGGGCCCAGCCGCTCCGCGGCATGTGGGATCCTCCCGGACCGGGGCACGAACCCGTGTCCCCTGCATCGGCAGGCGGACCCTCAACCACTGTGCCACCAGGGAAGCCCGAAACCACTTTCTTTGCTCATCCATAAGAAGCTACTTCTCATCCATTCTAGTTTATCATGAGATTATAGCAATTCAGTCATACCTTCAGGCTCTACTTGTAGTTCTAGTTCTAGTTTTGTTTTTTTTTTTGCTGTTTCTACCACATCTGCAGCTCCTTCCTCCACTGAAGTCTTGAAGCCCTCAAGTTCAATCCATTAAGGTTGGAATAAACCTTTTCCAAATTCCTATTAATGTTGCTCTTTTGACCTCTTCCCTTGAATCATTCATGTTCTTAATGGCATCTAGAATGGTGAATCCTTCCCAGAAGGTTTTCAGTTGACTTTGCCCAGGTCCGTCAGAGGAATCACTATCTACGGCAGCTCTAGTCTTCTGAAATGTATTTCTAAAAGAATAAATCTTGAGAGTCAAAATTACTCTTTGATCTCTGTGTTGCAAAATGGTTGTTGTGTTGGCAGGCATGAAAACAACAGGAATCTGCTTTACATCTCTATCAGAGCTCTTGGGTGACCAGGTACATTATCAATGAACAGTAATAATTTGAAAGGAATCTTTTTTTCTGGGCAGTAGGTCTCAATGGTGGGCTTAAAATATTCAGAAAACCGCGTTGTAAACAGATGTGCTGTCATCCATGCTTTGTTGTCATCCAAGCTTTCCATCTATAGAGCATAGGCAGAGTAGGTTTGGCCTAATTTTTAAGGGCCCTAGGCTTTTCAGAATGGTAAATAAGCATTAACTTCAACTGAAAGTTTCCATCCGCATTAGCCTCTAACAAGAGTCAGCCTGTCCTTTGAAGTTTTAAAGCCAGGCATTGACTTCTTCTCTCTAGCTATGATTGTCCTAAATGGCATCTTCTTCCAATATAAGATTGTTTCATCTACATTGAAAACTGTTACTTAATTTAACTTCCTTCATGAATTATCTTAACTAGATCTTCTGGATAACTTGCTACACGTTCTACATCAGCACTTGCTGCTTCATTTTGCACTTTGATGTTATAGAGACAGAGTCCTTGCTTAAAACTCGAGAACAAACCTCTGCTAGCTTCAGTTTTTTTTCCTGCAGTTTCCTTACCTCTCTCAGCCATCATAGAATTGAAGGAGAGGTAGGGTCTTGCTCTGGGTGAGGCTTTGGCTTAAGGGAATGTTGTAGCTGGCTTGTCTGTCTGTCCAGACCACTAAATCTTTCTCCATATCAGCAATAAGGCTGTTTTGCTTTCTTATCATTTGTGTTTCACTGGAGTAGCACTTTTAATTTCCTTAAACAACTTTTCCTTTGCATCACAATTTGGCTAACTGGTGCAAGTCCTAGCTTTTGGTCTGTTTCATTTTTCAACATACCGTCCTCACTAAACTTAATCATTTCTAGCTTTTGATTTAAAGTGAGAGATGAGACGTGTCTCCTCTTTTCACTTGAACACTTAGAGGCCATTGTAAGGTTATTAACTGACCTAATTTCAATATTGTTGTGTCTCAAGGAATAGCGTAGCCAGAAGAGAGGAAGAGAGGTGGGGGAACACCTGGTTGGTGAAGCAGTCAGAGCACACAGGGTATTTATTACTTGTTTGCCATTTTATATGGGTGTGGTTCGTGGCACACCCAGACAATTACAATAGTCATATCAAATGTCACAGATCACCATAATAACAATGAAAAAATTTGAAATATGGTTAGAATTACCAAAGTGTGACACAGAGACATGAAGTGAGCATGTGCTATTGGAAAAATGGCACCAGTAGTCTTCCTCCACTCAGGGTTGCCCCAAAACTTCAATTTGTTAAAGGCGCAGTATCTGCAAAGTGCAATAAAGCGAAGCACAATAAAATGAGATCTACCTGCCCTCAACCTACATAATTCTAATCTCTTTAATTTTCATTGGGTTATGGATTAGATTTCTCTATTTAAGTGATTTTATAGCCACAGCCACTTGTGACCGATAACCCAGAGATACTGAGAGCCACGTTCCTCCCCTCTCCGTCGCCACTTCCTTTCACTTCATACATCATTGGAAATAGCAGTCTCCTGCCCAGTGGGATTGCAGCCTCTATGTTGGTTCGAAGAGCAGCCCATTCCTCAAGATCCTTTGCTGTTTGCCAACTTTCCCTAGATCTCTTTTACCTTGCTTTTGTAATAGCACAGACAGTTTTTATTTTTCTTACAGTCCATTTGCCTGTGCCTCTTGTGCACGCCCCAGAAGCAGATTGGGTTTGTACATTTTGTGATGTGATCTCAGAAACCAGTTCTTTATCAGACTATAAAAAAAACACTCCTTTTTTCTGGAAACAATTAAGACTCTCTCAGGATTTCTCCTGTAGTGTTAGGTATCATCTGCAATAACAATTAATACTGGATAGTATCTTGTAATATTACAAAATGTGATCTTCAGACCATTAGCATCGGCATTACCTGTGAACTTTTTAGAGCTGGAATCTCAGATTCTAGTCCAGGACCACTGAATCAGAATCTGTATTTTAACAAGATTCTTGGATTGTCTGTATGCACATTAAAGTTTGAGAAGCACTGCTGTGGTGTGTGAGCACGGTCTTTGCTAGTGGCATTTATCACCTTTTCTGCTTTGTTTTCTCCTCTCCTTTTGCTCTGAGCAAGTTCTTCCTTCTCTTCCCCACCTTTTAGTAATAGGAAGATGTTAGGAGGGAGTGTCTGTGGTTGAACATTCAGATCTTGAATGGCTTCATTCAAACTAGGAAGCTTGTTTTTTTCATTGCTCTATAAAATGGTCTTTAGTATTGAATATGAACCAGTTTCTCTTTTCCAGTCATCTTCAAAGTGGTCAGGAAGTTTAACTACACAGCCCTCTGCTTCTCAGCTTTCCTCAGTGCTTGCTGGAGCATTTGATGATTGTCAGCAAGTGTTATTCACCTTGAGATTATGAACAGTCTCAAATATTAGGTGTGAAAGGTTTCCCCTTGATGTCTTGTTTTCTGCTTTTTAAATTCATCACTTTTGCAAGTTTTAGTTGCATGTATATATGCCATGTAATTTTTCAGACTTCCTTGGCTCCCCTGGAGTCTCAGGTGTAATACTCCACCCCAGCAATGATGACGAATGACCAACGACTTGCCGGCCAAAGTGTTCTTGCCATCTGGGGCCAACGGCATCTTGAGTATTTGGTATCTCTCATCACTTCTGGACTTGGATAAAAATATCTCACAGAAGGGCATGGACTTGTCTTTCTCCTGGTTGCCAAAGGGGCTAGATGATGTGGCCCAAAACTATGAGGGAGTTAAATCCAATTGGGGAGAATTTTGACCATCAGAAGACAGGAGGAAAAAGGAAACTGGGTGGATAAATTAGCTTTCTCCCTTTAATGGAATTTTTCAAGGCACGGTATCCCCATTTGTCCTTTTTTGTAGATTTCTCTCATAGACAGGCATGTATATCTGGTAAACTTCTCATGAAGCAGAATCTGTGCATTCATACAGCACATTATTTCATTTCCTTTTTCTCTGCTTTGTTTTCCTGGAATTCCACTTTCAAATAAATTACTAGTAGGTAATCCCTGCCTTAGGGCCTGTTTTCTAGGAAACCAGAGTGGTTCTAGGAAGAAAACTCTTAGGACAAGATAGGAGGTGGACTGCTCATCTGTGTAAAATAAATAAGGACCCCTTTGCTGGTGAGAGTGGTGTGACATCAACTTCTGGCATGCAGTGGCATCCTAATGACGTCAAACTTGTGGTTAATTGGGAAGAAGAAAGCCTTTAGACATCAAGTACATGTGGCACTAGGTTATTATGGGACAGTGATCATTTTAAGAATAATAAAGTAGGGTAACTACTTTTAATGATACAGGAGACTTTGAAAGGAAAATGATAGGTATACTGCAGTTAACTGCAAACTTAAGAGTCGTGTTCTAAAGCCAGAGGGCCTGTAATGGCAGCTGTAAAAGAGATTTTTATTTCCTGCAGCCACAAGGCAGACTTGCTAAACCTCAGGCCTAGCGTTTGATTATGTACTGAAAAGGGGACTAAATTCCCAGCCTCAATAGATCTTATGTCAAAGACAGGGTTCTAATGGAAAAGAGGTAGAATTATGAAACATGGATAGTGACACTTCAGTGGGTGAGTTTGAGAGTCCTGAACCCTAACTCAGTCTCCCAGAACTTTGTGTCTGGCAGAATAAGTCCTCTCGTCACTGCCAGAATAAAGCCCTTTTTCTGGAAGCTGATGCCTTCTAAGATGATGTCCGTTTTCCACAAGATACATTACTATGACCCCTCGTTGCTCCTAGGCCTAGAACAAAAAGCAAGTCTTAGAACAGCCTGAACAGGGAAATTATACACCCTTTGCCAGTAGGAAGTAGCCTGTACTACAAAAGAATTGCAGTAAACATTTAATATGAGCTGGCAGGATCCAGGGGAGCATGTGTAGAAAGGCATTTTGATTGTGTTAGCTTGTGGAAAGGGTCAATGTGCGACACGATGAGGAAGAATCTATTGTCATAAGGGTATAGTGGGTTCAATATTTTTGCAAGACCACCTGGAGCTGGTGCATCTAGGCTAACGTAATGTGCTAACTAGGCTTTGAATGCTCTGTTGGTAGAGCAGCACGTTCTGAGAACTATTTCAGCTTTGGATAGTAATGGTCAAAAGTAGGATGAGTGAGTTGTGGTTTCGCGTGTTAGTTTATGGAAATTGCTCTAGATAAAAATCTAGCCTGGGAAAGCTATTTAATAAAGCGATGTTGATATACCTCTTAAGAAATTAGATTTTTAAAAATACCACATGAGTAGAGATAGGCTGGCAGTTATTCATGTTCTGACTCATTGGACTGGCTATGTAAACCTCACAGAGAGTCACTTAGGACTGCTCTAAACAATTAGGGTGTCTACATTCTCCTCCTGGTCACACTATCAATAAGTAGCTTTACTAGCACCAAGTATATTTCCATTTTCTGGCTGCATTCCTACATAGTCATCTCAAATTATGCACAAGGAAAGTGATCCGGTAATGTGCTCTAAGATTACTAAAATTGTCCTTGAGGAAGCTGGTTGAGCCACAGAACAAAAAATATCCTATGTGTGCTCGTCTACTTGTTATAAGATATTCCTTTCTAACTGAGGTACCCAACAGGGTACCAAGTTATAGTACTCTAGAACTCATCTATTTAAATAAACATCAGGTCCAGTGTTTTCCCTGCCTGCCTCATCCCTGCCTTTCAGCCAAGCAATCTCTCACTCAAGGTAGTAGTTAATTGGTTTTGTGTTTGCTCTTGCTTAGTAGCTTGAGATGAACTCCAGACATTTCCCCCTCCACTTCTGTATTATTCCATGACTGCTACTGGATATTTTTTTCCCCAAGATATTTCTACTGTTATAATCCCCCAAATCTGGATAGTCCAAATACATAGCATTATTTAACATGCATGATTCTGTCATCCTAGTCTGTATGAATAAATTCAGAACCTTTTCTCCTTAAAGGCAGATGGAATTCTTGATCCCATTCATTCCATCAGGTTCTCAGACTTCTTAGGCAAATTTAGATCGTCACTTCAAGCTTTCTTCAAATTCTATATAGTAACAGATACTCCTAAGTAAAAGCACAACAGAAAATCTACCTTATTAGCTATATAATAATTACTGTTGATTAACTGTCTACCATGTGCCAGTAAATGTGCTAGGATTTTTCCATATAGCCTCCTAACTGTCCTTCCAGATGGACATTGTTATTCCCATTTTACAGAAAGAAAACTGGGACTCAGTATGGTTAAAATTAACTTGGCAATATCACATAGCCAGTAAGTATCAAAGCTGGGAATGAAATAGAGACCTTTCTAGCTTGAGCGTTTCTACTCATCACACCACCGTGCACTTGTTAAAAATATCAACTGGAAGATTCCAGTTGGAGTTGCATTGTATGGAGGGAATCTTATCCTACACTTGGATCACTTCATGACTGAATTTATCTGATGGGTACTATACTCTGACACATTAAACTTGGTAATTCCCAGCTAGTTTGAAATTTCTTTCCTTCTAGAGCAGTAGCAGAAAGAATGGCACAATCAATGACCAGTCAAAAGTATGTTTTTTTGTTTTTTTGTTCTTTTTTGCAGTACGCGGGCCTCTCACTGTTGTGGCCTCTCCTGTTGCGGAGCACAGGCTCCGGGCGTGCAGGCTCAGCGGCCATGGCTCACAGGCTCAGCGGCCATGGCTCACGGGCCCAGCCGCTCCGCAGCATGTGGGATCTTCCCGGACCGGGTCACGAACCCGTGTCCCCTGCATCGGCAGGCGGACTCTCAACCACTGCGCCACCAGGGATGCCCCAAAGTATGTTTTAAGGTAGATTTCTCAAACACTTTGCTTTGAATTACTCCTTAGCATGTGAGGAAAGGATTCCTAGTTTAGACGTAGGATTTAGAGATGACATTTGAAACTAACTTGGTAGTAAAATGCTGACCACCTATCTATTAGTAATATAAAGAAAGAAACCTATATCCAAGTCGGGGAGCAAAATTCAATGTTTAGTATTTCTCATGCTGAGAGAATCTGAGAAAAAGATCTACTGAACAATCTCAATTTAAGTCCTTGGTTTTAATTCAAATGAGAATGTGTTAGAGCAAGAATAACAGAATTTTATAGAAGAGCTTTAAAATGACTTTTGAAGGCTTCCCTGGTGGCGCAGTGGTTGAGAGTCCGCCTGCCGATGCAGGGGACACCGGTTCGTGCCCCGGTCCGGGAAGATCCCACATGCCGCGGAGCGGCTGGGCCCGTGAGCCATGGCTGCTGAGCCTGCACGTCCGGAGCCTGTGTTCGACAACGGGAGAGGCCACAACAGTGAGAGGCCCGCGTACCGCAAAAAAAAAAAAAAAAAAATTATGATTTCTGGCTTCTGTCGTGGGAAGAGCCCTGATCTTCATATACTGGGTGGAACGATATTAAACATTACCAAGACAACTTTATTTAGCTACACTGTGACATTACTGGGGAAAGGGCAGAGAACTCATTGAATAAATAAAGATACGAGTTCCCACCCAGACATCATCTATCACTACTTTTAGGCACAACAGACTCATTATCTTGAGCAGCACATAGAGTATTATTTTTCTAAATTGTTTACTACGCGGTCAGGAAAAATCTGATTGGAGGAAACTTCATATAATTTAAATAAAATTGCCAGAAAGGGAGGTATCTGTAGTTGCCAAACTCCTAGAAACCTGTATTGTTTTTACTCTTTTCCTCAATTAAAGCGTTGTCTATCAATCAGTTAGGAAGCTCCTGAACTCCTACTCAGTGGCCACATTGCTTTAGGTAAAAAGGACAGGTACAAAGGAAATTTCTGGACTGGTACCTGCACTTAGTATTCTTTTTAATTTACACAGTTTCTGAAAGAAGGGTGTTGTAATGGCCAAGTATGCTTTAAGGCAGAGTTTCTCAAACAGTCATAAAAAGTACTGAGGACACCCAAAAGGTTTTTTAAATGTAGTCTATGTCAATATTTACCATATTAGAAATTTAAATTGAGGCACTAAAATTTCTTTAATTAAAATAGTAATAATAAAGCAGTTGAATGTTAACATGAACAGCATGTTTTTATAAGAAATGTTTTCTAAAACAAAAATAAATGGGAAGAATGGCCCTGTTTTGCATTTTTGCAAAGCTCAGTAATGTATGATTTAGAAAAGACAGCTGGGATCTCAGGTCTATTTCTGTCATAATAGCACATGTCATGTAGTCTCTGGAATATTTCAGTGTACACTCATGAGAAAGA
>NW_006769399.1:498740-532912 GCF_000442215.2 Lipotes vexillifer
ATAACCAAATAATACCTTAGTATTATTGTGAAACAGCTTTTGACCTCATAGATCCCCTGAAAGGATTTCAGGGACCCCCAGAGGTCTCTGGACAATATTTTGAGAACCCCGCTCCTAAGATTGGAAGTGGTAACTCAGTATTCTCCATCACTATAAAACTGAAAAACGCATATATTTGGGTGGGAAGGTATTTATGCTAAAATCAATCCTTGTAATTGAGAGCTGCTCTTTAAAAATCTGTGTTAAAGTATGACCCAGGTTTAGCAAAATGAATACAATTTGAGGCATTATTCTGATTTAAGTGAATTTCATGTTGCTATATACAGCTTCCTGTGTGAACACATAAATACTTTTCCTATTGGCTATTTAGTTATGTTTTCAGACTCTGTCAGCAAAAGGCACTCTTTTGCATTACAATTTTTATGTTTTCCTGCACAGTACTGTTTCAACTTTAGAAAGTAGCAATGTTGGTGAAGAAACTAACCATTCTCATTAAACTACTCAGTTATGTCACCATTTTATTGTATACATCTTTTTTTTTTTTTTTTTTTTTTTTTTTTTTTTTTTGTGACGACACTGCATGGCATGTGGGATCCCTGACCAGGGATCAAACCCCTGTAGTGGAAGCTCAGAGTCTTAACCACTGGAACGCCAGGGAAGTCCCTGTATATATCTCTTTTTAAACACCACTCTGGAAGAGAATGAACCAAGCAGACATAATGACTTATGTTACTGTGAGAATTGCTGACTAAATGTCAACCAAGTAGTCTCAAAGGATGATCCAAAAGAAAAAAATGTTAAACGTATTTTTGCTTCACAACAGAAAAGGTCCATTATACTTTAATAGCATTAATATTATAAAGATTGAGTTTATTTCTCTTATACCAGAGATCTAATATTGTAGAGTAATTTTAATCATGATTAATTTTATAGATTACAGAAGAATCAGAGTGCTTAGGAACATAATGGGTCGCTTCATAGCTTTTCGCCTAAATCTATTTATAAAGTGACAGATTGCATATCTTTGGCTTCCCAGTTTCTCCCAAGTTTGTTGCTCAAAATTTTCAGAATTTCATTTTTCAATTTTCAGAATTTAAAATGATTAAAGGAAAAATATGCCTAGATGGCCCTTGAAAAACCAAAAACTGTTGATATTCAAGGAATGCAAACGCTCAAAAGAATAGGAATTTTTTTCTCCCCATATTTCATTTCTCCCATTACTAGCCCGATAAAACTATTCCATTTTGGGAAGCAATGTATTTAGTTTCTAAAAGCAGGTTTTACAATGGCTGGATAAAGGGCTGCTTATTTTGTGGATGGTCCTTCTGTACAAAGAACTTTGTGTTACTACCAGTAACACAATAGTCCAGCAGGTAATAGAAAACTTATGAATAGAAGGAGAGAAGATGGTTGTAGAACCAGAAGATAATCTACATTTCATGTCAAGTACAAAGGCAGCCCTGTTGAAGCAAAGAGTTTAGACCCTAGAGTCACATCAGGCTGTGCGTCTATGGCTTTATCGATACATAGGTTGGGCATCATTTTTTAATGTGTCTGAAATTTTTTTTTTTAATTTGGTGAGAAATAATTAGCTTTAAGCCATACAGAAAGATGTCTCCTTTCCTCTTTTTCTTGAAGGTGTAATTTGTGGAATACTTGATAAATCTGGTTTCTATGCAGGCTCACCCTGCTGCCAAAAATAGGCAGTACTGAGAATGTCCATTTTTGTTGAGGTTTTGTAGCCCAGCTTTAAAAAACCTGAATGTCATTCATCCTCTAGAGTGTAGATGACAATTCAAAATCACAGCCACAAAACAGAGTATTCCCAATTGCATGTGCATTATTATGATGACAGAATTTTTACACCCTAAAGAAGATGAAAGTTTCATAACTTAGATATGGTGGGCATATCTGTAGGCACAGAAAGTCTTGTATACTAATGTTTAAAAATCTGACAGTGGTCACCATATTAACAGTAACCTATAGAATTTGAAAAATGTCGAATTCTGGCAAATTCTAACATCCTCATTATGCTAGGTGAGTGGCAAAATAGTTCAAAATAAGATTTAAGGAGCCAAATAATCATCATACTTTAATCATTTTGAAAGTCCTGCTTAACAAAGCATTGCAAGTTGAATCATTCATCTTTGCAATTCTATTCTCAGGCTATTTCTCATTAAACTTTGTAACTTCACATGACTCAAATATTTTAGCTTCTGCTTTGATAATTGGTTTTCTTTCTAGTTACCTATATTGGGGGCACTTTTATCCTTTGCTTTTATAAATATTCATTTTTTAGCATCTCTACCATTAAGGATTAGGTGTTTGTATGTATGAATATATATACATGTATAAAATGTGTGGGCACTTTTTGTAGAAATAGTGTGTGTGAGTGTGTGTGTGTGTGTATATATACATATAGTGTGTATGAGTGTGTATGTATATATATATGTTTCAGATATTAAAGGACTGGACTGATGAAGATGAATCAATTAGTAATAATTACACAGATTACCTAGTTTAATTTACATAGATATGTTTTTCCCCTGTGATTTTTATGATTGTTCTCAATGAGATCCAGAATTAGCAGTCCAGGGTGATCCTTCTCTCGCTCTATGGGAGCCCCAGCCTCCTCCAGCACACAAAGACTGTGTCAGGCCCATAGTGGGTGGAATGCTTTGGATGATGGGAAAGCAGTCTAATCAGTTTGCTACTGATAGAGTGAAAAAGAGAACAGAGAGGCTGTTTTTGAAGTTGTCTCCTTTGTGGGTCTGTGTCACCCACAGCCATAGGGTTCCAGCTTATTTAAGTTTTATAGAGGGGCAGGAACTCCAAGTTTAACATGGTGTTTATTTTCTTCTGCCAGTTTGAGATATTCCTATAGAGCAAAGTGTGGCATTTTCAGCTCTAAGCCTAGTGCTCAAGACACCCACATGCCTTAAATTAGTTGGCAGAGAAAGGAACACACACCTATATGTCTAGTGGCACAAGATAATATTTATCATCCAAAATAAAATCAGTGTCCCTTCAAGCCTTCCTCCCCCGCCATTGGGAAAATAATTAATTTACTGAAACTACATAATCTCACTCTCCCTCTCTCTCTCTTTTCTACACAAGGTGAAATAACATGCTCCAGGCATCCCAAGTCATTTGTGCAGCCATTACTACCTTCTCATCTCCGTTTTCCCTCCCCCTCTTTGTGTAGCTCCTGTAGCTGGTAGCTGTAAAGATCCTGGAAAAATGGAATCTTGCCTGTGAACTCGCAGGCAAGCCTTGCCGCCTCACTGTGTAAGGAGCCTGCCTACCTGGCAGCAACTTCAGCAGTGGTTCATTTCTCCTGTCCTAAGAAAATGAGCTGTCCTCCTTTAAGGAATGGGTTTAGCAATGATATTTCCCCCTTTTTAAAAGATTTAAAAAATTATTTCTTAATTTTAGTTTTTATTAATAATAAAAAGATACCTACTAACGTTAAAGTATTCACGTACTATCAAATAGTATGTTTAAACTTCATTTTTTACCATCTTTATACAAATTTAATCATGTTCTTATTCAAGACGTATTAGCAAATTAACTTAAAAATCATATGTTATATTTGAGTTACAAATCACTGTATGTTAAAATGTAGATTGAATTCAAATGTGTGTTAGTGCATGGAAATCCAAAACCTGATTAAATGAGTTCATATTTGCAATTTTTGCATTTTGAACTAAATAAGTTGGTTTATTTTTATAATTTGTTGACTTTATTTCTAAATGACAAAAAGAGAAATATTTAGGCTGTTGTGCAAGTACTTGCAAGTAGCGCATTTTGAGTGAAGATAGAATATTTTTCCGATAAATGGAACTCTAAAATGAATTTAATACTCTTTGTTCTCCTCTTTTTAAATTGTTCCTGAAATATAAGAAATAGCTACATAGGAAATAAGCTGTATAAAAATGGATGAGATAATGTGAATTGTGGATTTGGTGGAAGGGATTAGGAGATAAATTTGTAAAATTATCATATTTTTGTCTTCTCCATTAATATCTATGTTTCTTATGTCTGCAAGCGATGGTATGCTTTGGGTAGAAATTTTAACGATCTATGACAGAATTAAAAAACTCAAAATTCTTGTTGCGGGGGGGAAATTGTCTTCTACCCTTGTAGGTTCTTCTGGCCGGTCTAATAATTAAATTGAAGTGAGACAGATTAACCGGAGGAAAAAATTTAATTTCATATATATGGGAGCTCCAAAGATACGAGTTCCTGAGATGTGACCAAAGGAGGCAGCTTTCAGACCTTTAACACAAAGAAAGAATAAATTTCTGATGAACTGACAAGGCAAAGAAATATAGATTTGGGTACTAAGTAGTGAAGAATCAAACAAACTTGTTTACACAGCTTTTTTGGCCCCGAATTCCCTACCTTTGACAATAGGGATGTGTGTGTACCACCTGGTACAGGGAGGGTACCTTTTACATGATTTATTTACCGCTTTTCAGGGGACAAAGGAGGATCAGAATGTCCTCCTTGTACCTGCTGTTTTTTAAGTAACTTTAATTCAAAGTAATCAATATGCCGTTTTCGTACATTTTGTCATGACCTGCCCTGAGCCCCATCACTCTGTATTTTTTTTTTTTATTGAAGTATAACTGCTTTATAATTGTTTTAGTTTCTGCTGTACAACGAAGTGAATCAGCTATATGTATACATACATCCCTTTGCTCTTGGACCTCCCTCCCATCTCACCCATCTAGGTCATTGCAGAACACCAAGCTGAGCTCCCTGGGCTATACAGCAGGTTCCCACTGGCTATCTCCTTTAGACATGGTAGTGTATATATGTCAATCCTAATCTCCCAGTTCATCCCACCCTTCCCTTCCCCCTCTGTGTCCACACGTCCATTCTCTACATCTGCATCTCTATTCCTGCCCTGCACATAGGTTTATCTGTACCATTTTTCTAGATGGCACGTATATGCGTTAATATACGATATTTGTTTTTCTCTTTCTGACTTACTTCACTCTGTATGACAGACTCTAGATCCATCCACATCTCTGCAAATGACCCAGTTTCATTCCTTTTTATGGCTGAGTAATATTCCATTGTATATACATACCACATCTTTATCCATTCATCTATTGATGGACTTATAGGTTGTTCTGGTTATTGTAAATAGTGCTGTAATGAACATTGGGATATATGGGTCTTTTTTTTTTTTTACACACACGTGCATATATGCTTTTAAAAGAGACTTTACTTCTGGAAATTAAATATACTTATAATATTCTTAAGTGTGTTTTATTTTTTTAAACATCTTTATTGGAGTATAATTGCTTTACAATGGTGTGTTAGTTTCTGTTTTATAACAAAGTGAATCAGTTATACATACACATATGTTCCCATATCTCTTACCTCTTGCATCTCCCTCCCTCCCACCCTCCCTATCCCACCCCTCTAGGTGGTCACAGACCACCTAGCTGATCTCCCTGTGCTATGCGGCTGCTTCCCACTAGCTATTTTCCATTTGATAGTGTATATATGTTCATGCCACTCTCTCACTTTGTCTCAGCTTACCCTTCCCCCTCTCCATATCCTCAGGTCCATGCTCTAGTAGGTCTGTGTCTTTATTCCTGCCTTACCCCAGGTTCTTCATGACCTTTTTTTTCCCTTAGATTCCATATGTATGTGTTAGCATACGGTATTTGTTTTTCTCTTTCTGACTGACTTCACTCTGTATGACAGACTCTAGGTCCAGCCACCTCACTACAAATAACTCAATTTCGTTTCATTTTATGGCTGAGTAATATTCCATTGTATATATGTGCCACATCTTCTTTATCCATTCATCTGTTGATGGACACTTAGGTTGCTTCCATGTCCTGGCTATTGTAAATAGAGCTGCAATGAACATTTTGGTACATGACTCTTTTTGAATTATGGTTTCCTCAGGGTATATGCCCAGTAGTGGGATTGCTGAGTCATATGGTAGTTCTATTTGTAGTTTTTTAAGGGACCTCCATACTGTTCTCCATAGTGGCTGTATCACTTTACATTCCCACCAACAGTGCAAGAGGGTTCCCTTTTCTCCACACCCTCTCCAGCATTTATTGTTTCTAGATTTTTTGATGATGGCCATTCTGACCAGTGTGAGATGATACCTCACTGTAGTTTTGATTGTCATTTCTCTAATAATTAGTGATGTTGAGCATCTTTTCATGTACCTCTTTGCCATTTGTATGTCTTCTCTGGAGATACGTCTATTTAGGTCTTCTGCCCATTTTTTTTTATCTTAATCAAATCACCATGGGAGCCGTGTTTTGGGGGCCTGAGTTGGAAGCAAACGTATCTGGCCTTTTCTAGGCCTTATACACTCTTTCTGGAGCCGCTAAGAGGTTCTCAAACTGAGCTGGTTTAAAGGGAGAATATAATAGTATAATATGATTATTTTAAATGGAGAATCCAAGAGATGTGAATTCTGCCTGTACAGTTTTAGTCTTGAAGTTCCAGATCATCCTTCTTATTTAGGAAGAACCGAGGTAGCAGTTATGCTACATGTATGATTACATTTGTCACCCAAGTCATGTCTTGCTTTTTAAAAGCTATGGTTTGGAAAAAGAGAGCAAAGTATTCTTTCTAGATATGGATACATGTTACAGACATTTTGATTTTCTGATTATGTAAGTAAGTAACCTCTCTCATTATGGAAAATTTGAAAAATCACAGAACCACAACAAACTAATATCACAAATTTGCCTATTCTCACTATTCTTGGAAAATCAGTATTAATTCAGATGTCTATATATGTATTTACTTATCAATTAGTCATCTATTATCTAATAATATTTTAATAGAAACTGGGATTTAAAAATAAATGTTATAATACCATCTATTTCCACATGAACATTTCCACATGTGATTAAGTATTAATCTACGTCATGCTTGTTCTATGCATTTTTTTCAGGTATTCTACTTCATTATATGGATGTAACATGATTTTTTATAAGCCTCTTAATGTTGAATATTTAGTTTTAATTTGTTTTGCTTTTGTAAATAAATCTGTTTGTATCATCTTTATAAGCCAAAGACCTGCATGTTTGTCTCATTACTTATTGTGGGAATTCTTGAAAACTCTTAATTTTTTTTCATAAATTTTGCCATTTATTCATTCATCAGAAATATTTTTTGAGTGCCGACCATGATGATAGAAACCATTCTGCGCACTTGGTAATGTGGCTGTGAACAAAACGGACAAAAGGCTATGCACTCTTAAGAGTGTTTATTACTGTGGGGGGCGAGGTAGATAGAAAGTGTGTGGAGGGGCAGGCGTTGCAGTTTTAAATGGCTCAGCTAGAAGAAGCTTTCCACTTTGTTTCAAGAAGAGGTTATTTGGGTAAAAACTTGAGGACAGGGAAAACACCTGTGGAGAAAGAGACTTTCTGCCTTAGTGATCAGCAAGTTCAAAATGCCTCAGCCAAGAATGTACCTAGTCTCTGGAAGTAACTGAGTGGAGGCTAGTATGACAATAGCCAAATGAACAAGGAAGCAAGTAATAGTGTACGAAGAGAACAAACGGGACTGGATTACGTACGGTCCTCTGGGTCATGGTAAGGATGTGGCTTATGCTCTGATCAGGTGGAGTGCCATGGCAGGGTTTGAATAGAGGAATGACATTATCTGACTTAGCCTTCTGGCTCTCGTGTCAGGACTATAATTATTTGGGGTAAGAGCAGATGCAAGAAGTCTAGTTAGGAGACTACTGCAATTCTGTAGAAAGAAAGAATGTCAGTGAAACACAAGAAATAGCCGTGAAAATGAAAGCAACTGTTCACATCCTTAATATAGAGCTGCCAGGATTTATTAAAAGATTAAAAGTAGGAGGGAGGGAAAGAAAATAATCAAAGATGACTCAGTTTATTTTGTATTCAGCAACTGGAACTATGCTGTGCCAATAATTAGATGAGAACGTCAGTGAGGAGCAGGTTTGAAGAAGAATGTCACGACCTCAGTGTTGGGACACGCCAAGTTTGAAATATTAGAAATGTTGGGTAGGCAGTAGGAGTTGGACTTAAGAGAAAAATCGGGCAAAGAGAAATGAGTCTGGCAATCCTTAGGATCTATCAGTCATTTATTGCTGTGTAAGAAATAACCAGAGAATCTGAGTAGAATACAACAATAAGATTTTTCCTTCTCACAGTCTGCAAGCTGACTTGGAGTTGGCTCATCAAGGCTGGGCTTCTCTGGGCTTCTGCTTAAGCTAAGGGTCAGGCTGGACTGTGCTCCTCACTTTGGGTTGGGTTTTGGTCTTCTCCATGTGTATTCTTTCTGGGGCTCAGGCTTAAGGGCAGTAGCTACCTCCTCCTTATGGTGATAACAGAGGCATATGAGGCTAACCCCTACTGCTCAAGCACATGTTTAATATCATCCCATTGGCCAAACTAAATGACAAGGCCAACCCCGAAGTCAGGAAGTGGAGAGTTACATTCTATTTTTTAAGGGAGAAAGGGCAAAGTTATGTAGTAGAGGCTGTGGATATAGAGATAAGTGTAGCATGAGAACAAGAATTCATTCTACCATGGGCAAAGACAGCATATTTAAAGCCATGAGCCTGGATGAGAGCCACAGTGACGGCACCAATTTACTCTCTCCCCAGCCATATATGAGAGTTTCTGTTTCCTTTGCTCTGGCCAACTTTGTATTATTGTTTTAAAACTGATTTGCCGTGTGAGGAATGAGAACGCTTTGTTTTAACTACAATAATTGTAATTCTAAGCCAAGCTGAAAACATAAACATGCTTGGAGTCTGTGTGTGATTTTGATTTTCCAGGAGGATTTTCTTTTAATGGCTCATTTTGCCTTGGTCTAGTAACCAGGGAGAAAAGTTTCCCAGTATATTTTGTTCTCTTTTATGTATTTCACCATCTTTACCCATCTATGTTTATTAAAAGGAGATGAGAATGAATTCCAAATAAGTATGGCTTGTGTGGCTAATCTAACATCTACAGTTTACCCTCCTCTAATCACTATTAAGTTATCAGAAGAGATCACTTGTTGGTGAGAACCAAGGAAACAATTATATGTATATAGCGTATATATATGATCATATATAAATTATGACTTAACCTGTTGAATATTTTTATTTATTTGAGGTACGCGGGCCTCTCACTGTTGTGGCCTCTCCCGTTGCGGAGCGCAGGCTCCGGACACGCAGGCTCAGCGGCCATGGCTCACGGGCCCAGCCGTTCCACAGCACAGGGATCTTCCTGGACCGGGGCACAAACCCGTGTCCCCTGCATCGGCATGTGGACTCTCAACCACTGCGGCACCAGGGAAGCCCTGAATTTTTGACTCACATGCAGTGTTGACAATGTGTTAAATTGTAAAACTGACACAGAAAAACTTATTGTGCTCCTCTGCAGATGTGGTGGGGGGGCGGCTTGTCATTTTAGAGTCATTATTGTGGGAAAGGGATGCTGGTGGCTGGCTGTGGCTAAAGGCTCACATATGCCTGTTCATTCTCAGCAAAGGGCATCACGCCCTATTAAACATGCACACAATCTGTTCAAGCCTTTTGAAATTCAGTATGTGTGGGCTACATATATTTTCAGCAAGTTGGAAACATCCATAAGATTTCTGAGGTATGGTAGAAATAGATAATTTTAGTGACTGGGATAATTATCTTAGAAAAGGAATTCTAATAGTAGGATCTCAAACATTGTTCACATGTAAATTGCACGTGAGTTGAGCAGTGATCTAAGAGAGCAGCACATGGCTGGGGAAGGAGGTAAAACTCCAAATAGAGGACGAATGTTTCATTTTCAGCAAGTGCACTAGAAAACTGTTTTCCTCTTGCACATGCATAGTACCGAATACTTTTAGTGTAAAAAATAGAAAACCCATTAAGATATAAAAGCACTTTGATTCCATTGCTTTAGAAAAATATTCCTTTATTCATTCTCAGTAGGTTTGTTCTCTCAGAATAAGACTTTTTGGATTATCTTGAATTTATCCAAAGAAATAAGTGTGCTGATCTAATTACCTAAACCATAGTGTTGGGAATTTTGCATTTTAATAGCCAGTAAATTTATTATTTCATTGCTTCATGTGTCCTGTTTAGGTATCAAGCAGACTTGATCAGTGTATACATACTGGTTATGACTATTTTGTTATCTTTTTATAATCAGAGGCATAACTTCCCTTTTTTCCTAGTAAACACCAAATATGCTTAGTGCTAAAGGTTTTTTGTTCAAGGTAATTAAGCAGGTGTTGGGCCATTATTTGGCTAGGGGAGGTCAGCAGGGGGTCATCAAACACAGCTGGAGTCATAAGGGGTCCAGATCTCTCTTGGGAGAAACTTTCTCCACCCAAGTCAAAGTGAAAAGTTAGGTGCATATGAAACAAAAAATTGAGAGTTTCAGTTAATTTAGGTTGTGTTAATATAAAATAAAATAATTCAAACCAAATAAAAACTATTTGAGGGCATGAGTGTTCTAACATCAGTGTTTAGATGTAGTCTAATTAAGTAAATTTGTCAATTCAACAGTGCTTTTAATTATATAGACTAAGATAGTTATAGTATCTTAAGTGTGAAACAGGTATAGGACAAATGGTTATTAACTTTGCTACTGTAGTTTCAGTTGGGTGGTAGGTTAAGTAGATGGTGAGAATGAATTTCATAAATACATTTTTCTAGCACTCGGCTCTTATTTTTTAGGGCTTATGTATGAGGAAAGAGTGTAACAGCAAATGTGTGGTTTTAAAATATATACTAATTCTCAAAGGTATTCCAAGGTTAAAGATCAGTATTTCCATAAACATTTAAAATATTTGCCAATGTCTTTTTTGAAAGGCTAAGTAACAGTTTAATTCAGAGTCTCCAAATGCACAATTTATATTAGAGATACACAAGATGGATAGATAAAACATATACATGTAATGACCTAGGTATACGTGTTTGTTTTTTGTAATGGCCTAAGTTGAATGTGTATCTATATGCATAAGCACAAGTGTGTATATATGAAAGAGAGAAACAACTATTTATTGATAAACTTATGCTAGCTATTGTATTGAACAGTAAGGATATGCTGACTAAAAATTTAAAAATGAAAACAGATCCTGCTTTGATGGCATACATACTTTGAAGCATCTCTCTTTACCAAGATGCTTTAAAATTAATGAATGCTTATTTCTGATTAGTGTGAAGGTCTGTTTGTAGTTAAAATTCTTCCTTTTACATTAACCATAATCCGAAGTGTATGATTTTGGTTTGATATATCTTCAAATTTTAAAGCCATGCCATTCACGGTATGTGCTTTCTCTGATAGGGCTTGGAATAGTGAATGACATTTTGATGTGGTGAGTTAAGGCAATTAGTTCATTTTTACCAAACTTCATTGATTCATATATCCACTTGGTTTGAATAAACCTCAGGATTAAGCTTTACTGTTAAAACAGCAACATACCAATGAATGGTATCTCAAACAGGATTTCATTATCTAAATGTTAAATGAAAAATTTTTTTTTCTCCATTTGTTTCTGTGAGGGGATGGGGTAAAAAGTTCTCACAGCTGCCAGACAAAGAATGACTCTATTTAAAGAGTGGTTGGAAGCACAAATGTTGATTATCTGAATGAAAGAATTTAATTAAGTTTCCTAAAGAACAGGATATTACTGACATCACTGATTGGCAAATTGAAGCAGGGAAATACAGTATTTAACGTTACAATATTTTTCACTTAATGATGCCAGTGTTAGATCTTGGCTGGTGTCCTGGAATATGCACAATGGCTTGGCAACAAATTAATTATTTTGCAGTTGCAGATGTGGAGCTTTGGGGTGTGAAAGTCTCTTTGCCAGGATGGTTTTGGGAAAAAACCCAAAGCAATCATTGTATTTCCTCATCTATGCACACATCCTTGTTTATGAATTCGGTTAAAATCCTCAATGTCAGCTGATCACAAGATCACAAACAATATTCAATTAACCTCCAAAAGTGGTTGTTTAACACAACAGGCTGACGACAAGAAAACCTAACTAGCCTGGGTCATAGCCCATAAAAATAGCTTAAAATGTACATAAATTATATATTATGATATATAATTATTCATGTCTCTGTGAAGTAGATCATGACTGTTAGTCCTTGGTTATTAGTATTTTATCATGATGATTAAGGTTATATTAACTTTCACTACAACTGAAAATTGTTATGATGGCCAGTATTAATGGAAATGTAGGTCACATTCTTATTTAACCTTAAAACCCCATACCAATGGGTAAGCAGTATTAGGTCTTGGGTATCAAATGATGCCTAACAGTATTATCATTAATATATACCCTCTAAATGCTAATCAGTTTAGCATTTAGATATGGCTCTATATGAGAAAAATATGAGCTGGCCATGGTATGGAGAGTTAAATTTCTTTTCTTTTTTTTTTTTTTTGCTGTACGCGGTCCCCTCCGAACGCCTCCGAACGCACAGGCTCAGCGGCCATGGCTCACGGGCCCAGCCGCTGCGCAGCATGCGGGATCTTCCTGAACCAGGGCATGAACCCGTGTCGCCTGCATGAGCAGACGGACTCTCACCCACTGCGCCACCAGGGAAGCCCTCAAGTTTCTTTTTTTTGTGGTGCACTTTGAAACCATAGCCAAGAACTGTACATTCGTCTTTGTGAATAGAGTTAAGTCATGTGCCGTTCTTATTCACCAAATAAGGGATCACGCAACAGATTCAGGATGATACTCATTCCTGTGCTGGTTCTACCAATTACTTGTGGCATGATGTCAAAGTAAAATAACTTCTCTGAGACAATTTCTTAATAGGATAAAAATAGGTAATATTAAGATGTACCTTAAAAAGTTGTTGAAAGATTTAGATAGAAATGTAAATTACTGAATACATTTCCAGAACAAATTTGCATTTTATAAATGCTAGTTATAGTTTTACATATTTCTTCATAAATGTATGTATATACATTTCATATACATACAATTAGTTATGCATATGCATATATATAGTTAAACATATATAGTTAAAGCATATACAGACATGAACATGTATCCAAATTTTTCAGATTTCCTCTTTTTTTCTTTTGAAAGATTTTTTTTCTTTTGATGTGGACCAATTTTAAAATCTTCATTGAGGGCTTCCCTGGTGGTGCAGTGGTTGAGAGTCCACTTGCCGATGCAGGGAACACGGGTTCGTGCCCTGGTCCGGGAAGATCCCACATGCCGCAGAGTGGCTGGGCCCGCGAGCCATGGCCGCTGAGCCTGCGTGAAGGTACACCAAGTATATACATCTTTGTTTACCCACACCAAAACACTCCTCATCCAACACACATAGCCATTTGCCTAATATTATTAATTCAGTGAGGGCTTTGTTTGGGAATGCTTTGAAATGGTCCTATTTTGACTTCTGTAGGTTCTGCCTTTAAATAGAACCAAAAGTAGTAGGAAACCATCTATTTCAGTATTGACATTATTTAATATACAGTGTGCTACTTTTGTTTACATCAGGTTAAACAACATGGTCTCCCCTTATCAATTAGCTTATAACATAAACTTAATACAACACTGACAAAAGTTCAGTGTCAGGATAGACATTGAACTTTTGTATAGGCATATAGATTATGTATCTCCTGCTATTGTAATGTTGGCAGGGACAAATACATACTTTATTTGTGAGCTTCTCCAAAACTGTAAAAAGAATCATTGTTTTATCTTGCTTTCCTCTGAGAGATTCAAGTATATTTTGGTAGGGGCCCTATAACAATTCATGTCATATTATTTTTAGATGATTTTGGTGCTCGCTTGGGCAGCACATATACTAAAATGATTTTGGATTTACTTACTACCTTCCAAAATAAAATGTGGACTTAATTGCATTTATCTTCAAATCTAATTTTGGGGGGTATAAGGTCAACATTCATTTCAATTATTGCTCAAATACCACAGTTACTAAAATGTATTTCTTTATACTACTTGTAATGTTTACCTCCTATATCCTTCCTAAATAAAACTATTATCAAAAATTCATCTCCTCACGGACGTCCAGTATTATATACACTCACACTTGTACCAGAAAATCAAAACCAGTATCCCTAGTTCTCTTAATGATTGGATTCTTTACTGGCTTAATGAATTTGGGCTTTGATGAATATTTCCATTGGGGATCTAATAAATTGGAGTATTAATGGACTGAAATTTCTGGAAGCATTTTGGGAAGCATTTGTACAAAAGATAGTCTAAGTCAGAATTTATAAAATAAAATTTTATGAATATTTTAAATTTAGTTAACATATTTTTATAGCATTGAAGAAGAAAATCTTCTGTGTTAATACTAAGAATCCTTTGGTTTTACTTTTAAAATTGACCATTTTTCTGAATTTAACCTCAGGGCTATTGCAACACCAATTTGAAAATAAAAAGTGATGTTAAAAAAAATAAAAACTGTTCTTTAAAGCCAATGAAAGTTACGATTTGAATATTTTCAGCTCTTCATTTGCTTATGCTTCCTGGAAATTTTTAAGGCCTTTCTGAAACATTTTCATATTTGGAATTTTTTTTGTTTTTTAAAGAATGAGAAGGGATAAGCTCGGCTTCTTTTTCTTTATGTTCTGAACCAAAAATATAATTCAGCTAATGCCTAACTAACTATATAAAAAGTAAATGTTTTTATTTATTAATTTTAAATCATGAGAGGAATTCAGAATGAAGCTGAAATGTATTGTGTGACTAATCACACTAACTTTTAAGTTCTTGGCTTCTAACATCATTGCCTGTTCAGACTGTTATATAATGAGACCATCAGTAGTTCCAAAATATTTCACGTTAAGCATGGCTTCCCTAAGGCTCTGTGAAACAATGACGAACTGGGATGTGTTCTAACTCAGAATCTGCTGAGGCCACTCTGAGGATTTCTTTGAGTAACTCTTTCCTTGGTTTTTAATGTCTAGATCCACTTCCTTGGTTTTTAATGTCTAGATCCACTTCCTTGGTTTTTAATGTCTAGATCCACTGAATGACCTTTGATTTTTGATCCCTACAAGTGATGGATATTAGCAGAAGTTATCCTGGGTCTGGGAACAGGAGATGGTGCAAGGGAGCTATTTACTGTGGCTTCCAGGACAGCTTGGGGAGATGCTCTTACATCTGGTTGTGTTTAATGTTTTTGTTATTGATATGGAAGAGCTGTTTAAAAGTGCATTAAATTAATCTCATGGGGAGGCACTGTAGACTACAAAGGCATATGAAAAACACAGTACAAAGAGGATAACAGGAAGGGGAAAGTATATTTTCCTTGGACTATAATCCCCAGCCTGATTTTTTTACTTGAAAAGAGAAACACAAACACTCCCTTCCCAACCCTCCCCAACTCCCAGCCGCTAAGGCATAGGGAACTGTTAAATCCGATAGAAACTTACGGTACTGGCTGTTTATACTAATTTAATTTACTCTGCACAATAGCATTAAGAAGAGGTGGTATTGGGATCATATTAAGATGAGAAAGTTGAGGCAAGCAATTTGTCCAAGTACATTTAGTGGCAGAATCTAAACTTGAACTCAGGGCTCTCAGATATCAAGCACCTGCGTGCTCTACTTACCTGAACTGTTTTGCTTCCCTAAAATGTAGAATTTAGAGCAAGTAAATCTAGTTAGGTTTCACGGGTGGAAGACACAAAAAAGTATTTAAAAACTACTTCTCTCTGCTTTGTAATATCCTCATCAGAGCTCATCTGGACTATTATATTTCTGAATATTTGTATGTGGTTAAAAAATGTCACCTGCCATATCAGTAAACAAAGGATGTTGTAGCTATTAACCACTATACCGCCACCCCTGCTGGGTCAGACTGCTGGTGTTCAAAATAGCTTACCAACTTTTTGTAAGTTATATTGTTTCTCTAGGTTATGTAGCCTTTTATCTGTAACATGGGTGTAATTATTACAAATAACCAATGTGGTATGGTACGAATGATATAAGTTCATGCACATAGGTCCTTTTGAAGCAGTACCCAGCATAAGTCAGCTGGGCTATAACTTTGAATAAGTGCTGATTATTATTAGCTATAAGTATATATTCAAAAATTTGTGGCTTTGAAACCAAAGGCACACCAACTGGCGTTCGGCAACGGGATTATTACTATATTCCAAATTAGATTTGATCAACTGCAGTTGTATTTTCCTTGACAAAACTTCTACTAAGTGTGTTACTACTAACCTATAATAGCATTTGAATGTTAAAGAGCAACTGGGCTCCTTTCGTGCTAAAATAAAAGTAAGCTTAGCAAAGTCATAATACTATGTTCTAAGTAACAAGGCAAAATATACATCCCAATGAATGACCTAACTTCAAAGTAATCTCTTTTGGGGAGATAGATACTTATTGGCCAAAAGATGTTGCCTTTGTTGTCAATATATATATATATTTTTGAGCTCTTCTTTTGGAATTCGCCAGTGGCATTTACAAATCTGTCTGCAATGAGTCAGTAATTGAAGATCTTCATACTTTGAACAAGAATTCAATTTGAGAAAACAGACATTTGGAGCCAAGCTTGATGAATAAGGTGGTTGATCAAGCCTAGGTTTAATTAAGGTGATGAGATTGATTTTTGTGAGTGACTCATGAATAGTTCTGAGAACAATTCCAGTATTTGGAGTGATGGCAGCAATTCATATGTGCTGAGAACTTCAGCAGGGACTTTATATACTGACTCTTCACACATGCCCAGGATGATTTTAGAGTCAAAACTCACGTTTTTGCCTTGATAACTTTGAATTAGCGGTGGAAAATCAGTGCCCACTAACTTACAGCCATATGTTACTATCTTTGATAATTGGATTTTAAACATATATGAGAAAGGGGTAGGAGCTAAGTGATTCTCTCTGCAAATACAGATGTTTGCTGTGACCAGGCTCAGAATCCTTTCATTTATCCAGAGTTTAGAGCTGCCTTGCCAAAGGGACAATGTTGGGGGGAATGGTATGAAAAGAAAGGCAAGCATCATTCCAGAAAGGCTAGAAAGGATTTTGCATGATAAAAACCAGTTTCCCTGGTGTGTGGATAGAACAATTTTAAGGGAGCTTTGAGACACACATTACTGCAAGGTTTTTTAGATTTGGCTTTCCTTAGCCAAGTGACGCTCTCCTTAAGGACACATTGTCTCCTGGCCATCTTCATGCTTGACTTGAACTCTTTCAGTCTCTAGACAATGAAGGCATGCATGCTGCTTTATGCTACTTTCCCAAATGAATGTGCTTCAGTTTAATTATTAAAAGATACAGCCACAGTTAAAAAATAGAAGTCAGGCTAAAAATAGCCCAAACTGTGAAGAAATACACTTGGAAATATCAAGCAGTATTTTGTTTGGTCGCCTTATTTTTGTTGTACAGCTTTGCCTTTTGTGACTCTGTTTGTAATTACCCTTCTAGTGACCTCCTTCATTGTCACTCTGATGATAGTCACCATTTTCATGGGAATTGGGTAAAAGAAGTCAGACTGTGCAGTAAGTGGAGCA
This sequence comes from Lipotes vexillifer, assembly GCF_000442215.2. Taxonomy (NCBI): domain Eukaryota; kingdom Metazoa; phylum Chordata; class Mammalia; order Artiodactyla; family Lipotidae; genus Lipotes; species Lipotes vexillifer. Next base: position 516,232 of record NW_006769399.1, read on the forward strand.
TTTCTCTGACCCTATTAATTTGCAGATGGATGAGGTGATGTCTGATTGCCACCTGCTGAGAAGCATTTGAGAGGCCAGCCTCCTCTTTCCCCTGGAGTGCCACTGTTGTTCCCCCGCTCTCAGGCTGCAATTGTAAATGAGGCTCCTCGATGGCCTCCTCCTTTAAAGCCTGATCAAGTCTTTATGTGAGGCACCATAATTCTTTTTTCCTGGCCACTGGAATCAAAGTCTCCTTCAAAACTAGTGTCTCCACAGATAGAATCAAGCTGTCTTTCCCTCCCCAGAAAATACATTTATTTCCACATAAAAAGATGGTCTTGGCTCCCTACAGATGACTTAGAACCAATCTGTCAATATTTCCATATATATTACATGCTGTTTGCCTTGATAAGAAATAAAGAATCTGGACTTCATCATTTTTAGATATGCTTGATTGCATACACGTTTCTTCCTTCATATAGAAAACTGAATGGAAGCAAAGAAAAAACTGACCTCATTCTTATTATTATTTGCTTCATTGGAGAGTTTTCATATCTCTTGCTGTCAGTAGCGTACTTCTATAGACTGCACTTATAAGGTTATTACACATTTGTGCTTTGGAGAGGCACTTGAAAAAATATTTGTGCTAGTAGGAATTTTGTGTGAAATGAAAATATTACCTAAATCAGGTAATAACCTTTAAACAGCTTTATTTCTTAACAAAAACCATAAAATTGAGCCAGTACCTGGAGGGGCGCTTATCACTTTTATAGCAGTGATGCTGTAGTTTGTTATTTGAGAGGTAGACACAGTGGGAGCAGCAGCTGTTATAATTTATGAATGTTTGTTTTCCCTCTTGGATTGAGCCCATCATGTCAAGGAGAATGAATTTTGGCTAAACTGCGTTGGCTTGCAAGGGAACCTTTTGGAATTATAAAGACAGCAAGGGCTTGGCAGCCCACTGCATGGATTTTGAATGCTGTTTCTGCCACTTGCATATTGAACAATCTTGGGCAAATTATGAATGCCTTAAAACTCAATTCCCTTAAAAAACAAACAACCCAGTTCAAAAGTGGACAAGGGACTTAAATAGGCATTTCTCCAAAGAAGATATACAAATGGCCATTAAGCGAATGAAAAAGATGTGCAACACCCTGGTCATTTGGGGAAAGCAAATCAGACTCACAGTGAGATACCAATTCACACCCATTGGGATGATTACTACTAAAGAAAAAAAAAGGAAAATAACAAGTATGGTAAGGATTACCCTTTGTGCATTGCTTGTGGGAATGTACAGTGGTACAACTGGTACAGAAGATAGTTAGGCTTAAAAAGTTAAACATAGAGTTACCATATGACTCACCAGTTCCACTTCTATGTATATACCCAAAAGAATTAAAAGTAGGGGCTCAAATAGCTACTTGTGAAACAATGTTCATAGCAGCATTATTCACAATAGCCAAAAAGTAGAAACAACTCAAGTGTCCATCTACAGGTGAATGAATAAACAAAATGTGGAATGTACGTATAATTCAATATTATCCAGCCTTAGAAGAATGAAATTCTGATACATGTTACAACATGGATGAGCCTTGAAAACTATGCTCAGTGAAATAAGCCAGACACAAAAGGACAAATACTGTATGATTCCATTTATATCAGTCACCTAAAACAGGCAAATTCACAGATATGGAAAGAAGAATAGAGGTTAACAGGGGCTGCAAGAGGGAGAAAAGGGAAGTTATTGTTTGATGGCTACGGAGTTTATTTTTGGGGTTATGAAACAGTTCTGAAAATGCATAGTGGTGGTGTTTGAAGAGCATTGTAAATGTACTTAATACCACTGAATCGTACACTTAAAATGGTTGAATGGTAAATTTTACGTTATGCATGATTTACCACAATAAAAATTCCTTCGCTTTCCTTCTCAATAAAATTAGAATTCACCTCTCCTATGTGTTTTATAATTAAATTACACAAAGAACAAAAGTTATCTGTTACAGTGCCTAGACATAGTGGTGGACATCTGTTATTTGACTGAGCATTATCAGTTCCCCATACTCTTTTTTGTTGTTGTTTGGCTTTATTTTTTCCCCAGTTTTGTTGAGATACAATTGACATACAGCAGTATATATTGTGTAGAGCATAATGACTTGCTTTAGCTCATCAGGGTCTTCTGTGTTTTCATATAAATTTTAGGATTTTTTTTTTTTACTTCTGTAAAAATAGTCACTGGAATCTTGACAGGGATTGTATTGAATCTATAGATGGCTTTGGGTAGTATGAACATTTTAACAATATTAATTCTTATAATCTATTAACATGAGATACCTTTCCATTTATTTATATTTTCTCTGATTTCTTTCATCAGTGTCTTGTAGTTTTAAGTATAGAGATTTCACCTCCTTGTTTAAAATTATTCCCAAGTATTTTATTTTTGTGATGCTATTGCAAATGGGATTATTTTCTTTTTCTTTTTTTAGATAATTTGTAGTTAGTGTATGGTGATGCTACTGATTTTTTCTCTGTTAATTTTGTATCCTGCAACTTTACTGAATTCTTTCATTAGATCTAACAGTTTTTCTTGTAGAGTCTTTAGGATTTTCTAGATGTAAAATCATGTCACTTGCAAATAGAGAAATTTTTCTTTCTTCCGTTCCAATTCTGATGCCTTTTCTTTCTTTTTCTTAGCTGATTGCTCTAGCTAGATCTTTTAGTACTATGTTGCATAGGAGTGGTGAGAATGGGCACCCTTGGCTTTTTCTGATATTAGAGGAAAAGCTTTAAAAGTTTCACTATTGAGTATGATGTTAGCTGTGAACTTGTCAAATATGGCCAGTATTATGTTCAGGTATGTTCATTCTGTATACAGTTTGTTAAGAGGTTTTATCATGAACAGATGGTCAATTTTGTCACACGGTTTTTCTGCATCTATTGAAATGACCATGTGAGTTTTTTCTTTTCCTTTAATAATGTGATGTATTATATTTACTGATTTGCATATGTTGAGCAATCCTTGTATCCCAGGGATAAATGCCACTTGATCATGGTGAATCATCCCTCTAATGTGCTGTTGAATTCAGTTTGCTAGTGTTTTATTGAGAAAATTTGCACTGTGCTCATCAGGGATATTGGCTTGTAGGGCAAAATTATTTGAACCTGAAGGGAACTAGTTGCCACCAACAAGGGATACCTCTGTGATGACTCTAAAGACCAGATGAGGGATGACTGTCTTAGAAGATAACATTGAGGATAGAAAAAATTGAGGACCAAGTGGTCCCTTCCCCTCCAATCCTTTCAAACTTGGTTAAGGACCCTGGATATTAGACCTGATCTGGGAAAAGGAGGAACACTTGACTGATTGACAGTAGATTTTTAATACTCCATTTTTGGGTTAGAGACTTAAAAGAGAGACTAAGATAACTTATAAAATTAAGTTTTCTTTCTTGCACACCTGAGAAGTGGAATGGGCGTCACATCCACTACATGGTGATTACAATGTGAAGTAATGACATGAGATTGATATATTTCATCTCATTTTGTTTTAGCTCTTGACTGATATTATTTTCTAGAGTGGTTCCAGACTCAGAAGAGAAGAAATTAAATCTGAGATATCATACTGTCCTCTCAAATGATCATCGTTTAGACGAAAATGGCTTCACTTCAATCTGCTGTTGCAGATAATAAGTCCTTTTATTTTCTTAATCTGTTTATCACGTGTTTTCTCATGATTAGATTGGGGTTATGGAATTTCGGAGGGAATACCACAGAGCTGTGAAGTACCCTTCTCCTCACATCATATTGAGGTACATAATAGCAACAAGACTTTATTAAAGATGATGTTAATATTGATCACTTGGTTATAAGGCAGTGCAGTGTCTGCCAGGATTCTCTTCTGTAAACTTGCTGTGTTTTCCCTTCCCTCACCAGATTTGTTAGAAATGAGTCACTAAGTTCAGCTTGTAGCTTAATTTTCTTACCCTTAAGTATATCTCCTGGAGGGAGAAATACCAACATTTGGACATAAGTGAAAACTACATAGTAATTAATAAATAATTTCAGGGAGGTACTTTGGGGCTCTGCAAATACCCTATTTCTCCTAAAAGTTTTGCTCACTAATTTTAGCATTCATCAGTGCATCTTGCCTGCAGTAATGATCATTATGGTGTTTAATGATGATATTTTAAAACTTTTTTTCATTCCTTCCTTCTACATTTATTGCTTGGGATTCTTCTTTGAGGAAGAGTTTCCATTATTTCTTGACACCACTTGTTCTGCCTTATTTACTTCAGAACACTGTTTCCCAGATGCCCCATGAATTTTGCAGCTCTGTGGCTTCATCCTTGCTGTTAGAATTGTCTGGAATACTCTTCTCTTCGTTAGCTCTTTCTTCTTCAAGAATCACTGAAAGGTTCTTACTGGGGCCTGTGCTTTTAACCGCTGCATCATATAACCTCTGGATACACAACCGCATTTGATTTATCCCTAACACGAGAGTATTGCAGTTTTTTTTTTCCTTTTAGAAAAATGCTTATGCTATGCGTTGAATTGTGTCCCCCCCAAAGATATGTTGAAGTCCTATCCTCCAGAACTTCAGAATATGACCTTATTTGGAAATACAGCCACTGCATATATAATTAGTGAGAGGAGGTTATATTAGATTAGGGTGGGCCCTGTGTCCAATATGACTGGTGTTTTTATAAGAAGAGGCCACAGAGATGCATAAGGGGAGATGACATGTGACATCAGAGGCAGAGATTGAAGTTATGTAGCTGCAAGCCAGGGAAAGCTAAGGGTTGCCCGTAAACCGTAAGAAGCTACAAAGAGGCAAGGAAGAATTCTCCCCTGCAGTTTTCAAGAGTAACGTGGCTGTGCTGACACCTTCATTTTGAACAGCTAATATCCACAACTGTGACACAATAAATTTCTGCTGTTCTAAGGCATTCAGTTAGTGGTAATTTGTTATCATCGTCCTCAAAAACTGTGACGCAGCTTACAGGAAAGTTTAGACCAAAATGTGAAATAAGAAGTTAAATTTGTCATAGACTCTTTTATCTTTAGAAACTTAGAGAAAGGCTGGCTTTTTTTTTTTTTCCTTTTTGGTACATAGTTTTATTTTAAAGAACAGTTACTAAATTCAGAAGATATGTAATATAATCATGTGACAGCTAGTGAGAACACATGCCATTCTAAGAGATGTTAGGACTCTAGACTTCTGGTAAAGAGAATTTTCCTAATACAGCTTAAAATTAAAGATGAAAGGTACCTTCCTGTTGGCATCACTGTTAAGTAAGAAATAAACTAGAAAGTAAAAACTTAATCAGTATACCTTTGAAAATAAAGATCATTCATAGAAGGTGTTTGTTTATTTTAATATGTATATTTGAAACTAGAGGAACATACAAAATGAGATTATAAAGTGCTTTTATTTATTTATTTTTAATTTTTAAAACATTGTAAAATTTTATTATGGTAAGAACACTTAAAATGAGATCTAGCCTTTTAAATTTTTTTTTTTTTTTTGCGGTACGTGGGCCTCTTACTGTTGTGGCCTCTCCCGTTGCAGAGCACAGGCTCCAGACGTGCAAGCTCAGCGGCCATGGCTCATGGGCCTAGCCGCGCCATGGCATGTGTGATCCTCCCGGACTGGGGCACGAACCCGTGTCCCCTGCATTGGCAGGTGGACTCTCAACCACTGTGCCACCAGGGAAGCCCTGTATTTTAACATCTTTATTGGAGTATAATTGCTTTACAATTATGTGTTAGTTTCTGCTGTATAACAAAGTGAATCAGCTATACATAAACATATATCCCCATATCTCCTCCCTCTTGCATCTCCCTCCCACCCTCCCTATGTCACCCCTCTAGTTAGACACAAAGCACCAAGCTGATCTCCCTATGCTATGAGGCTGCTTACCATTAGCTATCTTTTTTACATTTAGTAGTGTATATATGTCCATGCCACTCTGTCACTTTGTCCCAGCTTACCCTTCCCCCTCCCCGTGTCCTCAAGTCCATTCTCTACATGTGCGTCTTTATTCCTGCCCCGCCCCTAGGTTCTTCAGGACCTTTTTTTTTTTAGATTCCATATGTATGTGTTAGCATATGGTATATGTTTTTCTCTTTTGGACCTTACTTCATTCTGTATGACAATCTCAAGGTCCATCCACCTCATTACAAAAAAATCTATTTCGTTTCTTTTTATGGCTCAGTAATATTCCATTGTATATATGTGCCACATCTTCTTTATCCATTCACCTGTTGAGAGACACTTAGATTGCTTGCATGTGGTAGCCATTGTAAGTAGACCTGCAATGAACATTGTGGTACATGAATTTTTTTTTTAACATCTTTATTGGAGTATAATTGCGTTACAATGGTGTGTTAGTTTCTGCTTTATAACAAAGTGCATCAAGTATACATATACATATATCCCCATATCTCTTCCCTCTTGCATCTCCCTCCCTCCCACCCTCCCTCTCCCACCCTTCTAGCTGGTCACAGAGCGCCGAGCTGATCTCCCTGTGCTATGCGGCTGCTTCCCACTAGCTATCTATTTTACATTTGGTAGTGTATATATGTCCATGCCACTCTCTCACTTCATCCCAGCTTACCCTTCCCCCTCCACGTGTCTTCAAATCCATTCGCCACGTCTGCATGTTTATTCCTGTCCTGCCGCTAGGTTCTTCAGGACCTTTTTTTTTAGATTCCATATATATTTGTTAGCATATGGTATTTATCTCTTTCTGACTTTCTTCACTCTGTATGACAGTCTCTAGGTCCATCCACCTCACTGCAGATAACTCAGTTACATTTCTTCTTATGGCTGAGTAATATTCCATTGTATATATGTGCCACATCTTTATCCATTCGTATGTCGATGGACACTTAAGTTGCTTCCATATCCTGGCTATTGTAAATAGAGCTGCAATGAGCATTGTGGTACATGACTCTTTTTGAATTATGGTTTTCTCAGGGTATATGCGCAGTAGGGGGATTCTTGGGTTGTATGATAGTTCTGTTTTTAGTTTTTTAAGGAACCTCCATACTGTTCTCCATAGTGCCTGTATCAATTTACATTCCCACACACAGTGCAAGAGGGTTCCCTTTTCTGCACAGCCTCTCCAGCATTTATTGCTTGTAGATTTTTTGATGGCCATTCTGACTGGTGTGAGGTGATACCTCATTGTAGTTTTGCTTTACATTTCTCTAATGTTTAGTGATGTTGAGAATCCTTACATGTGTTTGTTGGCAATTTGTATATCTTCTTTGGAGAAATGTCTATTTAGGTCCTCTGCCCATTTTAGGATTGGGTTCTTTGTTTTTTTGATATTGAGTTGTACGAGTTGCCTGTATATTTTGGAGATTAATCTTTGTCAGTTGCTATGTTTGCACATATTTTCTCCAATTCTGAGGGTTCCCTTTTCGTCTGATTTATGGTTTCCTTTGCTGTGCAAAAGCTTTTAAGTTTCATTAGGTCCCATTTGTTTATTTTTGTTTTTATTTCCATTTATCTAGGAGGTGGGTCAAAAAGGATCTTGCTGTGATTTATGTCATAGAGTGCTCTGCCTATGTTTTCCTCTAAGAGTTTTATAGTGTCTGGCCTTACATTTAGGTCTTTAATCCATTTTGAGTTTATTCTTGTGTATGGTGTTAGGGAGTGTTCTAATTTCATACTTTTACATGTACCTGTCCAGTTTTCCCAGCACCACTTATTGAAGAGGTTGTTTTTTCTCCACTGTATATTCTTGTCTCCTTTATCAAAGAAAAGGTGACCATATGTGTGTGGGTTTATCTCTGGGCTTTCTATCTTGTTCCATTGATTTATATTTCTGCTTTTGTGCCAGTACCATACTGTCTTGATTACTGTAGCTTTGTAGTATAGTCTGAAGTCAGGGAGCCTGATTCCTCCAGCTCCGTTTTTCTTTCTCAGGATTGCTTTGCATATTCAGGTCTGTTTTGTTTCCTTACAAATTGTGAAATTTTTTGTTCTAGTTCTGTGAAAAATGCCATTGGTAGTTTGATAGGGATTGCGTTGAATCTGTAGATTGCTTTGGGTAGTATAGTCATTTTCACATTGTTGATTCTTCCAATCCAAGAACATGATATATCTCTCCATCTGTTTGTATCATCTTTAATTTCTTTCATCAGTGTCTTATACTTTTGTGTATACAGGTCTTTTGTCTCCTTAGGTAAGTTTATTCCTAGTTATTTTATTCTTTTTGTTGCAGTGGTAAATGGGAGTGTTTCCTTAATTTCTCTTTGAGATTTTTCATCATTAGTATATAGGAATGCAAGAGATTTCTGTGCATTAATTTTATATCCTACTTTACCAAATGCATTGATTCACTCTAGTAGTTTTCTGGTAGCATCTTTAGGATTCCCTATGTATAGTATCATGTCATCTGCAAACAGTGTCAGCTTTTCTTCTTCTCTTCAGATTTGGATTCCTTTTATTTCTTTTTCTTCTCTGATTGCCGTGGCTAAAACTTCCAAAACTACGTTGAATAATAGTGGTGAGAGTGGGCAAACTTGTTTTTTCCTGATCTTAGAGGAAATGGTTTCAGGTTTTCACCATTAAGAACGATGTTGGCTGTGGGTTTGTCATATATGGCCTTTATTATGTTGAGGTAAGTTCCCTCTGTGCCTACTTTCTGGCGATTTTTTATTATAAATGGTGTTGAATTTTGTCAAAAGCTTTTTCTGCATATATTGAGGTGATCATATGGTTTTTCTCTTTCAGTGTTAATATGGTGTATCACATTGATTGATTTGCTTATATTGAAGAATCCTTGCATTCCTGGGATAAACCCCACTTGATCATGGTGTATGATACTTTTAATGTGCTGTTGGATTCTGTTCACTAGTATTTTGTTGAGGATTTTTGCATCTAGTTCATCAGTGATATTGGTCTGTAGTTTTCTTTCTTTTGACATCTACATCTGGTTTTGGTATCAGGGTGATGTTGGCCTCGTAGAATGAGTTTGGGAGTGTTCCTCCCTGTGCTATATTTTGGAAGAGTTTGGGAAGGATAGGTGTTAGCTCTTCTCTAAATGTTTGATAGAATTTGCTTGTGAAGCCATCTGGTCCTGGGCTTTTGTTTGCTGGAAGATTTTTAATCACAGTCTCAATTTCAGTGCTTGTGATAGGTCTGTTTATATTTTCTCTTTCTTCCTGGTTCAGTCTCTGGAGGTTGTGCTTTTCTACGAATTTGTCCATTTCTTCCAGGTTGTCTATTTTATTGGCCTATAGTTGCTTGTAGTAATCTCTCATGATCCTTTGTATTTCTGCCATGTCAGTTGTTACTTCTTCTTTTTCATTTCTAATTCTACTGATTTGAGTATTCTCCCTTTTTTTCTTGATGAGTCTGGCTAGTGGTTTATCAATTTTGTTTATCTTCTCAAAAACCCAGCTTTTACTTTTATTTATCTTAGTTCTTGGTCCCTTCATTTCTTTTTCATTTATTTCTGATCTGATCTTTATGATTGCTTTCGTTCTGCTAACTTTGGGGTTTTTTTGTTCTTCTTTCTCTAATTGCTTTAAGTGTGAGGTTAGGTTGTTTATTTGAGATGTTTCTTGTTTCTTAAGGTAAGATTGTATTGCTGTAAACTTCCCTCTTGAATTGTTTTGCTGCATCCCGTAGGTTTTGGGTCATCGTGTTTTCCTTGTCATTTGTTTCTAGATATTTTTTTATTTCATCTTTGATTTCTTCAGTGATCTCTTGGCTGTTTAGTAGTTTTTTGTTTAGCATCCGTGTGTTTTTATTTTTTACAGTTTTTTTTTCCCCTGTAATTGATATCTAGTCTCATAGCGTTGTTGTCAGAAAAGATACTTGATACAATTTCAATTTTTTAAAATTTACCAAGGCTTGATTTGTGACCCAAGATATAATATATCCTGGAGAATGTTCCATGAGCACTTTAGAAGAAAGTGTATTCTTTTGTATTTGGATGGAATGTATTAGAAATATCAGTGAAGTCCCTCTTGTTTAATGTATCATTTAAAGCTTGTGTTTCCTTATTTGTTTTCATTTTGAATGATCTGTCCATTGGTGAAAGTGGGCTGTTAAAGTCCCCTACTGTGATTATGTTACTGTCGATTTCCCCTTTTATGGCTGTTAACATTTGCCTTATGTATTGAAGTGCTCCTATGTTGGTTGCCTAAATATTTACAATTGTTATATCTTCTTCTTGGATTGATCCCTTGATCGTTATGTAGTGTCCTTCTTTGTCTCTTGTAATAGTTTTTATTTTAAAGTCTATTTTATCTGATATGAGAATTGCTACTCCAGCTTTCTTTTGATTGCCATTTGCATGGAACATCTTTTTTCATCCCCTCACTTTCAGTCTGTATGTGTCCCTAGGTCTGAAATGGGTCTCTTGTAGACAGCATATATATGAGTCTTGTTTCTGTATCCATTCAGCCAGTCTGTGTCTTTTGGTTGGAGCATTTAATCCATTTATATTTAAGGTAGTTATCGATATGTATGTTCCTATTACCATTTTCTTAATTGTTTTGGGTTTGTTATTGTGGGTCTTTTCCTTCTCTTGTGTTTGCTACCTAGAGAAATTCCTTTAGCATTTGTTGTAAAGCTGGTTTGGTGGTGCTGAATTCACTTAGCTTTTGCTTGTCTGTAAAGGTGTTAATTTCTCCATCGAATCTGAATGACATCCTCGCTGGGTAGAGCAATCTTGGTTGTAGTTTTTTTTCCCTTTCTTCACTTTAAATATGTCCTGCCACTCCCTTCTGGCTTGCAGAGTTTCTGCTGAAAGATCAGCTGTTAACCTTATGGGGATTCCCTTGTATGTTATTTGTTGTTTTTACTTTGCTGTTTTAATATTTTTTTCTTTGTATTTTTTTGGGTAGTTTTATTAATATGTGTCTTGGCGTGTTTCGCCTTGGATTTATCCTGTATAGGACTCTCTGTGGTTCCTGGACTTGATTAACTATTTCCTTTCCCATATTAGGGAAGTTTTCAACCATAATCTCTTCACATATTTTCTCAGTCCCTTTCTTTTCTTTTCTTCTTCTGGGACCCCTATAATTCAAATGTTCGTGTGTTTAATGTTGTCCCAGGGTTCTCTGAGACTGTCCTCAATTCTTTTCATTCTTTTTCCTTTGTTCTGCTCTGCAGTAGTTTTTTTCCCATTATTTTATCTTCCAGGTCACTTATCCATTCTTCTGCCTCAGTTATTCTGCTATTGATTCCTTCTAGAGAATTTTTAATTTCATTTATTGTGTTTTTCATCATTGTTTCCTTGCTCTTTTGTTCTTCTAGGTCCTTGTTAAATGTTTCTTTTATTTTCTTCATTTTAGTTACAAGATTTTATATCATTTACTGTCATTACTCTGAATTCTTTTTCAGATAGACCGCCGATTTCCTCTTCATCTGTTTGGTCTGGTGGGTTTTTACCTTGGTCCTTCATCTACTGTGTATTTCTCTGTCTTCTAATTTTTCTTAATTTACTGTGTTTGGGTTCTCCTTTCTGCACGCTGCAGGTTTTTAGTTCCCCTTGTTTTTGGTGTGTGCCCCCAGGGCGTAAGGTTGGTTCAGTGGGCTGTGTAGGCTTCCTTCTGGAGGGACTGGTGTCTGTGTTCTGGTGCATGTGGCTGTATCTCATCTTTTTGGTGGGCAGAACCGCGTCTGGTGTTGTGTTTTGGGGTGTCTGTGACCTTATTATGATTTTAGGCAGCCTCTCTGCTAATGGGTGTGTTTGTGTGCCTATCTTTGCTATTTGTTTGGCATAGGGTGTCCCGCCCTGGATCTTGCTGGTCGTTGACTGGATCTGGGTCTTAGCATTGAGACGGAGATCTCTAAGAGAGCTTTCAGCGTTTGATATTATGTGGCACTAGGAGGTCTCTTATGGACCAATGTCCTGAACTCGGCTCTCCACTCTCAGAGGCACAGGGCTGACACCTGGTTGGAGCACCAAGACCCTGTCAGCCGCAAGGCTCTTTCCTGATATTATATTCTTCTTGAGGGCCAGCAGTTGCTCATCTCTGTATCTTCAGTGCTTGAAAAATAGCTGATGTTTCTTAAATGTCTTGAAAAGACATCATAGAGACTTGAGGTGTAGGTCTGCCTCCTCAGTTCTTCATGGCTGGCCAATTAGCTGTGCCTTCCCTCCTCTCAGTTTGTTAAGTCAGAGAGACTGGTTAAGAAGGTAAATGCACAAAACAATCCACCTTGCTAACTCTGAAGGGCTGCTAAAGCAGAGTGCTTGCTATTAAAGGTGGATTTAAGTTTTATATTACTAAATCTAACTACTAATTACTAAGTCATTGTATTACTAAATCTGTTCTTTTCTATAATGTAACCAGCATTTATTGATTATCCAGTATGTGCTGGGCACAATGCAAGATGCTGGAAATATAAAGATCAATGAAATGTTCTCATATTCTTCATTTAGTAATTAAAAAGCAATTTAAAAGTGGGGGAAGCAAAATAATAGTAACAGCAAAGTCACTAATATTTACCATCATAGGATTTTTGCAAATGGTTGAATCTCACCATTTATTTCAGCTAATTAAAAAAACCCAGAAAACCAAAAACACCTCTGCATTTCAGGGAAACTCACCAAAGTTACATGCTCCATAAGGGAAAAAACAGCAACAACAAAAACCCCAGAAAGATTTCAATTAAATAGTGGTTTTATATCTGTGTCACACTGGATCATTCAGTTGCTCATAATATGGTATTAAAGTACGTTATGAGCAATGGTATGAAAGTACATAGAGTAAAAAAACATTTGAATTAATGCACAACTTATTCAGATGACATAGGAGGAAACATAACAAGAAAGACAGTACACCCTTTTGGAGAGATATGAGGCAGGGAAGGAGGAGACAGGGTGCTCAGGGTTTGATGAAGCTGAGTGGGGCCTGGGTAGGGAGTCATACTCTTAGGGTATAGCCAAGACAGTAGAGCACTGAGAGAGTGAATTATGCAGAAATCTAGAGGAAGAATGTTCCATCCAGGCAGATAGTAAATGGAAGTCCCTGAGATAGGAGCTCCTTTACTGTTTTAGAGGCATTGCAAAGAGGCCAGTGCAGCAGAGAAGTCAGGAAGCTAGTGCATGGCTGGCTTGTGCAGGACTTTGTGACTGTCGTAAACACTTCTGTTTTATTCAGAGACAGGAAACCACTGGAAAATTTGATGATGAAAATGATGTGCTAATCATTAGAAATAATAGATGTAATACTAGAAAGAGACTGGTTTTCTTTCTCTAGGCATTAAGTTCAGGGAGTGAAACCTGAAGGGGAGAGCTGAGTGTTAGCTGCACCTCTGTGTTGAGGGACTTTGTTTTTCTTCTTTGGATGTTTAGAACCTTTCAGGAAATACTTTTTTTTTGTCACTAAATCACAGAGCTGGGCCCTGCTACCCCACGACTATGTTTAAACTTGATTATAAGACAGCTACTAGATATGATGGCTGTAATAACATCCTATCACCATTAAACATAAAAGCTGATGAAAATTACCACCCCCTCTTGGCACATACCGTATCATTTTCTTCAAAACATGTTTTTATTGCTTAGTGCTTTAGGAAACTGAATGTGTTGAATTTTGGACATAATCATCAAGATGTTATTTTTGGATAGTTTTAAATATTCTCTGTGATTGGTAAAGAAACCATGACTTAATTTCCATGTATCAATAAATATAACCTAGAAAATACTTTCTGGAAACCCTGCTAAACTTTAATTTCTGTCTTGTTTTTCTATCATAAGCAACCAGTAGTGAAAAAAAGCAATCCAAGCAACCAGGAGTGATCTAAATATAAATAAGGCATTGGGCCTAATGATCTCTTAAATTTTACAAATATGTAGCTTTAATTGTTATATCACATTGTATAGTGAACAAGAATGGTCGACTTTCAGGTGTGTATGAATGCATGTAAATGGTGGCTAATGGAACTCAGAATGGAATGAGGTTTCTCCTGGAGGCTCTGAGGCAAAGCATCTTCAAATTCATAAGGATTTCATACTTTTTTCCCACAGCCTCAAGTTAACTTTTCTTTGCCAAAACACATGGGAAAGCAAAGGTAACCAGAAGGTGAGGAATTACCAAATAATAAGCATTTAGGTTCTTAGTCGTTTGATGCATCAAGGGCAAACAATTAGAACTCTAAAATATATAGAGGCTAGGATACAAATAGAAAATGTACCCCCATCCTGTCCTTATCCTTCACTCATGGCAGACATCACTAAAATACACACATTATTTTGCTTATAATTGGAAGTAGCCTCAAAATCTTTCTTTAAAAAAAAGAAGGGGAAAAAGAAAACACTTCCAGTAGCCACTGCTGATTTCAGTGGACTCTTAGAATTAAAGAGCAGGGTTTGTCAATATCCACTTTGTTCACACTGTGGACCGGTAACTCTTTGTCGTAAGGGGCTGCCCTGGGCATCGTAGGATGTTTAACCACATCCTTAGGGTCTATCCATTAGATGCTGGTAGCAACTACTTCTCCCATTCCCACCCCTAAGTCATGACAATTAATGTCTCCAGACACCATTGTCCTGATTTGATAACCATTGTCCTAGAGACAGATGTACCTGATACTAAAGAGAAAGCATAGAACAAAGTTCCTAAAGTCAGCTTTCTAAAAAGTTGTTTTAGTTTTTCGAATTTCGTATCCAGGCATCATCTGTCTTATAGCTTCTGCTTAGGAGACCCCTGAAGAGGTATTGAAAAACAACATTTGATTATTAAAAAAATCACCCCTTTAATATAGGTCTCAGGCTGAGGACAACTTATTTAATGCATGGATCTTCGGATTGGGTGAGGGTATATAAGTTTACATAGATTCACATAGGTTCGTTTCTGGTTTTATATATACATATGTATATATATTTATATAATATTGACTCATACATTTAAAGATTATCAAGATATACTTACATGACATATATATTATTTATATATATAATGTTATATAAATAAATGTATACAAATATATGCCCTCTTTTTTGGCTTACTTGATCCTCTGACTCTCACATGTAGCTGTTAAGTCTGAAGATTTATGAAAGAAAATTCAATGGGTAGCAAGAGTATTTGAAAATCTTAAAATTTTCTGAAGGCTAATAGAGAAAGGGGACAGTGAAATCTCTGCCAATAATGTTCTGTTTTCTTTTACTATTTTTTTGCCCTGTTTAGGAGCTTCTGTTGCTTTCAGAAAGCTAATGTCTAGTAAAGAAACTGTGAGAACAGGGGTTAAATAGAATGAGTATTTATTCTCTCTTTAGTACCACACGGTTGTCCCACACATAAGCTTCTTATGCAATCAGTGGGAATTCTGTGCCAAGGAGAGAGTTAAAATAATTGGAAGGAAAATGAACATCAAATTGAAATTTACTCTTGTGGTTTTATTTTGGTAACCATGGTGATGGAGGACCAAAATAGCACTTTAAAATAGACCTCAAAAGGGAATTTGGGAGAATTTTGATTTGTTGAAACGCTTGATAAGTATAATATCATTATATTAGGGATGCCAGTATTTTGTTGCTCAGCGTTTTGGGTTTTAACTTATTGGCAATTTATTTTTTCACCTTTCTTTTTCGAACACTACAGACAGCAGCCTTGAAAGAGGCAAAAGATTTTTTAGAGAATTCAGTTAATTAAGGGAAAAAGTAGAAATTAAAAATAAGTATTACAGAAAGGGAGTAAAATATATATTAATAGCACAAGTATATGGAATTAAATCAAATTTTTTCAGAACTTCTTGGTAATCAGGGTATAAATACATAAAAACATTCTTTAATCTGAAATTATGCAGGTCATTAAGAAAGATAATATTCTGGAAATAACCCTGACTTTAAGTTACCTTATTAAAAAAAAGTTATTTTTCTCCCATAGGAAGACTTACCACAAAAATAAGAATAAGCTCACATCTCAACTTTTCTTCCTGCAATCTAGTTAAAATGTTAATTCAGAGGCATTTTTTATATTATTTAGTGGCACATTTGTGTTACCAAAATATTTGCGACATATTTTGGTAAATGTCTTTAGCCTAATAATACATTTTTAAATGAAGCATGTAACTTTAAGGAATTCTATGCTTTTCAGAGATTTTTTTCACCAAGGAAATTTTACCCAAGGCTTCATTTTTCCAAATCAGGTTGCCTCCTGGCATTTCACGTGGGCCTGAAACTCAAGGGTTTATGGATTGGATAACCATTCTGTTCAGTACATAACTTTCTACCTCTTTCAGTTAGAATCACTCCAGTATATATAAAATACCCTACACTGTTTTAAAACTGCTTTTATGAGTGACTATTTCAGTTTAATTTCAGGAAAACTCCTTGAGACAGTGTATTTCCCCCCTTTCTGTTAATAGAAAAAATTCTGAGGCACAAAGAGTGAACAGTGATATAGTGGTGGAGAGGAAAGTAGAACTCAGGGGTTCTGATTCTCAGCTCTTTTTCTCTAGATGAGTCTGAGCTAGCTAGCTAGATGATAGACAGATAGACATAGACATATATATGTAATTAACATACATGTTAATTACATGTACATGTGTTTTTATTTAGAGAAATACGGCTGTCTCTTTTAATGTTTTAAATTTTAACTTTGCTTTAATGGGTTGGTATCACATTGAAGTTTTCAGAAAAGGTATCATTCAAAACTGATGCTTCCTTTTGTAGAGGAGCTTACAGAACACTGTGAAATGTGTTAGGACTCAAACATCAGAAAGAGTGTT
>NW_006769399.1:532922-541142 GCF_000442215.2 Lipotes vexillifer
AATGACCACATGTCCCAGTATGCTTGGTATAGTCCAGGTTTGTGCTTTTATTCCTGGGGTAATTAATAATAGCATTCTTTCCACTTTCAAAAGTGTCTTGGTTCGAAGGACATGGTGTTTTGTTTTGTTTTGTTTTTACTAACCTCAATACTTCTGGAGAGAGAAGAACATTGAAAAATAAATATAAAATATGAATTTAATCAATCCTAAGGTGAAGTTGATTGACTAAACTGCTCTCCAGGGACCAGAGGTCAACTAGAACACAGACTGGAATGGAACTTTTGAATAGTAATGATTATTCCAATGCATTGTCTATTTTTAAATAGAAAATAGAGACTGAAAACATTGTCAGTCTCTATGAACGTTGTGGCAGAAATGCCATAATCACCTTCTCTGTGGCTATTCTCCCTTCCAGCACATTCAACATGTTAACTTTTTTTTTTTTTTCTTTCCTTGCGTTATGCGGGCCTCTCACTGCCGGGGCCTCTCCCATTTGCGGAGCACAGGCTCCGGACGCGCAGGCTCAGCGGCCATGGCTCACGGGCCCAGCCGCTCCGCGGCATGTGGGATCTTCCCGAAACAGGGCACGAACCCGCGTCTCCTGCATCGGCAGGCGGACTCTCAAGCACTGCGCCACCAGGGAAGCCCAACATGTTAACTTTTGACTCTCACCTTAGGCAAAAACAAGCAAGAAAAATAATGACTCTCCCACTTTATATTTTATCAAATAGGTGATTAAGTGCATTTCCTAAAACTAGCAATGATTTGAAGGAGTGAGGTGCCATTTTTACTCTAGAAAAGAAAATTTTGTAAATACTAATGTTTTAATAAATGAGGAAATAAATAAAATAACGTGAATTCTTTATTGTACAGTCCCTCAAACTATGAAACAATTTTGTTATAGTATCATGTGATTGACTTTTTAAAAAATATTTTATTTTTTTTTGGCTGCATCGGGCCTTAGTTGCAGCATGCGGGATCTTTTGTTGTGGTGTAGGGGTTTTCTCTCTCTAGTTGTGGCACGCAGGCTCCAGGGCACATGGGCTCTGTAGTTTGTGGCACACTCTCTCGTTGAGGTGCTGGAGCTCAGTAGTTGTGGCGCAGGCTTAGTTGCCCCGTGGCATGTGGGATCTTAGTTCCCCGACCAGGGATGGAACCCACGTCTTCTGCGTTGGAAGGTGGATTCTTTACCACTGTACCACCAGGGAAGTCCCGTGATAGACTTTTTTTCAGTGAGATTTTGCTTTAAATGATATCTTACCTGTATACAGTATATGAAACTTATTAATATACAATGGAAAAAAAGAACATATGTTTAACTAGATTTAACCATTACAGACTCTATGGTTTGTTTGCTTTCATGAGAATTTTACCCCAAACCCAAGGATAGTTTTAGAATAAATGATTAATGTAGAAGTAAAAATATCAGCAAACTAATATATTGAAATTTTTTGGTTTGCATTAGATGTGAAGATAAGTAGAGAAAATAACCAAACCCAAGAAAACTTAATAAAGCTTGAAAAATAGTTTGAGTTCTTAAGTAATTAAAATGAGACATAAGAATACTAATCATTTTGAAGTAAACAAGACTGATATACATTTGCTGTGTTCTAAAAATCATCCTTTATTACTAATAAAGGTACTTAATATAATCAAAATCTATATCACAATAGAATAATACCATATGAAAAGTGATTTTTCTTTCCTATAAAAATGCTATGGATCAAAATATATGGACAGGTATATTGTAACTAACTAATCCTCCTCAGATGTTCATGAAGTCTCCATTGGAATTTCTGTAATAATTTGACATATTAGTAAAATAAAGCACAGGCTGAAAATCACTGTTTGACTTTGTATAGAATGTAAACCAAGGGTCACTCCCTCTGTCCCTCTGAGGTTATTGGTACCAGAGATTTAGAGTGATAGACTTATTTATTTAAGGCTATGCTTATATTAGGAAAGAAATAATACAGAGATTAGTTTTATTACTTACATGCTGAATCTCATATTTTTATATCTTCAAGTGTCTTTTGAAAACTTCTGTCTGAATATTTCAGATATTTCAAGTCAATTTGCACTAAAGCCAAGCTTAGTTTGTGTTCCCTTTCAACTACTTTGAACATGTGTAGCCTTGAACAAGTTACCTAACCACTAAAACTGGATTCTCTCTTTCTAGGTTTTACAATCAATTGTTCTATTTTGAAATAATTGTAGAGTCACATGCATGAATTTGTGGTTTCTGCATGTTTTCATATTTTATTAAATATGTGTACCATGTCAATGTATTTTGTCTTTACTATTTATAAAAGTGTTATTTTTATTTCTATTAATCTGTTTTTATCTATTCAACTTTCTTTCAAGAAGTATTCAGGTTAACATATACAGATCTAGTCATTCAATGTCATTGTCCTTTATACAATGGGATATTGCAGCATACTATCCCATTGTACAAATATACCACCATTTATTCGTCTAGTTTCCTTACTGGTGGAGATTTTTATTTCAGTTTTTGTTTCCTTGCTGCTGATCTTACTGTTACAGAGGCTCAGTAAACATCCTTGTACTTGTCTTTTTTAGTGCCTCTAGTCTTGGTAGGATTTACACCTAGAAGTACAATTATTTTCAGTACAACTATTTTCAGTACAACTATTGAAATACTATTATTTCAAGCTACAGGTTTTTTCGAGCTTTAGTGAGGAAAAATTGAGAAATGTAATTGTATATATTTAGTGTACAACATGATGATTTGATATACATATACTTTGTGAAATGTTTACCAAAATCAAAATAATGAACACATCCATCGCCTCACATATTTAAGTCTTTTGTGTGTGTGTGATGATAACACTTAAGGTCTATTCTCACACTTTAGGTGTGCAATACTTATTGTTAACTGTAGTCACCATGCTGTACATTGGATCCTCAGAACTTACTCATCATACAGCTGAAAGTTTGACCTACATCTCCCTATTAAGAACACGTGGTGGGGCTTCCCTGGTGGCGCAGTGGTTGGGAGTCCGCCTGCCAATGCAGGGGACGCGGGTTCGTGCCCCGGTCCGGGAAGATCCCACGTGCCGCGGAGCGGCTGGGCCCGTGAGCCATGGCCGCTGGGCCTGCGCGTCCGGGACCTGTGCTCCGCAACGGGAGAGGCCACAACAGTGAGAGGCCCTCATACAACCCTTGCTTAACCCACATAATTTAACAAGCTCAAGTGTCTAAAAAAAAAAAAAAAAAAAAAAGAACACGTTGTTCTTAAAGACGAAGGGCGGAAAGTCAGAGTTGCAGCTGCATCTCATCCCTACCAACCCTTCTTTTCCAAAAAAAAAAAAAAAGCCTGTTTTTAATATTTTGCCTATTATAAAAATCAATTTTTATCTTTTTCTTATAAATTTGTAGGAAATCTTTATAATTGAGTTATTAATGCTATACAGGACATATGCATCATAGTGATGGGGCATAAACATCTCTCATCACTGGCTGTGTTTAATTTTTTGTTGACTTTTGTCATGATGAACTTTAAATACTAATGTAGCCACTGTAAAAGCTTTTAAAATGATTTGATTCTGTGTACCTTTTAAAAAAATTTATTTTATTTTTGGCTACGTTGGGTCTTTGTTGCTGCACACGGGCTCTCTTTAGATGCTGTGAGTGGGGGCTACGCTTTGTTGCAGTGCACAGGCTTCTCATGGCCTCTCTTGCTGCAGAGCATGTGCTCTAGGTGCGCGGTCTTCAGTAGTTGTGGTGCATGAGCTCAGCAGCTGTGGCTTGCAGGCTCAGTAGTTGTGGCACATGGGCTTAGTTGCTCTGCGGCATGTGGGATCTTCTCGGACCAGGACTCGAACCTGTGTCCCCTGCTTTGGCAGGCAGATTCTTAACCACCGAGACACCAGGGAAGCCCGATTCTGTGTATTTTTTATTTAAATTTAATGTTTTATTTTTCACATTTCAATTTTTAATCCATCTGCAATTTATTTTTGCAAATGGTATGAAATAGGAATCTAACTTTTTTATATTGATGTACATTTGTCTCAGAACCATTTAGGCTTCAATCAACATCTGTCATCTATCGAGTTTATGAAGATCCATAGCTTGATTTCAATGTTGTTTTCTTTCAATGAACTGTACACCTCTCCCTTTCAGTACTACACTGTATTTTGTTTAGACTTTCTATGAATTTGAGGTGACAGGAGGGGAAGTCACTAACTGCCAAGTTTCCGGAGTTGAAAATCGGGTCATTTGCATTTCATAAACAAACACCCTTATTATGCATAACTGCAAAGCAAGGGAGATTTTAAAGGAGCTAGAAATCAGCTGTTTCAAAGGAAAAGGGAGTATCTTGTTTTTGAAAAATATTTACTTCTAGAATGTAATTTGGTGATGTATTTTGATTCCAAGAATCGTATGCCGTTGATGATTGTAATAGTTTTCCTTGCCTTTTGGTAATATCCTCCCCTTATTTCTCTGCTTCTCTTCAATATTTTGATTTTTTACTGCACAGCCATCTATGGACATTAAGTTTATAAGAAACTACCTGTGTCTTTCACAGAAACCATTTCAATACAGCCTTGTGGGCTGTGTGTGTATAGGCGTGTGTAGACGTGTATTCAAAATTATTTCTCCCTTTCTCCTATACTAGACTATTTTGCTTATGAACAGCAACACTTAAGATTTTTACATCCCTGAATTTTTTCCTCATTGATGACAGCCTCTAACTTCTGTTGGAGAACTTAATACTTCGGTCTGGTAAAACACACACACACACACACACAAAAAAGAATGCAGGTCTTTTTATGTGTCCCTAGAACACTAAACATACTTGAAGTCAGATCACCAACTAACGTAAAAATCTGGGTTTAGAAAAAAAACATTTATTTGACGTTAATAATTTGCATATGAAAAATCTTTGTCTTGGAGAGAGCTTTTAGTTTTTTTCCTTATGGTGGCTTAGATCTCAAATACCTAGGTATCAGTTCGATGTATTAGGGTTTGTAGTAAAACTTCAAGCCAATGTTTTTATTTCTTTGCCTGTTACTATTTATTAGTTTTTACCTTTTGTTTCTAATGAGAAAGAGTTAAAAATTTATAGTGCTAGTATTTGGGACTGATACTATCACAAAGTTATCTATGATCCGTGTCTTCTTTCTGTTGTAGTTGTGCTGTAGAGGTGATAGAAGCTATAAAAACTCAAGCTCGATTAAAAGTAAAGTTTACCCACCTACCTATATGAAATGGAATTAGGTTTTTACTCTGAACCTCTGATAATGTCTTACTTCTTTCTGCCGCAAGATATCTCTGTGATATGAAAACTGGTACTGAAATTACAGAAGTAGAACCATATTTATTTTCAAGTTACTCTTCTATAGCTATTTTATATGACTCATTTTCAAAACAAAATGCCAATATTAGAAAGTAGTGATTCTCTGCTTTGGTGTGTGGCAAAACTGAGTCTATTATATGCTGAGCTCGTTATCCAAGACATAGTACCCTACATCTGCATTTAACTGTCTTTTCTCCATTTGATACTAGTACTTTGGGAAATTGCACCGACAGTCACTGCCTATTACTTCTGCCTACTTTGGAAAAACAAACAAGAAAACCCCTCAGACTATAAATAAAGTTATATATCAGTGTTATAAAAGGTGAAATGCAGCTGGCATTCTCTAGCGTTTTGAATAAAGGCTTGATGTATATGTGAAAATACTACTACGAGGTGGTCTCCAACTTACCATGCTTAACTCCCATTAGCTGTTCTTTCTCTTTGCTGCTGCTTCAGGTTATCCCTATTCATCTTTGCTTATGCCTGTTGCTTCCTGAGGGTGTCTCTTTCCCCACTGCACGATCCTTATTCATGATCTCAGGTACCATTTTCTGCCGCACCTCTACCCTAAGTCAGCTGTGGAAGAACTGTATTGCCAGTGTGTGGTGAAAAATATTATAAACACCTGTGAATGTTAAGCCTTATCTGGTTTTCTGTACCTATGATAGGAGCAATTAAATCACCACTCAGCCCTTTTCTGATCCCTAGGACAAAACCCAGTTTTAGGCAGGAGACAACCAAGAAGGTTAAATTCCAGACACTGGGACTCACTAACCTACTTCCTGCACAGTTTTCTGATCAGAGGGCTCTAGTTTGTTCCTCTGAGGTGGGATATCTGTCTTGATAATCTTTCAAACACCACGTCCCTTCTAGAGCAGGTTTGTACCTTGCTTATCTAGCTCCACTTTGAGTCTTTGCTGTCCAGTAGAGTTCTGGCTGGTATCTGAGATCTTACTTCCTCAGCAGGGTACCATGACCTCTGAGAACCTATTTCTCGTTACTGGAGTCCCTACTGTCCCCAAATCTACATGCAAATGCTTGCATGAAATTCTGTTTTCTGTTTGTCACTGGTTGGTAGGTCTAGTTGCAGGTCAGGGCCATATTTCTTCCTGCTTGTGTTTTCCAGTGTCTGCTAAAGTGAAGTGGACCAGAGCTGGCTAGTTTCCAAGGCCTGGCTCAGTTCACCTCACTGACCCTAGTCTTGTCTGTGTCTGCATTCTCCATGCAGTGGGCTCTGAAAGGGCCTGTGTACTGGAAAGGGCTCTGTTTTTCAGTTCTGTCCACAAAGAGGAAATATCTTTTTCCATGTTTTCCGCTCTGATGAGGTACAATTTTCTAATTTTTCCCATCGTGCAGGAAAGGCTGGCAGCAGCCCTAAGCTGCTGTTTTGCTAAGTGATATGCTGACTATTGTTTCAGTAGCTTTCTCAGATTTGTTACCATCTCAGCAGTAATTTTCCCTGAAATGTAAGTTAAATTTATTTAGTTATTTTTTACTTTTATCATCTAAGTTGATTTTTCTTGGTGATGGAAAAAGAGGAAGCATAGAAATACTCATTCTTGCTGCGTGTCATTTTCCTTTTAGCTTATCAGCCGTAAAAATTCACACAAAACTTGGAGTAGAAGTGTGGGATCATTCCTTTTGTTGTGGAACCAGGTTAGGATTAAAAAAGAAAACCTTCTGTGAAAAGTAACACATAGTGGTAAAGGAAAGAAAGCATTAGGCCAGTTCTTGAAAACATGAAAAATAAAACAAAGAAACAAAATATTGGGCAACTTAGGAAGCTGATTGGAATTACACATGGTAGAAATTTACATTACTTTATAACTCCACTTCTCAAGTTCGCTCATCCTGGCCCCATAGAAATCTTAGTCTCATGATCCCCAACTCCGGCAGAGTCAGCTCCTTGATGCTTCCTCACTGAAAAGCTGTGTCCTGGAGATTGGGGATATTCAGTAAAATTTTGGGGTTTGGAGGCATCCCTAATAACACTGCTCCTCATCAAGATACAACTCTTCTAACGTACAAATGCAATATCTCACATTATTCCAATACTCTCTAAAACTTAAGGACACCCCCTGGCCCAAGGTAATTTGAAAACTGCACATTTATATAAAAAGAAATTTTTATTTTGACATTGTAATTACAATGTTTTGTAATTAACTGATTTACTTGTGTAACGTAGTCTCTCCAGCAGAAATTCAAGGAGCAGGGAGGAGAGACATGGTTTTATTCCCCACCATATCTTCTTCAGTGGTAAATATATGTGGAAAGCAGGAAGCAAGTAAAAAGCAGAGAATTAGCAAATAGAAAAATACATGTTCTCACCCCATTATAAACATGAGAAAAGTACTCTGAGTATTTTCCTGTAGCAGATCTGTTTTTAACCTGTGGTGTGTGGGACCCATGACTCTGTCTTCATATGCTTACATAATGCTTTGAAACATTATGGACTAAATTGATATTTGCAGACTAATCTGGGAACTAAAAATCGTGCACAATATTGTACATAATAATGTTATTTCTATGGTGATACCTATAGTGATTTTCAGTTACATGAATGACAGTCTTTGTAGTGCATCCTATTTCATAATTGAAGTACAGGAAATGTCTAGTTGGAAAATCAGAAACCAGAGATTTAAAATTGGTTATGAAGATGTTGGAAGGTTTGGAGAAGTAAGTGGGAGGTGTGGTTGGGGGACTTGAACAGCGAAAGGGGGCCCTGAGATGGAAAAGGAGGAAGAGAGTGTTACCCAGAGGTCAGGAAGCCAAGCCTACTACTTGGCTGGAACTCATGAACTCACACTTACTGCTGATCTTCCAGCGGTGCTGCCTTTGTTGTTGCCGTTGGAACCTTGTTGCTTCTACTAAATAAAAACTCAGCCCCCTGGTGCTGCTGA
>NW_006769399.1:541181-543272 GCF_000442215.2 Lipotes vexillifer
CTGAACCTGCACTAATTCTAAAGCCAACACTCATGTGCAGTTTCTGCTAGACACACATTTGCCCAGAATAGCCCACCCTCCTCTGTCCTCTTGCTCCTGTGGCAAGGGCTGGGAAGAGCAGAGCAAAAAATATCTTCTCCATTTTTACTGCTCTCCCATTTCCTGCCAGGGTCCCTAATTGTTGAAACTAACTGAGAGAAAGCTGGTAAATATATCTGGAAAATGCAGTCTGCACTTCTGCCTCCTGAAATCTAGAGGGAACACTGAAAAATAGGAATGTAGGTGAGAACCGAGGGAAAACGAACCTGCACAGTCTACAGCTGTGTTCATTAGGTAGTTTCCTATATTTAGTTTACTTTTGTTAGCATACTTTTTATTCTAATTTTTACATGATTAGACTTGGATCCTGGATATTGTTTGGAAGATTGTCTTATGGTGTGCTGTTGAGCATCAAAATACTGTATCCGCTTATGTAGTGTATATAGTATTAGACTTAGTAGGTCTAATTAATAGTGTGATGCTAAATGATATAAATAATCATAGTTACCTGACCTTGAGTGTGAGGGCTGGAAGGGGACTTCTGTAATACTTGTGTATAATAATGTAGTCTTTCGGGGGATTTTCAGGAAGCTCTGCTGTGTTTTGTAAACCAGACATCATCTAGAGTAAGTACTTGGAAAAAAAATTGAAAGCTTTCATCAAGTTTGTTGATCTCTAATCTAATTTAGTAATCAAAGTTGAAAGAGCAAGTGAGAGAGAAAGCTTAAAACAAAAGCAGAAAATTTTCAATTAATATGTTCATTCTCTAATGAAGGCAGTGGATAAAACAAGTTTATGTCATACCTAAGAGACAATTTTGCTGGAATCTCAGGTCATTGTTTTTAGTATAAATTCTGGTGAATCTGTCATGGGGTAACACTAATAAAACCCTGCTCAATAATCAGGTAATCCAGTGCAACAGTGGCAGAGAATGTGGTGGGACAGTCTTACATGTATTGTTTATCTTACCAAGTCTGTGCCTTGCTGGGATTGATCCAGATAATTTGCTTGCAGGCTGTGTGCAGTCTTTTCCAAATTTTTCTTTTTTCTGAGGAAGGAAAGGACATTTCATACACTTAATTTCATGACTATTGTGTTTGTATAAATATAAGTATTGCTTCAACTATTGTTATCAGTTTCCTCTGAAATGATATCCAAGATTTTAATGCAACCCTTATTATTCATAAAGACATTGAACCTGCTGAATTCTGCTGCTGTTTGTTTAGCATATATGAATATATCTTGGAAAGACTTCTCAAAATTTGCTCCAGCCTTGACAGTCAGAAAAGTCCATCTCCTGTTATACTTTTCCAGGTGCTAAGCAAACTAAAGTGAGACTCATTGAGAATCAAGAAGGACTTTTATCATTAGCTTCCGAGACACTAACTTGGTTTCCATCTTCATTTCCAGGGAATTTTCTGCTCTGGGTTTTGGAAGGATTTAGTCTTCAGTTTATAGATGAAAGCTGTCAGTCACTGAACAGGAGGAGCTATAGGGCATAGAAACATGGACAGGTTTATCAGGTGCATAAAGAGCAGGGGTTTGAATGGAGGCAAACTGCTTCCTGCATCTGGCAGCTCCATGTTTTTCTTTCTTCCCCCCCCATCCATTCCCTTGCTTCTTGTAGTGTAAGACTGTTGATTAATAACACAGAAATCTAACTGCCTGAATCTGAATCTTCCGTAGATAAGGTCGTGTTACTTGGCAAGTCAAGCCCTCTGTGCCATGAGTACTTGATGTGTAAAATGCAGATGTTATAGCACCAACTTGATAGATTTTTTGTGAAGGTTAAGTAAGTTAATACTTGTGAAGTGTTTAGAATAGCAGCAAAGTAAAACGTAGGCATTCTATAAATATTAACTCATTTCCTTTTCATGTGCTTTTGCTTCCTTTCTCTTTGTTCAGCTGTTATTATTTGCTTCACTATCAGTCTTGGCTGTGAAGTTTTTCTTCCCTTCCTTCCTCTGTCATTCCTCCTCCTCCTTTCTTCTTGTCCTCATGCGAGTCTTCTTGATCATATTTACTTTTTTTTTTTTTTTTTTTTTTTTTTTG
>NW_006769399.1:543451-545971 GCF_000442215.2 Lipotes vexillifer
TTGCGGTACGCGGGCCTCTCACTGTTGTGGCCTCTCCCGTTGCGGAGCACAGGCTCTGGACACACAGGCTCAGTGGCCATGGCTCACGGGCCCAGCCGCTCCACGGCATGTGGGATCTTCCCAGACTGGGGCACGAACCCATGTCCCCTCCATCAGCAGGCGGACTCTCAACCACTGCGCCACCAGGGAAGCCCCATGTTTACTTTTAATCAAATTAAGTTTCCACTTGTCCATTTCCCTTTCCTCTTGCTTTTCTCCATAGCTTTCTCTGGCCTTCTTTCCTCTCTATTTTCTTCTCATCCCTTCTCTCTTCTTTTCCTTCTTTCCCACTGTTCTGTCTCCTCTACACTCATGCTATCACTTCTCATAGTCTCCATGGCAGTGGTTTGCCTTTAAAACAAATTAAAAACACCATTTGTTCATCTTATTTATTATCATATTAATTTGCCATTGTAAAACAGATCGACTGTTTCCTTGCCGAGTGATAAAACCAGAAGGGTCAACTTAGATATAATAAATGTGCAGTCTAATAATTTCATGGAAATAATCATCCAAAAAGATATTTCTAGTGAGCCTAGTCAGTAGCCTCACAAGGCACTGATCAGATCACTGACATCTTCACCCCAGAGCATCATCATCTACTTACCAAGAAAAATGGCTCCACTCAAGCAGGACTTCACTTCTCTTAGGGAATGACTTTCCTATTTATCAGGAAGATTGAGGCTGCAAACCTTAAACTACTCCCTTTTAATTCCGTTTGTTTCTACTTTGTTCTCTTTGACCCAGGCTCTTCTTCTTTCCTCCCACTGCAGAGAAAGTTTTCTTCCTGCTTTTTTCCAAGACTTGTCTTGCCATAATTTTACATTGTCCTCATCTGTGACTTTCTTTTCAGTTATTTCTCAACTGTTCATAATCCTCAACAATTTACCCTTTAGGGGCTTCCCTGGTGGCGCAGTGGTTAAGAATCCGCCTGGCAATGCAGGGGGCACGGGTTCCATCCCTGGTTCGGGAAGATCCCACATGCCGCGGAGCAACTGAGCCCGTGCGCCACAGCTACTGAGCCTGTGCTCTAGAGCCCGCGAGCCACAACTACTGAGCCCGTGAGCCACAACTACTGAAGCCTGCATGCCTAGAGCCCGTGCTCCGCAACAAGAGAAGCCACCGCAATGAGAAGACCACGCACCGCAACAAAGAGCAGCCCCTGCTCGCCGCAACTAGAGGAAGCCCGCACACAGCAACGAAGACCCAGTGCAGCCAAAAATAAATAAATTTATATATAAAAAAAAATTCCCCTTTAGAGGTTCCCTCACTCAATTTTGAAATGCACCAATCTTAATAGCA
This sequence comes from Lipotes vexillifer, assembly GCF_000442215.2. NCBI lineage: Eukaryota > Metazoa > Chordata > Mammalia > Artiodactyla > Lipotidae > Lipotes > Lipotes vexillifer. Next base: position 544,793 of record NW_006769399.1, read on the forward strand.
AGGCCACCTAGTCTACCTTCTTTATTCATCACCAAGTTATCCTTTCATGGATAGTGTTCATATGTGACTCATCTATAGATGGTACTTCCACTTTCTGACAGCATATTCTTGAACTTTGCATTCTGATTTTTTCCATTTGTTCACTGAAACACCAATCTTGGGAGTCAACAACCTTCTCAGTACCAACTCCAGAGCTGTTTTCTTGTGGACTTTATACAATTTGATAATTTTGACTAGATCTTAATTCTTCAAAGTATTTATAATTTATATTTAGGAAACAAAAGGGTACACAAAGCAGAAGTTAAAGTCATCTGTTATATCACTGGCTTTAGTTTGTAATTTGGAGACAGGTGAAAGTCTTCTCATCATCCAAACTAACCATCCAGAAGTAATCTTTCATTAACATTTTGATGTTAATCCTAGTAACTCCAGTAATTCCAGCTTTTCTAGTAATGATGTTCATTCCAGTCTTTTAAAAAATTATTTAAAAATTTTATTTGTGTCTTTATGTCTTTCATATGGTACAAATACAACATATATGACCATGTTTTAAAAACATACAGAATAATTTTCTTTGTAAATCTCTTTACTGATTATATTTCCAAGCTTATCTTTTGTTTCTTTAAACATATAAACCATACTTATTTTAGGGTGTTTGATAATTACCCTAGCTGTAATTTATGAGGTTCTGTTTCACTTGCTCTTTTTTTGGTTGGTTTTTATTCGTGGTAGCTTGTTTTCTTGTGTGTTTTGTGAATTTTCCAAACTATGAGTTTCTCATTTTTCTTGAAAATTTATTGATACATGTATGTTGAGGCTAGATTTTTAGTTAGATTTCTACAGAAAATATTTTTATGTTTTTCAGACTCTTGGGAGAGCTTCAGTTAAAGGCCATTTTATTTCAATTTTTTGTATCTCATTTAAAAGTGTTTATGGAAATATCAGTTATTTATAGAGGGGAACATAAGTGAAAAATGGAATATGGATTATCAAAAGTTGAGCAAACCAATTGCCCAGATAAAATAATAGATGTTACCAGAAGCGTCCTGGTGCTCACTTCACCTCTGCCCAAAGGTAACCATTATTCTAACATCCAATCTGTCTGTCTTTTCACTTTTCATTGTAAAAACATTCTTAATTTCAGAAAAGTTGAAAAATACTAACTTGAACATCCATATA
>NW_006769399.1:545998-550543 GCF_000442215.2 Lipotes vexillifer
TAGATTCAGTGACTGTAAACATTTTGCAAATCTTAGGCTTTTTCTGTCCTTACTCATGCCCTCTGCAGTCACCAAAGTTCGTACCCTCCAAGGTCCAGCAGAAGCTTTCAGGATGAAAGCAGTCTTTGGCACTAGGTTACATCCCAAGATTCTTGGTAGTACTGCATTTTGGAGCTTTGTGTCCTTTTTACTTTTGTGCCAACCCAGCGATGCATTTACAATAATGTTTTTAAAAATATATTTTATGCTGCGTTAGTTGTTTCATTGGAAGGTTGTATAGGGTATCCAATCTACCATATTGTTAAGCAAAAGTCTGCTGAATGTTACATTTTAGGTGTAATTGAATAGCATTGATTTTCAAGAATTGAGAGAAAAATGTATGAATAGAAATCATTATGAATGTGAATATCTCTGGTTAAAAATAATGAAACTCTCTGAATTATTGTTTATTATATATTTAAATGTGATGGCAGGTTTGTAATTTTGTGTTTTTAAATAAATTAATCAGATGATATTGATATTCTACTCACTCAAATCACCATTCTTGGTAGCTATCATATTTTTTTCATTAAATGTATTTGAATCAAGTTTTTCTCATTTATTACTAAGACAATATGTATAATTTGTATCATTCATATAGAGATACATATACACATATGTATAACATGTAGTTATATACAGAAGTGTGTGAATATATGTTTTTGTACACATATATACACACATCTATGTATAACTATGTTAAAGTTTTAAAAAGACATTTGAAGATAATAGCTTTATAATTATGTGTATTTTTCTTATGCTATAAAGAGGAAATACATGCCACTCAAGTCACTCTCTGGGCTTTGCATTTATTTATAAAATGTAAGCCTATATTTTTTAGCTGCTAAGTGGTATATTAGGAAGAAAGTCAATGTGTTTCTGAAAATGAAAAACTAAACAAAGTAAAAGAACTTCAAATAACTGGCCCTGTACTTAAGGAATTTAAACAATTATAGGGTAAATATGACCCTACGTATAGGTCCTAGGTTTATATCCCACAGGGTCTTTGCAGACATGGCAGTAAAACACGTAGCAAAAATTAATGTTGTGTTTACTTCAGTTTGGTTTCTTACTGAAAGAGAATGAACACAGCCTGTGTCTTAAGGCAAAGTTTTCTATCTAGGTCTGATCTTACTGTTACATATATCCTTTAGGCTTCCTTTTATTTTTTCAGCTTTACTGAGGTATAGTTGATAAATAAAAATTGTATACCTTTAAGGTATACAACTTGATATTTTGATACATGCATACGTTGTCAAAGGATCACCGCAATCAAGCTAATTTAATATATTTATCCCTATACATACCTTTTTCTTTCTTTTTTTTTTTTTCTTTCTTTCTTTCATGGTCAGAATCCTTAAGATGTACCCTCTTAGAAAATATCAAGTATGCAACACAGTATTGTTAATGACAGTCACCACGCTGTACATTAAATCTTCAGAATTTTACTCATTTTGCATAATTGACACTGTGTACACTTTGACCAACATCTCCCCATCCCTGCCCCAAGCTGCAATGAAGATATCACCTCACACTTGTTAGACTAGTTATTATCAAAAAGATAAAAGACAGCAGGTGTTGGCCAGGCTGTGGAGAAGAGAAAACGCTTGTACCATGTTGGTGGGAATAAAAATTGGTACAATCACTGTAGAAAACAATATGGAGACTCCTCAAAAATTTAAAAATATTGATAGAACTACTATATGATCCACCCATCTCACTTCTGGGTAGATAGCCAAAGGAAATGAAATCAGGATCTCGAGATATCTGTATTCCCATGTTATTCACAAGAGCCAAGATATGGAAAGTGCCTAATTGTCTATTGACAGATATATGTATACCACATTTTCTTTATCTGTTATGCATGTGAATATGTGTGTGTGTGTATAATATGGGCAATCTAGAAAGAAGAGAGTAGCAGAGGAGAAGGGGCATAGAAATAGGAAAGAATGAAGAGCAAAATGCTTATTGTGTAAAATGGGATATTTATCCACTACTTTCTGAATGTGGGGGAATCATATTCACTGTTGGTTATGCTGTTAATTGAAATGAAAAGCAACTTAATTTCTCTGAGAGTTACCTATAGAGCAGGAAGAAAATATCAAATATTGGTATTTCTCATCTTCCCTAAGCAAACTCACACTTTCTGTGGAATCCTTTGATTCTTTAGTGTGAAGATTGTGATTAAAAACAAGCCAGAGGCATCTCTGATTTTGCATTGCAGCTGTTTGGGCCCTTTAATAGTGAGCTCAGCTGTAGGGGCTCAAGGTCACATTATCTGGGCAGTGGGAAAAGCCCTGTCACATTCTGCCAGAGTATATTTAGCATCCTTAAGAGAAGATTTGTGATGTGTTTAAGGTCGAGAAGCCTTGTTTTATGGTCCTAATCATCAGCCTTATCATAATACAACCTTGGGAGAATTACTTTGACAATCTTTCAGCACTTCATAAAAGTCTTTTACATAAATTTCTTCGTAATATTTTGTGTTCTTATTTTTTTATTTTTCGGCCACCCATGTTAGCAGGGTTTGGAAGGTAACTTTCTAAAGCTTCATTACTTTTGCCAAGAGAAGAGAGAGGTTTAATTAAAAACCTTTCCCATCTTCAATCAGAGCATACAGAGTTTCTTGTTTTTTTCTTTTGGTAGAGGAAAGGGTACTTTTTCTGTATTCCTATATCAAATACACTTAGAAAAAGAAAAAATTCTATCAGTAAAAATGCCACCAATGTTTTGGAAAAATAAAACAAGGAAGGCTGAGGTAGCCAACTGCACATCATTTTAAGTTTTGGATTATGGCATTTCCTTGGCAGAGATCTTTTTCCCCCACTCCATACACATACACATACACATACACATACACATACACAAACACATACACATAATTGGATGACATCAGTACTTAAATTTTTCAGTTTCCCTGTGATCAGTAACAGCAAAACTTAGCGAAAAAGCAAAAATCAAACACCTCTCTGGCCATTCCTCCTGTAAAGAATCGACTGCCCTGTCTTCTAGTTTTCAACACTTCATTATTTTCTAGTGTAAAGTGAATAAGTACAATGCAAGTAACTCAGTGAACACATGTTCATCAACTCCAAGAAGTACATTAACACTTTCTTTTTTTAAATCACTTTTTGAATCTGCCAATTTTATGAATGTCTTATCAGTGGTTATTTATTTGACTTGTTTATTCTGAGCATCTGGTAAACTATTCTTTGTGCATAGTATCTTATATTAGTGAGAATCTGTTGGCTGTGTAGAAAAAAAAAGCATACTCAGGAATCGCCAGGATTAGTGGTTTGTTGTACGGATGCAAGAGCTACAGCAGTAAGATAAACTAGGTCTTATGAGATCCACAAAACAAGACCTGATGTGAGAGCAGGAACTAAAGTACCAGACTAGAAATGGAGTTACTCATGATTCTGAGGCATTTTAGAGATGTTTGCATCAAGAGGTTTGTGGACATCTATCTCTGGCTAATCTCATCTCTTTTCTCCCAGTCACCGTGGGTCTTTTAGGCTAAGAAGTAGGTATCTTATCCTGTCTCCTGAATGGCTTTTCGTAACTCATAGCTTATGTCTATTAATGACTTCAGAACCCATCAAAGCTCCAGTCCTGAGGCCTTGCTCTGCCAATCTTTTTAAGTTCAGTTCCCGCTGATTGTTACATTTTTCACTTCAAAGTCAGATCACAGAGGGAGAATTTGATTGATCGAGTCTCTTATCACAGGGCTTGACATAAAGTGGACCAAACGACCTCAAAGTCTTTTCCCAGTCATCGCTGGTCTTGGGGGATAAGAGTAGGTTCATAAGTTAAACATGTGTTGCTTAAGCTTCCTTGTTTGCCAAGACATGATGTGAAGCAGTTTCTACTAGTAAGAGCTCCAGATGCGTAGGATCGTAATGATGATTCCGGTGTCTCCTCAGCCCTGTGCATTTGAGCTTTCTTCCCATACACTTTGTTGAAACTACTCTTGTCAGGGTTATCGATGATCTCCATTTTGCCAAAGAAAAGGATCACTTTCCATCACTCTTCATATCATTTGCTCTTTCGGCAACAGACGGTTAGTGGACCATTTCATTCTTCCTGAAGTTTTTTCTCCTGCTTTTCAGACCTCCACACTCCCTGATTTTCCTTTTGCCTTTAGCTCCATCTGCTTTATTCAGCACTCCTCCTCCATATAACCTCTCATTCTAAGACCTCGGGCTTAGTCTTAAATGCTATACTTTTCTCAACTCCAGTTTCTCTAAAAAGTCTGTTATAAGTCTCTGGGTTTGAACAACATCTGTATTTTACTGACTCACAGCTGTGTACCTCTAGTTTTACATCTCCCCATCAGTATCAAATGTCTCTTTGAAATATTCACTAGAATTTAAATAGGTCGTCTCAAATTAAATAGATCAAAACTGCAATTTTGATATTACCCCCAAACCTGTTGCTGCTTGATTCTGTTATACCCATATACCCAAGCCCCAAACAAGCAAAAAAAAAAAAAAAAAAAAAAATTTT
>NW_006769399.1:550553-576125 GCF_000442215.2 Lipotes vexillifer
TTCTTCTCACATTTTACATGCAATCATACCATCAAGGGCTGTCAGCTCTGCCTCCAAAACAATTGTGCTTCTCTCGAGCTTCACTGTTCCCCTTAGCCCAAGAAACTGTCATTAGTCATCTTTATGTAATAGATTTTTAATTAATCAGTCTTTTTCCCTACAATCCATGCTCTGCAGCCAGAGTCATAATTTAAAAATGACCATCAAACCATATCACTCTCCTGCATAAAATCCTCCAATGGCTTTCACCTACACTTTGGGGAAAAAAAACCAATCCAGACTCCTTAACATTTGTGCAAGGCCCTATATTATTTGTCTTCTGCTTACATTTGTTACTTCCGTATCTATTCTACCACATTTTTGCTTCCTTTCTCTGCTTTTCATTTGTAGCAAGGTTATTTGTGATCCAAAATCATTGGCTCTTTCTGAACGATTATATTTTCCCGCATATTTTCAAATAGTGGCTCCTTTTCCCTTTCAGATCCATCTCAAGGGCCATCTCCTGAGAAAACTTCTTAGAATATCCAAATAAAAGTTAGCCACAGCTTGAACTGTCACTGTCTTGTCATTTATGCCGGCATCATATCTATATGGAAATGCCTCTATAGTAAGGAACTATGCTTAACTTAAAAACATTTTTAATTCCTTTAAGTCTCCTTGTCAACTTTAGGGCAGGACCAAAGAGAAGGTACATAAAAAACAGTGTAATTTACTGTATGAAGAGGTGCTCTGAGTCTGGTTAATATTTCTGGAACACTATGGGTGAGAAATGTGGAATTAATTTGAAGATGTCAGCAATATATTACCACTACTACTACTCTTACTTGGAATAAGATGATTGGTCTTTTTTTGCAGGGCAGAGGAGTGGGGGACTCTAATGGGATTTTTGGTTAAAGGTAAAACTTAAAATCTCATTTTTAAATCACTATGTTCAGAGCAATAAAGAATCACGTTACTTTGCACAATTATGTGGTCTGTCTTCAGTCTGGACTTGAGCAGCATCTCTGGATTGTGTTGTGTCTGGTTTGGGGCTTGTATTCAGGGTGGAGGTGACATGGCAGTACACATACCAGTTCTTGAATCTCATGGCTGGTACCAGCCATGATATTCAAGAAATAAGGGGAGGTCCTAAGTGGAGAGGCAGCCTGGGCAGAACGCTATTTGGAGTGGTGTGCTCAGCTGACTCTGGGAGCACTGCTGTTAAATATCCACTTAGAAGTTGTCCTCTTCTCTTTGGCATTCATGTTCCTAAGCCTTCTGTAAATCTTTGCTGAATCATTGCCTGGATTTGGCTGGCCTTTTGAGAATTAAGGTCTTTTGAGAATTAAGGTAGGAGAATGAATGTGAAAAAAGCAGCAAACAGCTTGATGAAGCTGGTTATGAGATGATAAATGATTCTGTTTTCCCATCATAAGTGTCCACTTGTAGAACACACAGGGAAAGTCATAGCTCTAGACAAGTGACCATTTTGAACAAGGTTTCTTGAGGGATTAAACCAACTTCCTGGTGGACTAATGTAATTGATTTTTAAAGAATTTCCAAAATTTATTTGGGGTGGAAACTTAGTGGAGCAATATGTTTACTGCACTTTGGATCATGGGACCTCAAGGGCCGTCATAGTTTAGACACCAAAAGAAGCATGACAAACATGACTTGATTTTGGAGTTTCAGGTTGGTGGAGTCTGCAGACATCTTAATTACATGATGAGCTTATCTGTGATATAGTATTTATCCAGATAATTTAAATAATAATATAATAATGCCTCAAAATATGTTTCAGTTTGCTTTATTTTCATGATGACCCTTTGGTACATTATATTTTGATATTCATGCTAGTTTAGCCATCAGAGGACTTCTCTTTCTACTATATTCCTAGTAGTTAAGATTAGTTTTGCCTCTGAGATTGAAGTTTGATTACTGCAATGAAAATAATTTTCATGCTATGTTTTTGTGAGCTTCTCTTCTTTTTTATTTTCTTTTCCTTGGCATTTTATTTATAAAGAAATCATTTTATTTTCTTGGTGTTTATTACTATGAATGTTTCCAAACTCTAGTCTTATATTTCTCTTGGATTTTTTTTTTTTTTGCAGAAACATCTGATTTTCTCTCATGAAGGGATATTTGAGAGAATCTGTAGATAAGCTTAAAATAGTCAAGACAGACATTTGAACCACATGAATACATTTTAGTATTGTGTCCTTTGTAAGAATAGGTAATACTTTATAATTTAATTCTTCTTATTCTTTTGATTTAAAGGGAGAATTGAATATTTTTCACTTGATACTGGAGCATCTGAAATGTGACATTTATTTAATTTCATTTTTACATGGACATTAGCGTGGCTAGATAACTAAAGAGCTGTTCTGAATGAAGCAAATTTCGAAATATTAGATAATTGGCACTTTATTATCAGAGAATGTTAAAATTAGAGAATGTTAAAATGTTATGCTTACACTTCTTCTAATAGTCTCTGTTTATCTGGTTAGGATAATTAGAATTGTTCCATTTATGTGACTAACACTGTTCTTTAGTCCATCGTTCTCAGGTTTACTCCTGCCTGTGTCTCAGGATGAAAATTTTGGTTTCTGACTAGATTTCATGAGAGATTGCAAAATGTGAGGGAGGCAAAGGCCAGGCCACCGGCTCCTTTCCCTTCTAGGGGGGCATGTCTTCCAGGCTTTCAGCTCCATTGGGGACAGTCCCTCCCTTACTGGTCCCAGTACCCATCCAGCAGGACTGCTGCTGGCCCCAGCCCCGGGGTTCCAGTTACACCCACTCCTATCCTTGTCCGTAAGGTATTACCAGCTGTCTGCGGTTTCTGTTCTCTGGGCTGCCTCATCTTCCTGAGGTTTTCTTTTCAGGTCTTCTAGCAACTTTATTTTTCCATGTTAAGTTCTTTTTATGAAATAACCTGGGTTGTCTAGGTGACCCCCACCCCCTCCATGAACCCTGAATAATATCAATACAGATACTTTGTGGAAAGAATAATAAACAGGCTATCTTTTATTTTCTTAAAAAGTGATTCTAATCAGCACTTAATTGGGTAATTGTAATTGGAGTAAGTAATATACCCCAAAGGTAGAAAATAAAATTGAATACTAAAGCTTAAAGGGCACATTCATTCATATTGTTTTTCTTTTTATATGATATTAAATAGACACCTCTTTAGTTCAGTATTGCCCAAGCTTTAAAAAAAAAAAATCCTAACATTGTTTCCTTGAATATGGAAAATTACCCTGAAAGTATATTTTATGTAGTATTAGCTTAACAAAAAATGTGAGCACTATTAATTTTTTAATAACCCACGCCAGTTGTTGAGAGTTTGATGACCCAGTTGATTAAATCAGTTTTTCTTTCTTTTTTTGAGATATAATTGACATAAAACATTATATAAATTTAAGGTATACAATGTGTTGATACATTTATATATTGCCATATGATTAATATCAGTAGCTTTAACTAACACTTCTGTCACATGACATGCTTAATTCTTTCTTGTGGTGAGAACATTTAGGATCTAGTCTCTTAGCAATTTTGAAGCATATAAAATATTATCTGTGAGAAGCAACTTTGAACCAAAAGCTTCTACGTGGCTCTGCCTTTTTAATGCATGTAAGTTTCTACATGTATTAGCATCTCAATCCTGTAATGTTTAGTGACCTAGTTTTGGAACTTCCTTAAACAGACACTGTAGACTATGATTAGTAATCTAATTTCAGGGGGAGAGTCAACTAATGCCTCCCTGAAAAACAAGTATCATTTTGTTCGTTCAGATATTTCAGTAAGTAACATTTCTTAGGAACAAATGAGGTACTTTGGATGATCTCTTAATGTGTCAAATAACTTTATTAAACTTAGGAAACTATAGAAATCTGAAGAGAAATCTAATGAAAGATTTGTCAGAGGAGTGAAGATAAGCTCCCCTTTCTCCTTCCTTAAGGGAGCATCTTTTTTTTGAGAATTACAAGAAGAATAAAATTTTTTAAAAATTGGCATTTTTTCCATAGTTTACTAACAGGAAAAAAAATATTGCAATAAATACAATATTTATTATTATTTTTTTAAATTTATTTTTGGCTGCATTGGGTCTTCCTTGGTGCATGCAGTCTTTCTGTAATTGCAGTGAGTGGGCTTCTCACTGCGGTAGCTTCTTTTGTGGAGTACGGGCTCTAGGTGCGCTGGCTCATTAGTTGTGGCTCGAGGGCTCTAGAGTGCAGGCTCAGTAGTTGTACCGCACAGGCTTAGTTGCTCCGCGGCATGTGGGATCTTTCCGGAGTGAGGGGTAGAACCCACGTCCCCTGTATTGGCAGGCGGATTCTAAACCACTGCGCCACCAGGGAAGTCCCATAAATAGCTATTTAAAAGTAGAGTTCAGTATCAGAAATACCTACATTCATTGTCACTTATGATTATTAATGATTCTCATATTTCAGCTGTTAGAATCATGGAAACAATTTCTCATTGAAAAAAGGCTTTTAAAAGAAAATTGTGAATGAAAAGAAAGAAATTATAGGACAGGATCAAAGATTTTTATATTTTGATTAGAAAAACTTATTCCTTCTTTATCACTTTGAGAGTATCTCATTTTTATCAAGCCTCACAGACCACAAAAGTAAATATTAGCTTTGCTTAAAGAAAGGAAGAACCAATTGAATTTGTTTAGCCTTCCCTGAGTTCCACCGAGGGAGTGGTTATTTAATGGGGCAAAGTTGATTGAGACTACTTTGCAGGGTGAGTAGCGCTGGATTGGCAGGGAGAGCTCTGCAGGGCAGCACCGTGGGGAGCTGGGCGTCCCAGGCAGCAGTGGATGGAGTGAGGTCACAGAACTGCACGAGGGGAGAGAAGCGTGATCCTTCTTCTCTCATTTCTTTAAGGAGAAAAGGGGGCAAATTAGTTTATTTAATTAAAAAAACTACCCTCATCATTATAAACCCAGGGGTTGAGAATCCCTTTCTCAGACTGTCTTACTATCTAAACCCAATTGAAAAAACTCATCTTCATATTCCCTCACTTATCTGTAACTGAGTGTTCACTCCATCATGCCAGGTGCAGAGATACTGGATAGTAAAGTAAGTGGAAGAAAGTCTGAATTTTGAAGGCAAATAGACTAAAGTTTACATACTATCTCTGTATGTATTCAGTGTCTACAAATTGCTTACATTTTCAGAGGCTTAATTTCTTCATGTGAAAATACCCATATCATGAAGTGAATTTTGGATTTTGAAATAATGAATTTAACAATCTAGGACAGTGTTTAGTACCTAAAGGTTCTCAGTAAGTGATAGCTGGCTTAATTTCACACAGTCTATAAACTTGTGTCAGCTTGCAGCCCAAGTTGCTCCAGCCTTATTATTAAAAGCGAGAAAAATCTCTGAAGGTTGCTGTACTAATATAGTGAATTTTTCAAGGCTCAAATGTGAAGTTGAAAGTAAATATGTTTTGTAAGTGGTAGGATGTCAAATCAGCACATCTATAAATGGGTTTCATGGAATTGCCATGAAGGAGATTAATAGCTGTTTCTCAAAAGAAGGTTTTGTGATTAGATAAGCTAGAAACACAGAATTTAGGACATTTTAGAAATTTTCTTACATTACTATGTTTTCTGAGGAACCTAGAGAGGGTAGTAGAACACATATTTATTTATTTATTTACTATACAACGTTTGTTTTCATGAGGCTTCTCATGAGTCCTCTCCAGGGGAGAAGTGTCTGAAGTAAACTGTGTTTATAATTATTGTGAAAGTAAACTAAGATATACATTTTTTTCCAAGCGGGTCTCAGTTTTGTCTTTCTCTTGCTAGAAGCACTCTGACCCATTAAGTAGAGCCCTGTAGAGAACAGACTTTACCAGAAAGAAAACAGACTTAACCAGAAACTGTTTAATATTTATATAAACAGTTTAAAGAAGAATATGGAAATGCTGTGCTTCACTATTAAGGCAGAATAAAGAGAACATCTTTATCTGGGTTTGTAAAGTTCTGATGGAATTATTTATTTATTTATTTTTAACCATCTCTATTGGAGTATAATTGCTTTACCATGGTGTGTTAGTTTCTGCTTTATAACAGAGTGAATCAGCTATACATATGCATATATCCCCGTATCCCTCCTCTCTTGTTTCTCCCTCCCACGCTCCCTATCCCACCCCTCTAGGTGGATGCAAGGCAGCGGGCTGATCTCCCTATGCTATGAGGCTGCTTCCCACTAGCTATCTGTTTTACATTTTGTAGTGTATATATGTCCATACCACTCTCTCACTTTGTCCCAGCTTACCCTTCCCCGTCCCTGTGTCCTCAAGTCCATTCTCCACATCTGTGTCTTCATTCCTGTCCTGCCCCTAGGTTCTTCAGAAACTTTTTTTTTTTTTTTAGGTTCTGTGTATATATGTTAGCATACAGTATTTGTTTTTCTCTTTCTGACTTACTTCACTCTGTATGACAGTTTCTATGTCCATCCACCTCACTACAAATAACTCAGTGTTGTTTCTCTTTATGGCTAATATTCCATTGTAAATATGTGCATTCATATATATGCACATATATACAATGGAATATATTGTATATATCATCTGTCAATGGACACAGGTTGCTTCCATGTCCTGGCTATTGTAAATAGAGCTGCAATGAACATTGTGGTATATGACTCTTTCTGAATTATGGTTTTCTCAGGGTATATGCCCAGTAATGGTATTGCTGGGTCATATGGTAGTTCTATTTTTAGTTTTCTAACGAACCTCCATCCTGTTCTCCATAGTGGCTGTATCAATTTACATTCCCACCAAGAGTGTAAGAGGGTTCCCTTTTCTCCATGCCCTCTCCAGCCTTTATTGTTAGTAGATTTTTTGATGATGGCCATTCTGACAGGTGTGAGGTGTGATACCTCATTGTGGTTTTGATTTGCATTTCTCTAATGATTAGTGATGTTGAGCGTACTTTCATGTGTTTGTTGGCAATCTGTATATCTCCTTTGGAGAAATGTCTATTTAGGTCTTCTGCCCATTTTTGGATTGGGTTGTTTGTTTTTTTGATACTGAGCTGTATGAGCTGCTTGTATATTTTGGAGATTAATCCTTGTCATTTGCTTCATTTGCAAATATTTTCTCCCTTTCTGAGAGTTATCTTTTCATCTTGTTTATGTTTTCCTTTGCTGTGCAAAAAACTTATAAGTTTCATTAGGTCCCATTTGTTTATTTTTGTTTTTATTTCCATTTCTCTAGGAGGTGGGTGTTCTGATGGAATTAGATTTCATTGCATTACCTCCTAGATAAGAATGTCCCTACTGATTATAGAAGGGAAAGAAAGGAAAAGATAATTGAAACCTAGTTCTAACCAACAAGAAGGATGTTTTCTTAAACAGATCATCCTTCTCATTAGCATGGCAAAGTATAATATTTCATTTTTAGTGCTTTGGAATACTTTGCCCCAAATATATTTACTTATAGCTGGTTGACTGTAGGACTTAGCATAGTTTACATTTATAGTCATGTGAATGTAATTATCTGTATTCCTGTTAGAGTGGTGGGGAAAACTGGATCACTATATAGTTTTAAAAATCCCTCTCCAGACACCTACTGTGTTCCTAGGAAACTCAGGAGCAGAATTTGATTCTTAATTCCACAAATTATATTTTATCCATTATATCAGTATTTTGGATATGACAGCTTATATTTGGATGTGACTCCAGAGAGCTACAGAAATACCACTGAGTTCTTTAAATGCATTTTGATAATCACAGTTGTGTGTATTCATGGTGCCAGTGCCTCTGGGATTCTTTCTGATGTCTTACACATGAAAAGCAGTAAGGGCAAACAGCTTTGAGGCATTAAAAAAAAAAAAAAGAAAAACAGGGACATTGGTCATTTCAGGGTTAAAACCTTTTGAATTCATGCAGATCAACACAATGGTCCAGCTGGTACTATTTTTTCACACAATCCCTTCAATGAATAGCCTTTCCCATCCTGGGATTGATAGTTTATTTTAATAATAATTCATTCTGTCACAATGGTTATGTTATTCTTTACAATAATCACAATATTGGCATGAAATAATAGCCTGGGAAGAAGGAAACCACAAAAGCTATAGTTAAGGGTATACATATCTGCATTAAATCCTAATCTTGTCAATATCATAAACTGAGCCCTGAATCAAATCCAAAGCTCTAAAAGTCTTCCCATTTAGTTTCCTTTGATGTCTGACTCATCATACAGTTATACACCTGTGACAGTCTTCTCTAGGTAGCTAGGATATTTCCTTAAATATGTTTAGAAACTTGTAAGTCTATTTTGAAGAGGTAGAACATAAAGTTGGGATTGGGACAAAATCAAAGCAGAACAGATGGTTCAGAAGACACTGTTTATTTTCCTTAAGATTTTAACCTTATTAAATAAACCAACAAAACAAAGCCCAGCATACCAACAGGCCTTGCATGGAATTTAGTTGAGATGACACTCTGGTTGTAGCCTGTGTCAACTGCCCAAACAGGAGAGCACAGTACTAGGCAAAGCCTGATGCCTTCCAGTATCTGCACCAATTCATCCAGTGCAGCAGAGAAGCAAGGGGAAACACAGCCAGTTAGGAGGAAAAATCTGTGAATACCTTAAGAACAATGGCCATTCATAAATGTGGAGAAACTGAAGCTGATATATTAAGTCATTTTCATATCACTATATGAAATACAATAAACAAGAGTCTTTGAAAGAAAATTAATGGGGTAGAATGAAGTCCCATAGACATTGTGCTGGAAAAAGTTTCTGTCATCCTGAATATCCAATAAGTGCTTACTCCCCACCCTGGGCACCAAGGTAATAACCTGTGAAAGTTACTTGGATCCATGAGATTATTGAGATTAATCATTGGATCTCATTATTTATATCCATGTATTTCTGGTTGAAAAACATTTCAAGAAATTCTTTGAGACCTAAATGAAAAAACCAAACCAATATATGGTTTTATTAAATTAGCTCACTTATATTAAAGCTGTAGTTCCAGTCTTGAGCGTGGGTTTATACGCATTATTTTTTAAGCTTCTCCATTAAAAAATTTTTTACGTTATAGTTAAGACTGAAATTGTTTCTTCATACGCTATTTGTTTTTACCAAATTCCCAATTCTTTTCCCTTTAAAATGTTGAATTTAGGATTGCATGGATTATCTTTTAAAAGCATATAAAAACATGTGACCATTTGGTTAGAAACCTATGGCGTCTCTTTTTTGCCTTTAGAAAAACTCCTGGAAGCTTCACTTCCCTTCATCATCTGATCCCTACTTAAATGATTTCTCCCCAAGCCATTCATACCTGCTTCCATCTTAGACAGTAGACATATCCTATAAATTGAGTCATTTTTAGACTGTGTTTTTAGACTGCTCTTTCACATCTCCGTTTCTTAGCAATTCTATCTCCTCTGCCAAAAATGTTCTTTTCTAAAAGTTCTATCATTAGCGTCACTCTAATTTTTCCATATCCAGTTAAAACGACTTGTGAAACCTTGGCCAATTTCTCAAGTTAAAATTACTCCCTTATCTATGTTATTTTTAAAAAGGTTTGTGGCAAGAAAGGATAACTTATTTTGGTGATAAAGAGTTTACAATAGTATTAACTGAGAACCACTTGGAGTTCATAGAACTTACATCAAAAACAGTCATGAGGGCTTCCCTGGTGGCGCAGTGGTTGAGGGTCCGCCTGCCGATGCAGGGGACACGGGTTCGTGCCCCGGTTCGGGAAGATCCCACATGCCGTGGAACGGCTGGGCCCGTGAGCCATGGCCGCTGAGCCTGCGCGTCCGGGGCCGGTGCTCCGCAACGGGAGAGGCCACAACAGTGAGAGGCGCCCGCGTATCGCAAAAATAAACAAACAAAAAAACAGGCATGAATAGGTGTAGTAAAATCTCTCTCCAGTTGGTGTCTTTGGGGAGGTAGGAAGTAACATTAAGTGCCTGCCAGGTAAAGTACATTGCAGGTGTCTTCATTTCATTATAAAATATTCATCCTTATAATAACATCAAGAGGTAAAAGTCTACTTTTTAGACAAGAATATTGAAGAGCTGAGAATTGTTTTCATATCAGAATTTTTAAAAGATAGTAAGCAATGTGTCGCGTTATATTCTCTGTATATTAACTGGAGTGTGACTAATCCATTTATAGAACCATGTTTAATAACCAGCCACGTATTTCCTTAACTTACTGGAGGTGAAAGTGGTTTAATAAATGTTGGTATCAGAGTCAGGGTTCAAACCAGTTTTACTTGATGCTCAAGTCTGTATTCTTTTGAGAAAATCACACTCTACGGTGAGCTGAGTCATAACAATACCCCATGGTTAATGAACTCTGCTTCCTTTAGTAATCAGTTTTCTCAAAATTCCCTTTTATCTTCCTTTCATTGTTTTATTTTCTTTTTTGGTCACGCCGTGTGGCTTGTAGGATCTTAGTTCCCTGACCAGAGATCCAACCCAGGCCCTTAGCAGTGAAAGCACAGAGTTCTAACCATTGGACTGCCAGGGAATTCCCCCCTTTTATCTTCCTGTTCTCTACCTTGAAGTTGTGTTTAATCCACCATTATAAATTTGAGTTTAATTTGGAGAATTTTATTCTTTTAATACTTACACATTTTCATAATCATACAGCTATCTTACTTCCCCGACTTCTATTTCTTGCTGTCTCTCCTGTTTTAGCTGTTATATGTAACTACTCTTTTTGTTCATTTTGTGTTTTCCTTCATATAGCTAAACAAATATTGATTACATGTGAATTGTTTACCAAACACATAACTAAGGATTTCAAATAAAGTCAAATGGGAATTTTATCCTTGAAGCAGTCATGGTCAAACTAGGAGACATGTATATATGGAAATTGAATTTTGGTTCTGATTAATGCTTAGCAAAGGTCATTTAGTCAGAGATTGCTATAGCAAGGGACTCAGCCAAGTTCACTTGCATTTGCTCAACACCCAAAGGCTGAGAAGGTTGGGTAGAAGATTTACAGTGTAAAAAGAAAAGGCTTAAGGTATACCTTGATTGCAG
Source organism: Lipotes vexillifer (assembly GCF_000442215.2). Taxonomy (NCBI): domain Eukaryota; kingdom Metazoa; phylum Chordata; class Mammalia; order Artiodactyla; family Lipotidae; genus Lipotes; species Lipotes vexillifer. The sequence goes on from NW_006769399.1 coordinate 561,566, forward strand.
ATTTTTGACATGGGAAAGTTGGAAAAGGGTTAACTAGAAGTGGTCATTCTTTGTGATTAGTTAGGGCAGCTTACTTGGTTCTCTCTATTTCATCCTGAGGTGATAGGCAAAAATAGGGAAGCTGGCAGTTTTTGATAAAGTCCTAACCACTCTGAGCTAGTTTTTACAGAGGTCATGATTTAGCTAAACTAGACTGGTGGCTTCAGATTGTGAGCCAGAGTTCTGTTTTACTGTAGGGTCCTGTAATGTTCATTTGTAAATTCAGTCTCTGTTACATTTAAAGACTTAGAGAACGACTGGTCTATTGATATTTTTAGCCCACTCAATAGTGTGTGAGAGTTAGGGACATATTTTATGCCAATGGAAATGTGATGTCTATGTCCCCAGAGTTCACTGTCCTACTTCACCACCATCAGAGTGGCCTGTTCAATGGGATTATGTAATAAACCCACAGATGATGTACAGTACTGTCTACAACACCTAAAATATTCAGGTGTGGGAACCACGGGGTGGAATTAGGGTTGGTTTTTCTTACCGTCCTTCCAGTGACCCAAAAGCAGAATTTGTGTTTCCCATCCTTGCAAACTTAATCTCAGCCAGGTTAATGTTTGGTTTCGTTGACCCTTGGAAAAGTGGATTTAGTGGATCAGTTCTTGCCCCTTTTCCCTTCTGAGTATATGGTCTTGAAATGCAGTTTATGTCTACTGGAGAGAGTTGTCTGGGAGATGGAACAATTAGTGGCACTTAGTATGCATCTTCATGTTGGTTCTTAATCCCTTCTGTCTCCCATCCCTTGTCTTTCAGTGTAGCTCCATGTGACTTACCTCCCTAAGAAAGCAGTAGCACACATCTCTTTGCTTTAGGCTCTGCATTCTGTGGAAACCAGGCTATGACAGCAGGGTCGCAAGAATAACCCCTAGGCTTCTACTTTTTTGAGTACAATTCACTGATTAGAAACAACTGAACCAAGTTAAGATATAGGACCAAACGATCATCCATTCGGTTGAACTTGATAACTAATTTAGACATACAAAAAATACTCAGGAGGAATTTAGATATGTGTGCATATAGCTCAGAAAAGGTCAGCGTTGGCTATAAAATAAGATGGGAGTCATTATTGTGAAGCTGTGGTGAGCATGGGTTGCCTAGGAAGAGAATGCAGGGTAATAAGGTAAACAGATCTGTGAGCAACCCTAGGAAGTATTACATGTATTACTTGAAATGAACAACTTAAGTTGTGTGGAAGCAGAGAAGCAGCTGATGGGGTGGAACAAAAAACAAAGCGAGGGGCTATGAGACCCAAGAAGGGAGAGTAGATCACATATGAGGTGACTGGCAACAACATTGAGGGCTACTGCAAAGTCAAGTTCCAAAACCATCTATTAGATGTAGAATCATGAAGAGTTTTGGTGATATTGGAGGAGAAGTGATGTGGAAGCTATTTTCTTGAGATAAGGGATACAGAGGGACAGAGATGTACTAGGCATTAGGAAACAGCACAGCGGAAAGAAGCAGCATAGGATGTTCTAAACTTTCCATAGTTCGGTGTTAAAATACAGAAATAAGACAGAATGAAGAAATGCTACCCATGGACACCAACTTTGTCTAAGAATACACTTTGTATTATTACGAAACTTCTTACAGCGTGGGGTATGGAGAAAAAAGTTGGTTTTTTTCCTAACCTGGAAAACATCTAGTGTAGTAGTTTTGTAATAGCCTAAATAAATAAGGAAGTAAATAACTTTGTTTTATTTAAGGAAGTAATTTAAACGTATATGAAAATGTGTGTTTGTGTGCCTGCATGTGTTTTACTAGAGAAAACAGACATCCACTTTTAAAAGAGGTCCAAACCCCCAAAAGATAAAGAACCATTTACAGAGACCATATTCCAGAATCTCTGTTGGCAAAAGATTCATTGCTTTTAGACATTTTAAAATTACTGAACAAAAATACAAGACTGTAGTTATAATCTCAAATATGTTCATGTAAGTCTGAAGTGTGGGAAATCATGCAGATTCTGATAGAGGATAGATAATTACAAGCAGCATGCTGAATATAATTTTCGGTATAAATGCCGAGAACTGGGAGAAGCATGAACAAATGAGGGATCTAAAAAGGAAATTAATTTGAAGGAATCAGTGTGCTTGAAATAGCAGGTTAGGTTCTTTCTCCCGGAGCAATTTGTAGAGGAACAGTAAAGCATCCATCTAGTGAATGGTTAATTATATCTGAAAACTAAAAATCTATATATCAGTAAAAAAGCAGGTTATCTCCTTGGCCTGGAATGATCTATATCTTCCTCAACCTATTGCCTGTGGTTAACATAAGAAATGGCCAAAAAAATGATAATTTGAGAGTTATCATAATAAGAAATACAACGAACTTCCAAAATCAAAAACCTTTTTTCTATGTAAACTCAGGTTTGTAAATATTATCAAATTTAAAAACTGCCAAACATTATCTATAATTTCCTGTTGTATTCCATTTGAAATAGATGCTTAATATATCTCCAAAGAGTAAACATCAATGGACTATTATTCGTTACTAGGAAATTCACAGACAGTAGGGTTCCATGTTTGATCAGTGACTTTGTTTTGTCACTTTCTTTCACATGTTTAGCTCACTTGAGCCAGATTGTAGTTCCTACAATAGGAGTTTGAATCAAATGCAAGATGCAACCTTAGCTTTAAACCTGTTGCTTACTTCTTAGTTGTCTATCAGTTCTGTTCTAATTGGTTTCGATTTATTGACCAAACCCTTCCCAATGCTGTCTCATTTTTGCCCTATTTCTTTTTCCGTAGCTCTCAGGGCTCCTCTACATTCTTCCTGCTGTTGAGCTTGGAGGTTCCCTTTTAACTTTTGGACTCTAATTTGTGCCTCTATTATGAATCTCTGGGGAGAAGTGACTTGCGTGTTTTCAGCCATCTTCCCATACTGACAGTATGCCTAAAACGGCTACCCTAGTTATAAGATCTCATCTTCTTTTCAAGTTTTCTTCTTCAGTCACCTCCAATTCAGCCTCATTTGTTTGTCCCTTTGCTGCCTACTTTAGTATGTTGGTTCTAAAATCATAATTTTCTCCCACTTACTGCTTCATATTATTTCGTGTTATAATCCACTTGCTAATCATAATAATTAGTTATCTCTTATTCCTGACTCTATCTCTCCTTTCTACTAGTATTTGTTATTTATACAACATCTTTCTTTACACAGTATCTCTCAGAATTCAAATTTAACCCCTTTAAGAAAAAAGAAGATACCTCTTTTGTCATTCCTTCATGTTTACTGAAACAGAGCTCTGCAAGTCACAGAGGCTCAATAAATACAGCAGCTATCATTCATTAATAACCCATTCTCATTTTCCAAATCTGATTGGATTTTGATTGATAAGATTTGATTTTGCCTGCAGAGAATACTTGTAGGGTTTATAATTTTACAGAAATGTAAGAATACTAATTTCTAAATTAAAATATATCTCTTCCTGATATATTGTTAAACTGAATTATTGATTGGGAATTCTTATGGGCCAGAGATGGAATAATTTCAACAGCAGCTTGAAAGGATGTTTGTAGGAAGTAAACAGCTAGAATGGGACCCGAGAAGGAAGCAGCTATCATGAGTTAAACAAGTTGTACATGCCCGTGTGTCATGTATTATTTTATTTAAAAGAAGTGTATTTATATTGAATGTTAATTATAATAGGAAGAGTTACATGTGTATAAAGTATTGCCTTTATTTTGGAAAGGAGAGAGAGAGGTAGGGGAGGTGGAAGCGAGGATATAGATGTGAAGAAAATTAAGCCACTGACTTTGTGTTTGCCAAAATGTGTAAGTTGAGAGGTTTTCCCTCAAAAAAATGTGTTACCATCACAGACATGCTACATTTTCTGCCACATCTTTAAGATACTTGCAATAAATATATGTCTGATTCTGGGAAATTAATTTGTAGGCTAAATTGTAATTTTTATAATATGTAAAATCTATGTTTTTTTAATAGATGAGATTTTTAAAATGTTATCCCTGAACTCTGACAAAATCTCAGATATATAGCAAGGCATTCTCCTGAAAGCCTATTATTGTGAAATAATTTATTCAGAAAAGTTGCTTTTAGTTAAAAAAATCAAATTTATTAATAAAATCAGATTTAAATATATTAGTGTAATCTGTACTACTTGAATTTGTATATATATACTATCACTAAAAGCAGCATTATTACTGCAGAGTTTGTATTTTTTGTTAAATATTGAATCCTTTGGGAAGTGTAATAGTGATGAAAAAAGTTTCATTTTATTTCCTCAATACATAGAAGCCAGAGCAAACATTTTTCTTAATATTTAGGAAAAAACTTATGCTAATCATATTTGCCTACTGACTGGATAATACATAAATAATTGTGTCTCACAACCTGGGAGAAAGAGGAAAAATATTTTTCATCAAATGTGGTTTTGAAATCCTTTATCTGCTTACTGTTCCTCAAGTATTAACCATCTCCTTAGAGCTCTGTAACACAAAATATAGTTGTCTCTTTAGAACTTTGTAGCACAGACAAGCTAATTAAATAATTACTTTAGAGTTAAAAGAATCTGGAAATACTACTGAAATCCATTATGTGTGATCATTTATAAACTTTTTATAGTGCATCAAATTGCTGTTTTGTTTCCATAGAGGATACTTTGGATGATCCTTAAGAAAATTCCAACATGGGATCAAAACATTTTTACATCTCTAATGAAATATATTTTTGTAAATGATCAAGAGGCCAATAAAAAAACCAAGGCCATCATTCTTTAATGATGCCAACTTCCATCAATGTGCTCTTGCCTGCAGGATAGCTCCATGTGTACACTGAGAGGAATTAAATTAGGACCATATGCGAATCCTCCACTTGAAACATTATTTATATGCTTGTCTCTCTTGTCTATTTGGGGAAATAACTTTCTTTTTGTTTCCCTAATAAGGTAAAAGAAAGGCTTCATGAGAGCAAGGTCTAGGAGCGTTGCTTCTTGTATTAGCTTAATGTAAGTCAAGGCATGAGAAGTTCATTATGAAAGGGACACCCGTCTGTTTGATGCGTAGGGAGTCTGTTAGTCCTGCATGGCGTTCTCAGTGATGAACCTGGAAAACACTCTGTTATTTTCTGCCTCAAGCCTGGAGAAGGCACCCCTGTAGCTCTGGGGACTAGGTTATTTGGATGATTGAGTTACAGCAGAGAGCATAATAGCTAAATGTAATTTGGACCTTGGATTGTATAAGAAATAGTCTGGTGAGACCCTTTATCTCTCTGTCTGTCTCTGTCTCCCCCTTTCTCTCTCACACAGACAGACACACACACTTTCTCTTTCTGTTTCTCTCCTGTGGTCTAGAAATTTCTATTACAAAACATAATTTACAGTCTAACTCAGCAGGTGAAGCATGCCTAATTCTGGGACATCGTAAAGCAGCAGAGCAAGTGAACCTGTGGATTATTTTGCTCAGCATTCCAAAAAAATGCATACTGGAAAAATATTTTCACTTTTTAGTTAAAATTTTTATGTCAATACAGCGTTAAATCCAAGAGTTGGTGAATTACCCAAAGGTGTTTTATGGTAACAAAATATTTCAGTGTGATCCTGGTACTTTTGTAGTGAACTGTGGTTTCCTGCCCCCTACCCTTTTTTTTCTTTCCATTTTTCTGTAGGATGTTCCAAATAGCAGACAGAATGGATCTCAATGGTGTTTAGGTCAGCTAGACTGACAAGAAAAACCATGGTGAAACTAAGCTCAAGTAGGGACTTTTGCAATCTGAAGGCCGTTCTTTTTCAGCTCATTGAGTGTTTTAGTCATTTACTAGCCCTGTGTGGATGAATAAGTTCTAATACTATCCTGAGTCTTAATATTTGGTAGACTTGGCATTGAACACTTATGAGGAAGTGGGCGTGGACATGGTTAGGGACAGTGACTTCTGAGGTTGGGAGCACGGTGCTAGCCTCTCGTCTACCCATTCAGTTACTGAGTGCATCTTGGCTTGGAGCTTGCTGTTCTTTGGGAGTCATTTGTCTCCTGCGGTTTGAACGGTGAGCTACTGGGAAAAGGAGATTGACTTTCCTGCCAGAGCCAGGGCACAACTTGTTAGCTGGATACCTGGTTAAAAAGAGAACCCTGCAGCTGATGGGCCTGGAACACACAGTTGCAGTGCAGAGCTGCCAGTGTGCCTGTGAAGGTTCTCCCAGTGAACAAATAGGAAACACCACGACAGTCTGAGAGAAACTGCAGAAAAGGGGAAAGCAGTTGATATTTCAGTGCCTTTGGCATTTTTTCTTGCTCTTTGAGCAAGCAACCCTGTATTTTCATTTTGCACTTAGAGCCACAAATTATGTAACCAGCCACGGGCATGGTTGTCCAGTTTCAAGCATGGTTTTACACTTAATATCTTTGTTGAATATTAGGTAACAATAGTAACTCCAGATTTACCCAAACCTTTAACACTTCCTTCTCTACCTCATTCAGTCCAGAGTATAAATAAGAACTATGGTGCATAGAGGAGGAAGATGTAGTTAAAGTGGAGAAAGAAGTGATCAACAGTGACATGACACAGAGTGAGGGGATGGCAGTAACTGGCCCACCATGGAGTTGACCTATTTGGCTAATACTGGAGGGACATGGATAAGGGAGGGTGGAGAGCCAAGGGCCACGTCTCCAGTCAGATTCACAATGGGATGTTATGAAAAGTTTTTTGTTGTCCAGGGACAGGTTGCCCTGCTCTGCATAAATATTCCTTGGAAAATTGTCCACCATAGGAAAAAGAGAGTGAGGGTTATATGAGGGAGGTACTTGGCATCAATAGTAATTTGCATAAACAGGAAGAATACTTACGGAGGAATATATAATAATGTTAGTGAAAAGTCTGGGATTGAAAATGGAATAATCTTTTCTTTTGGCTGGTGACATTTTCAAATTTTGTTAGGTCATCATTTGGGGTGGACCTTCACATCTGGTAAGGCAAAGAAAGAATTATAGAAATGAGAAACCACCTGAGGACTGGGTTACACTGATTAGGCTTGAAGACTGTATCATTATAAAATATATTTCCTAAAACCCTGTGTGTGTGTGTGTGTGTGTGTGTGTGTGTGTGTGTGTGTGTGTGTGTGTGTGTGTGTGTGTGTGTGTGTGTGGGTGGGTGTGTGTGTAATAGTGATTGGAATAGGTGTCTTGAAAGGGAAGGAATTATGTTGTATTCATTATAGTGTTGCCCAAGACAAATGCAAGGAGACTGGTTTTGAAATCTCATAAAAACTTTATGGATCCCAAGCATTTCGGGGTATTTGTTTTTTTTATAAGAGGAGACCCCTGAGCTTCTTGGCTTTCTTCCTGGACTGCTTGCTTGCTAAATATGACTTTCTCCATCTCTCTGTCATAGGAGAGACTTGAATAGGATATTTTTATTTGAGCAGTATTTTAATACTTTTGGTTATATTTTGAATCAAATTCCCCTTTTTAGTGCTTTGTTTATTTTTGAAGGATTGATATATCTGTACCTAATTAGAATTTGGGAGATTTTAAGATTCTACAGATAATAAACCTTCAAAAATATTTGTTGAATTTAAATAAATATGCAAAAAAACCCACCATGCTGTTAACCCCAATTAAAATGGGAGGTATCAAATTAGATTTCAGTTACTGATAATGAGGACAACAATTTTTTTTTTTTTTTTTTTGCTGTACGCGGGCCTCTCACTGTTGTGGCCTCTCCCGTTGTGGGGCACAGGCTCCGGACGCGCAGGCTCAGTGGCCATGGCTCACGGGCCCAGCCGCTCCGTGGCATGTGGGATCTTCCCGGACCAGGGCACGAACCCATGTCCCCTGCATCGGCAGGCGGACTCTCAACCACTGCGCCACCAGGGAAGCCAGGACAACAATTTTTTAAAGTGTAAATTTTAAACATAAGTCATTTAATATACTAATAGATAAAGAAATGTGTTTGTTTGACTTATTTTAGCTAAGATAAAATGTGACCACTGTGTGTGTGTGTGTGTGTGTGTGTGTGTGTGTGTGTGTATAATATTGTAAGGTTTAGCCTACATTGAAAGCTACTTTTTTTTTTTTGGTTTTTAAATCAGTATATGTCTTCACCGGGACTAATACTTTTAGATTGGGTACCTCCAGTTTTCTAGATATTTTTAACCCTGTAATTAGGCTTACAATACTCAATAGTAGGAAAATAAGAACAACTTTCATTCCATGACTTTTTTTAAACTCAACAATATGTGTTGGGAAAAGTACACATCGCTTGAATTCATGTCCTGAGTATAGAACTGACAGATTTTGATAGGGGAGGAATGAAGCAGCTGGGCAGATAGAATTTTGACCCAAAAGGGAAAAAAGGGTAGAGAAAGACAGTAAAGGTAGCTGAAGACAAACTGCCTACTGTATAATTTCCCCCCGACTCCTAAATTCAGCAAGTCAGGTGACAAGTCTTTAATGGAATATTCATTCGTATCCTTATGAGACAAAATATTATAATCCACCAGGGGCCCTCTTAATCACTACCTGATATAGTTTGTGAAGGAAATCCTCTAATCTCTCTGAAAAGGACTAGAAGAAATAAAATAACCCACCAAGTCCACCTTGAGATTAGTGGTCTTTTACTTTTTAATTAAACATATCTTGTGGAGTGAGATTATGTGAACCTTCTCAGTTAAAATGTTCACATATTACTTGATTAGGTAATGAGTGACTTTAATATCCCACAAAACACTCATACATTCAAATCCTTAGGCTGCTTATGAACTTCTGACTTTCTGGCTTAATAACAGGAATCTCAGAACATGCCTGATAGTGATTCATATCTGAGGAGTTATAAAAAACAAAGCCAATTGTATGGAAGTCTGGGATCTATTGCTTTTCTCACTCTGTAGATCTAGAGTTCTCACACTGTGGTCTACAAATATGCTTCAGCAAGTCAATAAACACCCTGGAAATGTGCAGTATTTGGGGTACATACACTTGTGCTTTGGGAAACTATAGATTTCATCAGCCACTTACAGGGATTCGTAACTAAAACTTTCAGATATACTGCAGCAGGGTTTCACGGTCTAGTACTACTGATATTTTGAGCCAGATAACTCTTTTTTTTTTTTTTTTTTTTTTGTGGGTGCCGTCCTGGACCTTGTAAGATGGTAGGACGGTTAGCTAGGTCCATGGCCTCTAAACATTAGTTGTCGATAGCAACTTTTTCTTTATGCACCAGTGTTGGCAACCAAAAATATCTCCAGATGTGGCCAAATGTTCCCCCAGGGGCAAAGTCATCTCATGTACTACACTGAAGTACAGATAGTGCGTGGAGGGTTTTTGGTTTATTTGTTTGTTTTTAACTAGCCTGTAAAATTTGATTCAGTACTTACTGCATCTGATTATATGTATAATTCCAGCAAGCAGCTCTATTAATCTCTAAAGCAAGCATAGTTAAAAAGCAAACTTTTCTTGTCTTTTGCCTTGGAGTAGAAGAGAAAGCAAACACAATCATTATGGCCTACCCAGGTGAGCCCTGGATTATCAAGTACTCAATTTTGAGACCAAAGACTGGGATTTTGGTCTTAGTACGCTCAAAGATATTTTAATAATAGAGCTTTGAGCAGAAAATTTTGGAAACCTCTATTCTGGAAAACAGTTCTCTGGAGAACAGTGTGGGTCGTGTGGTTTGGGGTGGGAGCTTTTTTCTTGATATGACTGCAAATTATTGTATTAGCTTGTAAGGGATTTAATTAGAGGTTCTCAGGCTGGCTGATCATCAAGATCACCTGCAGAAGTTTCTTTAAAATTTGGCTAAACACTGTCCCAGATTTGCTGAATCAGAATTTCTGGGGTTGGAACACAGCCTCCATGGATGATTCTAATGTGCAAACCTGCTGAGAACTAACTTAAACCCTTAGCTGTTAATAAGGTAGCTATTAATTAACGTCTTTACAAGTTTAGCAAATACAGGACAGGGTATATAAGAAGACTTCCAGGGCAGAGGAAGGAAATGCAGGTAGGAAAGTGCAAAGAGAATCTTAAATTTCTTGGAGGGTTTTTCTAGGACAAACCATGATCTAGGTATTTCTCTCTATATATAACTTTAACCTCTGTGACGTAAAACAATAATGTGTTATTTTTGCACCTATGCTGTGGATTTCCAAATATTGGATAATTTGAAAATGCTGAGTTACAGTTTCTGTCTCATTATTCTGTGTAGTGTTTAATCTTTACTGAGAAGTACTATTTCCTAGGTACTGCCCAGATTTTATGGTGTGTCACAGTTCCTCTGGCATAAAAATCAATGTTTAATGAAAGGGAAATAGACTGCTAAGCCTGGAGACCCACAGGAAACAGGCTATTGCAAAGAACTGATCAAAAACTTCTCTTGAAAAGTGCTCTCTCCTCTCCATCTCTCTTCCTTCGTCTCATTTATCAAGTAGACACTGTATCTCCTTATGAGCTTCACAAGAATTATGTAATTATGGATATGAAAGCTGCTGCCGTGTAGCTTCCTGCCCCTGGGTAGAGGTGAGCAGTGTTGCCTTTGATACAAGAGCCAGATCATTTGATAATAATGGATGAAGAGACTTTCTGGGTGACAGCAATCGAATGGCAGAATTTTCTTATACCTGGCAGAATCACTAAAAACTGTAGGTCAGTGGGTTTCTATATATTTGTGTTATTTTACAGATTAAAACATTTGGTCTTACGATGTGTGTTTGGTACACTGTTTAAGAAAATTTAATTTATCTACTGAAATAGAAGTAAAGAAGGGAGATGGGTGCGGTACATTATAGAAGCAAGTAGCTTGGGAGATCTGTTGACAGTGAATAGCACACGTATAAGATAAGAAGGGACGGACGATGATATGGGTTGAGTTGTGCCACTCGCTCTCTGTATTTGTCAGAGTTCTGTGAAGAAACAGTATTAGAAGAGTATCAGTAGAGAGGGAGGGAGAGAAAGAGAAAGAGAGAGGGATTTATTATAAGGAATTGGCTTTCACAGTTTTGGAGGCTGAGAAGTCCCATGATCTGCCGTCCGCAAACTGGAGACCCAGGAAAGCTGGTGGTGTGGGTTCCATTCTGAGTCTGAAGATCTGAAAATCAGGAAGGCTGATGGCGTAGCCCAAGGGCAGGAAGAAAGAAAACGATCTTTCAGTTCAATCAGTAAGGCAGAGAGAGAGAGAGAGAATTCAACTTTCTTCTACCATTTTGTTCTCTTGGGGCCCTCAACGGATTGGATGATGCTCACTCACACTGTGGAGGGCCATCTGCTTCACTCAGTTCACCAAGGCAAGTGCTTATCTCTTCTGGAAACACCCTCCCTAACAAACACACTTGGAAATAATATTTAACCAAATATCTGGACATCCCATGGCCTGGTCAAGTTGACACATAAAATTAACCATCATACCCCCTCGAATTAATATGTTGGAGTCCTAACCCCCAGTGCCTAGAATGAGGCGTTATTTGGAAATAGGATTGTTGCAGTTGTACTAATTAAGATGAGGTCATACCAGCGTCGGGTAGGCCCCTCATCTGATGTGACTGGTGTCCTTATAAAAAGGGAAAATTTAGACACAGACATGCACATAGGGTAAACACCATGAGAAGGTGAAGGCAGAGATCAGGTGATGCAGAAGCCAAGGAGTGCCAAAGATTGGCAGCAAAGCACCAGAAGCTGGGATAGAAACATGGCACAGTTTTTCCCTCACTGTCCTTGGAGGGAAACAACCCTCCTGCCTTGATCTTCTAGCCTCCAAAACTGTGAGACAATAAATTTCTGTTGTTCAGGCTGCACAATTTTTGATACCTCCTTTCTGCTTTCCTAACACTAATACAGAAGGGCTTAGGACACTAGTCATGAGTCACTTGAGGCAAATGAGCATGGAGAAAGATTCAGGAAGTGCTTGTACCCTCCCCTACGTGTGTTAACCTCTCTCTTGCTCCTTGCTTGTGGCTGTGTGTTTAAGATTGATTCAGTAAGCTTTTGTGAATCAAGCGTTTTCATTTGTTCTACAAACCTTTCTGTTCTGAGGCATCTGGATGAGCTGGTCGGCTACCCAAAAGCCTCTTGTCACATTAACATAATTCCCCAGATTGATAAACTCTTTATAGTATTTTTGATGGCCCCTACTATCATTGTTTCTCATTTTTATTTCCGGGTTGTGATTTCATTTTAGGAAATATTAGTAGTGTGTCTGAAAGCATTGATTTGCTACCATGAAGGCCGATTTTGCTAAGAAACCGTTCTACACGATGACAAAAATCTGTTCACAGTTTTAACTCTGCTTTAGATGTTTACGCTTCCACTTCACATTTTTAAACTCTTAAAATATAGCCACGGAGAAACCTGAAAGTCCATAGAAATAAGTTTTGTGAGGAATATTCTGCATCTGTTTACATGAAGTGATGTTTTCAGAGGTGCTGTTGGCTGAATTCATTTTCAGGGCCTGTCTGATTCTGTTCAAGCTCTCCATTTGTAGACTCATTGTATATTATACCTGCCCACCTTCCCTAGGAAGTTTTCAGTTTATGTTTGCTTCTTCTCTTTTATATGTAACTGCTCACAGAAGCCAGGAAGGGATATCATTTGGGGGTTTGCTTACTATGTGTAATTGGAATTCTCTGGAGGCAGGGGTCAAATTAACTCATGGGTTTGATCCTAGCAATTTACCTTTCCACTCTTTTTTCTATAAGTAGGAATTTACCATTCAAGCATGCTATTTTAGTAAGGGATAATGGAAGCTAACAGCCTGGTTGCTGATGAAACTGAGCGTGATTAAATGGTTTAGAGTGAAGGACACCCTTCTCTAGTGGTGAAAAGGCCTTGCATTACTAAAATACAGTAATGACTGATTCATCTCCTGAAACAGTCTTTGCATTGGGGCAGGTTAGTTCATCTCATGAATCTGTCTTTTAGTCATTTACAAAAAGTTATTTTGTAAGTCAGCCAGAAGCATGTTAGTTGAGCACTTAAGTCCAAGAGTCAGAGTTAGGAATTCTGTCTTTAGCCACAGCATCTGTGTGACCTCAGACCAATTACTTAAGCCCATAGGCCCCATGTTCCTCATCTGTGAAATAAGGGTCACAAGACCACTCACCTTACAGGGATGTTACAAAGATTAAATTAAAACAGAGGAAATTCTCAGCACAATGTCTGCATGTTGAAAGGGCTTGGATAATATGCTACCTGTTGTTAATTTTTACTTTCTAATACTTAGTTCGGTTTAGCATTTTATTTCTTTCTCTTTTTGTTATTTATTCATTATTGATATTTCTCTTTCTGAGTGAGGTACTTGGATTAGAGTGATGTCAAATACTGGCCCTTCAGTAAAGATTCTTAGAATCTGGTTAAGGAGAAAACGCATAAGAAATTATTTCACTGTACTAAGATAAAGGCATGCAGTGGGTACACTGTACAATGTGGGAAATCAGGAAAGGTCTACTGGCTAATCCTGAAAGGTATGTTAAGTATAGTCAGGGGTTAGAAGGAAATAGCTTGAGCAGAGACGAAGAGCCGTGTACCATCATGCTTTATGCATGTAAAAAAAATTGCTGAATTCCTGAGAGCAAGACACAAGATGGAGAGAATAGGAAGTGAGTTGGGAGAAGTACCCTCATGGTGATGCTTTTCTCAGGAGTCTGGCCTTTAAGCTTTGAGTGATAGAGACTCAGTGAAGTCCTTAATCAGGGTTGTGCCATGGTACTCTCTGGGTGATATGGAGAGGATGGATTTCAGGGAGCCAAAGCTGAGATAGAGATACACTTGTCAGAAGAGGTAATGACCATTTGCATTGAGGCAGCCACAGTAGTGGGAAGGAGCAGGTGATAGGTGTGAAAAATGTTTAGGAGGTAAAGCAGACAAACGTGGTGACTGGCTGGACTGTGGAACAAAAAGATTTAGGATGAATTCAGTTTTCTGGCTTGATTAACAGGGTAGATGGTGCTGTTATTTACTGAGGCAGGAACCACAGGAGCAGAGTAAGGAGGTGGGGATGAGGGTGGGGGAACGTTGATTACATGTTGACTTTGGCATCTTTTCTTATGAGACATCCAGAAGGATGTAAGGATCTGAGAGTGAGAGTAGGTGACTTAAATAAATGAAAAGGAAGAGCTGCTTATACTGTCTGTCAGTTTCCTAGTCTCCAAGAAGAAATCATACTTGGATCTAAACACAGTTATTTAAAATTCACAGCAGGTAAAACTACTTTATAGTGAAGATGGCTATCATTTATTGATTGTGTTTATGCTAGACCTCTCTGCTAATCCTGTTAGTTTTATATATTTACTACTTTATCTAATAGATACACCTACCATAACTACTCATTTTATCTAACGATTTTTGGTTACTCTTAGTTTTCTTTACAGATTTCTCATTTTTATCTTCTTAGGTGGAAACCCCCCAAATTTCATCTAAATATTCGTTTTAAAAAACAAACTCAGTTAAACCCAACGCATATTTATGAGGTACTGAAAGGAATGGTATGAAAACTAAACATTTTGTACCTTTACAAGAAACATATATTTTCAATCATTGCCTCCAATTATATTAAAACTCTCTTTCCC
>NW_006769399.1:576135-602235 GCF_000442215.2 Lipotes vexillifer
CTTTCCCTTCCAATTTTCTGGCTATTTTAATAAAAAATTTCATCCAGTTAATCTCAGAAGTTCTAGTAGCCCCATTACTGGCTGATTGTGTTTTAAGAAACTTGGAAAGTGGAGAGCGCAGGCTCTAATGTTTCTCTTTTCTCCTTTTTCTGTATTTAGTTTCCTGGTGTCTGGGATAAGAAGGAAGGACTGGAGAGGTTATCCTACATAATTGGTTTCCTGTTCTTGTTCTTGGTCTCGCTCTGCTTTGGTCTTGTTCTGCTTGGCTCTGTCTCTACCTGCTCCTGTTAGACTGTGTCAATGTGGCCCTAAAATGCAGTGCATGGTTCTCTCGAGTAGGGCTTAGCTTTACCTTTGAGCTCTCCATGGAGCAGTCATGTCTTCTTTGTTCTCTGGGAGAGATTATCTTACTTGGGCTGTTACTTCCTGAGAATACAACTTTGTCCCCCTCTTTTAACTTCCATGATCATTTACCTGGAACCAAGTGAATACTCAGTTCCTCTTCTGTGCCCACTCAAACAGAAGTTGTGGGTTGCCCCCATTTTATTCCCAGGTTTATTTTGCTATGATTTCTTTGCCTGCTGGCATCAGCTGCTGAAACGGCCTTCTGTCT
This sequence comes from Lipotes vexillifer, assembly GCF_000442215.2. Lineage (NCBI taxonomy): Eukaryota > Metazoa > Chordata > Mammalia > Artiodactyla > Lipotidae > Lipotes > Lipotes vexillifer. The sequence goes on from NW_006769399.1 coordinate 576,749, forward strand.
CCAGGAACTTACAGATATGTGTCAGGACCAGTCTTATGTTTACATATACACCTAAACTACAAGGAACACATGACAAGGGCCCCCAACAGTTCTCCCCTGTTCTTTGCTGCCAATGACAGTAGCATGATGAACATACAAAGTTTGCATCTCTTAGAGCAACCAGCTGGGGAGAAGTAATAGGTTCCTCTTTGCAGTCTTACTCATCTTTTCAAGTGCATCTCAGAACTCACTCTGTTTGCCTTTGGAAAGGGAAGCACGGCCATAAACATTGTACTTGTCGTGTGGCACCTGACTGAGGTGTCAGTTCCCGTGTCTCACCCAAATCCATGCATCTCCCTTGTTCTTTCCTTATATACTAATAGGAAGTGGGTGGCTGATGGCAGTAGTGCCAGTTCTGCTACCTCTCAAAAAGACCTTGGAAGATGTCTGGCCCCATTGTTGGTGGCTTTCTTTAGAATGTAGGGTATTTGCTTTAGAATGTATGTTTCTTTATCCTAAGCTTTGAGCCTTAGCCACAATTCCAGGATAACAGGAAATGTTCCATTCAACTCCCTGTTACCAAATTTAACACTAAAACAAACTTAGTATGATTTGAGGAAAGAGCTATTTAAGGAACTTCGCCCAGAAGATGTATCTCGAGCACTGCAAAAGATAATCCTTTCTGAGGAAACCACATCCACTTGACAAGAAGTCACATGCTCTTAGGGAATTTGGTTAATGAACAAGAGTAGAAAAGACATTCTTAGGAACAGCAGAAAATCAGGGAAACTTTAGTGGAAAGATGAATAGCCTAGGGATTGGTCTATTAATCTTGTTTCATTACTCAATTGCCTTGTGAACAAGTGACTGTAATTCTTTCATCTTTGTGGTCTTTCTCTGGAAAGGGATGAAGATCTTAAGATAATCTTAAAATGCTGTAATTCTAGGACTCAGATTTACGATTTTAATAACTTTCCAAGTGGAATATGGAGGATGAGGATGGACTTTGTTAAAGTTGGCCTCTGAATAGTCATATGAGGCAGTTCTTTAGATCTGTTCACAGCTGGATTTTATCATATTTATTTGGTTAAACTTGGAATTAAATTGTTCCAGGTCAAATTTTATCAATCCCTACAGGACAGAGAGACATTAAGTAAATAGTCATTTTCAGTACCATTAAAGAGCTAAAACAGCATTAAGAGATGGATAATCTACACATAAGGGTAGGCCAGGCACTAAGAAAATCTGGCTTAATAAGTAAGTAGCAAGCAGTAACAATAATAGTTCCTAAAAGTCAAGAGATTGAGAATGAATACATCAGAGTAGCACCAATTTTTATATCTATAATTACACCCCCCCACAAAGATATCTACATCTATACATCTCTATAATTACATCTATGTCTATTCTGAATTTGAGTTTCTAGCCTTTTAAAGTAACTGATTTTATAGTAAGGTTTTAGTTGATCCTTATTTTCATATTCTTTGTGATGTACCTTGATTTCCTAAGATTTCTATAATGAAAATGTATAAAAATTTTGAAGAAGGGAAAATAGCTTATATTACTGTAGTTAAATTTTTATGGCTTTCAGTTTTTGGAAGCAACTGAAAACAGTCTCTACTATACTAACAAGATAAAGATGTGAGAGAAAACTACATTCATGTAGAAGTGCTAGATATCTTATACTAAAATTTAAAATGAACATTTCATCTCCTCATATCATAATAAAACCTCATATTTATATAGTGATTAACAGTTTAAAGGGGACTCTCATAGTGATTATTTTATTTATTCTTCCCAATATGTGCTCTAGGAAAATGTAACATTCACTGATTTATAAATGAGCAAAGGGAGCCTGGGTGATTAAATGATTTGATCAGTTTTGAAACCAAGTGTCAGAGGTGAGCCTTAAAATGTCCTTCTAATGCCATACCAATTGCACTGTCTCAGCTGCCCGCTTGACAGTATTTAGTGCAAAACACAAGGGCATGGCATCCTCATTCTCCCAGAGCATCTTTATTTGTAATTATATGTCAACAGCAATGACACTGAGTTAATAATGTCCCTTTAAATGACTTGTCATGCAGAAGAAAAAAAATCCTCCTACCTTCAATGTTGTTTTGAACTGCTATGATAATCTATAATTATAGTTTAATTTTTTATATGTTTATCTCTTCAGCTCCTAGGTTGGAAGCAAATAAGGGCAGAAATGGTTCTTCTGCATATGCTGTCAGATCCTGAGCAAGTTATAGATTTTTTTCTATCCTTGCTTACGACTATATCATGGCATATTAATTGTAATTTCAGAGCTTGTAAAATGCCTAGAATAAAGTACGATCTCCATAAATATGGCTATTATCCTTATGTTAATTAGTGCTTCTTAAGTGGGTTCTGGGTTATTATGTGTGCTTTTTTAAAAAACATGTGTTAGAGGAGTTCAGAGCATTTGCTATTTCTATAAAGATTTAGTTTGAAATATCAGCCCTGGAAACACTGACCATCTAAGAGACACCTCTGTCTAAATGGTGGTATTTTTGCAAGTTGGAGAGCCAGGCCCAGGCTGTGGTGATGTCATCAACACGATGAATGTCAACCTGAGACACCTCTTAGGACAGAGTACAAGACTTTCCAAAGTGAAATGCACTTCTGAGTGTTTATTTCTATAAGTGAGAAATTATGATTTAAATTCTTTGATACTATATCTACCATAATGGTGAGAAGAAGCATTCTCTTCTTCTCTTTACTGATTCTTGAAATTGTTAAAACTTCCACTCCAGATATAAATGAAAAAATGTACAGACATATATGTGTATGTATGCATTTAATCTAATTAACAATTGCATTGTAATCTTTTTTTAACAAGTGGAGAATAAGAAAATATATCTTTGGTTCAGTGTCATGGAAGACAGTTTTAACAAGCACAGAATTTAAAAACAGTAAACTCTTTCACACTTCTCCATCTCTTTAATCATTCCCAGTTTGCCTAACCCTAGCCATTCATTTCCCTTTTATGTTCTACCTTCTTCTCAGCCAAAGGGAGTCAGCTCAGAGACAGGTTTCTGAGGTTATAAGGAGAGAAGCTGACTTGCATTCTAGTTTGTTCTTCATGCTAAGAAGCATCTGTGTTTTTCTCTTTGACTTTCCTGTAAAACATCTTTCTGTGCCCTCATATGTATTCTACCTTTCAGGAAGTTGAAGGATCTCAAACATCTCCTTTAACAAGAAGGAAGTATTTGTCATTCCATTCATTCATTCATGCCATGCAATGAAGATTTACTGAGCAATTTCAGACACCAGGCATTGTTCCCCTCCCAGGGACTGATCTGTTAAAAAAAAAAAAAAAAAAAGAGAGAGAGAGAGAGACCCAAATATCTATCCTATGGAGCTTCATATAGGGAGACAGACAATAAATAAGAAAATTTGGTAAAATATATAAGATTACATCAGCACTAAGAAAAAGAAATCAGAGGACAGAAAGTTAAATGGGAACTTAGAGTTTACGGAGGATAGCCTGAGAAGATCTCTCTAAAAATGTGAAATTTAAGTCAAGATTCAAAGGAAATATGAGTGTAAGCCACAGGATAACTAGAAGAAAGTATTAAAAAAACTTTATTCACTTCACAAATATTTATTGAATGCCCAGAAAATGTGAGAAATATCATGGCAAACTACCTAGACTATATCCTGTCCTCTTGGAGCTTGAAATTTAAATTTTAATATTTTAGAAATGTCTCATCTATCAGATCTCCCAGTTGATTTAGACAACTTATAACTAATAGTCTCACGTAGATTTAGAACTGCTTAAGAAGTATATTTAAAGAGAAAACTAAAATTAGAATTTAATGAATAAGGGTTTAACTAGAGATTATGCTTCAAAACCAGTGTCAAAATGTTCTAATGATGGGGGAAAAAAAACCAGAAAGCAAAAATCAGTAATAAATGTTGAACTTGGAGTCAATGGCTTTGGTTACTGGTACCAGTTCCACCTCTAACCAGGTGTGCTATAAAAATGCTGACAGGTCGTTTCAGGAGGCTAGGTGAGTTGGTTCTGTGATCCATTTAAAAAAAAAAAAAATCTGGGAGTGTATGGTTTTATAATGAAGAGCATAGAATGAAAAGCATTTTACTTTTTGTTTTAAAATACTCTTTAATGAGGCATATTTGACATATAACATTATATTAATTTCAGGTATACAATATGATTCAATATTTGTATATATTGTGAAATTATCACCACACCAAGTCTAGTTAACATCCATCACCACACATAGTTACAATTTTTTTTTTCTTGTGATGATAACTTTTAAGATGTACTCTCTTAGCAACTTTGAGTCAGTACGGTATTAACGACAGTCACCATACTGTACGTTACATCCCCGTGACTTATTTATTTTATACCTCTCAGGTTATATCTTTTGATCTGCTTCACTCATTTCACCCATCTTCTTCATTTAAAAAAAATCTTGAATCCTGCATCATTATTAGGAAAACTTACACTTGGTTCTGTGATACGAGTTCAATCAGAGTCCATAATAATGCACAGATCAAGACTACAACTCCTAGAACCATTACCATACTTTTCTTTTGTCAAGACTTTCTTCTGATTTAAAAGCATTATGGGTCCTCAGCAACTGAATTAAAAAAAAAAAAAAGATTTTGGAGAAGTATTCAACTTTTCTCACTATTGACCTCTGAATTTGCTCTGTGTGGCGGGGGAGAATTGGGCTGGCAGTGACTGGAGACTGGGCGGGAATCATCTGGCGGCCATGGAGCTCAGTGAAAGTAGGCAATCAGGGAGCTTAATGTTAACTCTGAACTCTTTTTGACTTTGCAGGAAATCTTTAAAAACCTTTCCTTTGCTCTTGATTTTATGAAATGCACTTTTATCTTTTGCAAGGCCATTTTTTGTACACTCAGTGGATGGTAAATAAAGTGTATTATTCTATTTCTACCTCAAAGGAGGGAAATAATATCAAGTTTAAATGACTCTTTCTAAGGTCTCACAGTCAAAGGCAAGGCTTGTATTTTTTGTTTTGTTTTGTTTTCATTTAGGACAAACTTTATTTTAAGCAGGGAATAGAAGAGTCAACAAAACAGACCACTTGCTCCCCCTGTCAGAAGCAAGTCGTGCAGCAATTGCTCCGTGCTGCTTGAAACTTCTGTTAACTGGTCTCCTAGACCCCAATTTCCCTCAGTTCCCCTCCTCTCCTACCTTGTCCACTCCTTCTCTATTTCCTCTGCTGGTTCCTCCTGTCTCTAATCTTTATACATTGGTGTATCTTCAATCCACAGAGTTTCTTTCTTTCCTCATCACAAATTTCCTGACTTATGACTCTTTTCCAAAGTCTTTAAATGCCATCTATACATTGGAAACACCAAGTCCTGACTTTTCTCCTGAACTTCAGACTTATATATCTGGCTCAAAATTTCCATGCAGATGTCCAGTAGACATCCTCAGCTTAACAGGATCAAAACCAAATTCCTGATTTTAACTCCAGCACTTGATCCTGCACAGTTTTCCCAACCCCATTTCAATTAATCAATATTCTGTTGTAACACTTGCCCTGGGGAAAAATTAGGATAATTCCTGATTCTCTTCTTTATCTCATAACCTACTTCCAGTTAGTCAACAATTTCGTATCAGCTCTAATGCTGAAATATATCCAGATTCTAGTGACTACTCTTCAGTTTCTCTCTATCACCAAGCCACCTCCATCATCTCTCCTAGAGGATTATTGAAATGAGGCAGACTTTGTACTTGAATCCATATGTCCTGACTTTAATCCAGGGCTCATTTTAAGCAACAAAAAAAGGTAAGTGGAAGAATCATTTGGACTCAACACACTGGACTCTGCTGGAAAGGCAGAGGGCACAGGGAAGTCTTAAAACATATTCTCAGTAAAGAATGGGTTCTTATGCCTTTAAACAAAGACTTCTTAGAGATTTCAAAGGAATTGCATTATAACAAGATAAGAAACACATTTTTTTTAGAAAGAAAATTACTGTCTTTAATCCATGATATATATATAAGTGGCGCTGTATATAAGTGGTATCCGAAATCAAAACACAGAATGGATTGCTCAGGACTTTGTATTCCCAAGAATTCATTTGAAGTAAACTCTGCTGGGGAACAAAACTTGGGAAAACAAAGACTACATTAGGGATGGAGGAAATCCTCAGCTCTGCCATGCATCCACCAGTGAGAGGAGATTCCGGGCAGCCGAAGCATCTGGGGAATTCAGCTGCCTGGGATTATGGGCATTAAAACCCCCTCCTCTCAATCACCTCCTTTCCCACACAAGCACAGAAAATTTCACACTAAAGATGTCGGTAGCAGCTGTGAAAGTGTCTAACCATTAGAAGAGAAAGTGAAGAAATAGGAGCCTTTGCATGTTATTTTACTTACTAGTTGCCAATAATGTCTTTTATGGAAATTTAAAAATCATACGAATATTCAGATGTATAAACTCTATAGACATAAGATACTTTAGGAGTTAAAGGTTTTCATATAGCTATGGTTATATTTCTGTAACAAATATTACTCCATATGAAATTTAAAATTTTTTAATAACTCCACCACTTCCCCTTGCCTCATTATCCCAGAGTGGAGTGGAAAGGTGTCTGGAAAGATACCTGTTTCTCCTAGGCTGCCATATACCAAATGAGATAAAGAAACACGGGTGGGGGGGGGGGCTTCCCTGGTGGCACAGTGGTTGAGAGCCCGCCTGCCGATGCAGGGGACACGGGTTCGTGCCCCGGTCTGGGAAGATCCCACATGCCGCGGAGCGGCTGGGCCCGTGAGCCATGGCCGCTGAGCCTGCGCGTCCGGAGCCTGTGCTCCGCAACTGGAGAGGCCACAGCAGTGAGAGGCCCGCGTACCGCCAAAAAAAAAAAAAAAAAAAAAAAAAAAAAAAAAAAAAAAAAAAAAAAAAGAAACGGGGGCGGAAAAAACGTAGGCTGAGTTTGGAGTGAAGTGCAGGGTATGTGGCTGAAGATATTAAGTGGATCAAATGAATACTTGAAATATTCCACATCCATTAGTATAGTTTCTACTTGTCAGATCTTTTTCTTTTATGCAAGTCATATAAATAGTCATTTTAAAAGATGGCAGTAGAAGTAAACAGAAATTTATATCTTGCCTCTGAGTCCCTTGTGTTTTTGCAATTAATGGTCTGAGACTCTGACCCTTTGAAGATATTAACATCTTAATGGCGTGTCCGAAGGGATGATGCAAGAGAACTACTATTTATGGTATTTCTACTATGTGCCATTCTCTGTATTTAACTGTTTCTATAATCATAACTTAATCCTCATACAATTGTGTGAGGTAAATCTTTTAATGCTCATTTCATAGTGGAGGAAACAGAGGCTCTGAGAATCCAGTCTTTAAAATGGTAAATGATAGATGACACACTCTGCTCCGGATACAACCCTGCTCAGTAAGGAAGATCAGAGTTGTCTGGGGAAGCAGGGAAAGGTCAAGCTTCCATTTTCCATCTCACTCTTCAGGGGAAATCCCAACAATTTTTCCTCTGATAATTTTCAAAGGCCAGTTCACAGGACTGAAAAAGACGTCTAAGATTAGTAAGTGAGAATAAAGAAGGTTTTCCCTGTTACATTTATGCACATATTACATGTTCATGTGTGTGTACATGTGTGTCTGTGTGTGTGGATATATATGTAAAACTTGCAAAACAACATAAAATTTCTCTTTTGATGTAATCTGTGTCACTCATCTCTCTTTACTGGTTCAAGATTGTGGTAGAATGGTGAATCAATGGATTTAGGTCCATCAACCTTGTAAGAATCTAAATTGTTGTGTGCTTTTCCTCCCTTTTTTTCTCCTAGGCTCTTCAATCATGTAAGTGGTCAAATGATGTATAGTCTTTCCCCTGCACCAGTTTTCGATCTATCATTTCTTATTATAGTTATCATCCATTCCAGATAAGCTGCCAATTCTTTTAGAAGTTGTTAGTGGAAACAGTTATAAACTGTTGTCTTTGTATCTGTGCAATCAGCAGTAATGTCTGCTAGAGTGGTTTGTCTGCTGAGAGTAGCTAGGAAGGGTGACTACAGGAGATGGGGTGTGGTAGCCTCCTATAGTCAACAACTCTGCCTTACAACTCCCTCTAGTGGCACACTGAGGTATGCCCCAGGGTATAGCAGAAGAATTTTGGCAATTTTGTGGGGGAAATGTCTGAAAAGAAAATTAGGAAACAAGTCTTTTGAAATCTACTTAGTTGTTTCATAAGAGAAAATATGTCTGTGTATTTCTCAAGAATAAATATAATATGTATTTGCCCTTAGTCAAATATAATATGATATGTATTTGCTATATATTTTCCCAGCATCACTTGGGATTATTTTGGCCAATAAAGGGAATAACCATTAAAAACAAAACAAAGAAACTTGGCTTATTGGAACTTCATCTTCTTAAATCTTGGCTAGACATCAAGTTTTCTGAATTGAAGAATTTATTCTTGTCCGTGCATTTATATTTAATTGAATATGGAAATGTGAAAAATATGAAACTTGTTTTAAATAGCAACACATATATGAAACATTTCCCAATGTGAGTGACAGGCAGTTAAATCTTCTTTGCATAAACTTGAACGTGAAGTGGAAACCAACTGATTCTTTGAAGACCAAGAAGAAAGAAAAATGAGCTATTTAATCTTTTGATTGCATGCTGTGGTCCTTGGAACAGGGAAGACAATTGATGGGAAATCAGGAGAACATAACTGTTCATTTGTACAGTGCTGTTAATATTATCTAGATTCTAATCTTTTAAAAAAAAGAATATTAGAAAAGGAAAGAAACCACCTTCTTAATGGTGTGGGTCACATTTGTCATTACAGATCGGCAGTGGTGAACATCTTGAGTGTTCAAATAGTCTTTTCTGGTGTGGCATGCTGGCCCTTTATAAAAATATTGTCTCTCCATAGAATATAATATTGTAGTAATTTATACTTTATATGTGTTATACCCTGACACAGAAAAATCACAAATATAATCAAAGTTTTCTTTCTATAGGTACTATGACTTCATAGACTTATAAAGATATGTTTTCCTGGTTCATACATCTAGACCCTTTCCTTAATAATGATGACTGCCTAAGAGTCAGTTCCAGGTATCTGTTTTCTTGTATCTTATATCCCACTGTTGAACTTTCACCTTTGAATCTATTACCTTTCCCAAGACATTTTCTGCCAAATAAATTTCCTTGGTAAGAGAAGAAAAAGTTGGGTGCTGAGAGCTAAGAATGTGATGTACTAAATGAAAGAAAAAGATTTTAGGTTGAAAAATCTTTGCATTTTCAAAATCCTAGTAACTTAAGACCAAATTTTTTCCTGTAAAATGTCTTTTAAAATGATGTCTTTTTAACATGAGTTTTGAATATATTTATGTATTAATACAGCAGGCATTTTTTTAGAGCCTATAGACACTGGTGACATAAATAAATAGATTTCTGCCTTTAAAGAGCTTGAAATATAGTTAGGGGTGTAGAGTTAGGCTAAACAGATAAAATAACGGATACAATCAGGTAAGTAACTGCTATATTAAAGGTAAATATAAAGTGCTGTATTCATTTCTAGGGCTGCCATAAAAAATTAACACAAACTGGGTGGCTTTTTCCCCCACCCTAACTTCAGTATGATTTCATCTCAACATCTTTAATTGCATCTACAAAGACCTTATTTCTGAATAAGGTCACATTCTCAGATTCTTTGTGGACGTGAATTTGGAAGAGAAACTCTTCAACCCCCTGTAGTTGCTGTGAGTAGATGAAAGAGAGTTTCTTAGTTCAGCCTAGTGTATATGGGGATGGGAGAGTCAGGAAATTTCTTGAAGCAAAGGATACTTAAGTTTAATTGGAAAAGTTGAGATTAAAGAGATGGAGAGTAATCAGATAGCTTGTGGAGGGTTTTATCTGGCACACTGAAAGGTGTATATTTCATCCAGTAACTTGGTGCTGCTTCTCCGTGTTTGTGTGTGTGTGTGTGTGTGTGTGTGTGTGTGTGTGTGTGTGTGTGTGTGTATATGTATGTATGTAAGCTCCAACACAGTTAAAAGAAGTGAGACTCTACCATTAGAAACAGCAACTGTCTGGAAATGAGTCTTGAGTGGGGAGGCTACACGTTAGAATCTTAGAAGGTGATGCACGGTTTTAAAAAGTCCATCTGGTGATTCAGATAAAATTCTTCCCCTTTTCTTTCCCATAGATGGAATACTGATGAGGGAATACTGAAAAGATTTAGACAGAGAATGTCTATGTACATAATTATGTATTATATTTTGTTATATTAACAGTGTTATATGTATAATAATGAAATATATATGTGTATAATGTAATATATGAATATATTATATAACCCTGGTTCAGAATAAAATTTGATTACAAAGGGACAACTAGGGAGAGAGAAACCAGTTAGTAGACCACTAAAATAGTAATATTAATGGTTATGAATTTCTGAATATAGCAGTAATGATAGATTTAGGACTATTCAGGAGGTAGGATTAGTAAGATTTTACAAAAAAATTTAAAGTAAAACTGGTAATGATGATTCTCAGGTTTCTTGCCTGTATAAATGCAATGAGAATTAAGTAAGAAAGGGAATAAGGAAGAAATATGGTTTAGAGGCTCAGTTAAAGATTGTGGTATTTGATGGATTACAGACCTAAATGTAAGGCTGGACACTATAAAACTCTTAGAGGAAAACATAGGGAGAACACTCTTTGACATAAATCACAGCAAGATCTTTTTTGATCGAGCTCCTAGAGTAATGGAAATAAAAACAAAAATAAAGAAATGGGACCTAATGAAACTTCAAAGCTTTTGAACAGCAAAGGAAACCATAAACAAGACGAAAAGACAACTCTCAGAATGGGAGAAAATATTTGCAAATGAATCAACGGACAAAGGATTAATCTCCAAAATATATAAACATCTCATGCAGCTCAATATTAAAAAAACAATCCAATCCAAAAATGGGCAGAAGACCTAAATAGACATTTCTCCAAAGAAGACATACAGATGGCCAACAAACACATGAAAGAATGCTCAACATCACTAATCATTAGAGAAATGCAAATCAAAACTACAGTGAGGTATCACCTCACACCCATTAGAATGGGCATCATTAGAGAATCTACAAACAACAAATGCTGGAGATGTTGTGGAGGAAAGGGAACCCTCTTGCACTGCTGGTGGGAATGTAAATTGATACAGCCACTATGGAGAACAGTATGGAGGTTCCTTAAAAAACTAAAAATAGAATTAACTTATGATCCAGCAATCCCACTACTGGGAATATAACCAGAGAAAACCATAATTCAAAAAGACACATGCACGCCAATATTCATTGCAGCACTATTTACAATAGCCAGGTCATGGAAGCAACCTAAATGCCCATCGACAGACGAATGGATAAAGAAGATGTGGTACATATATACAATGCAGTATTACTCAGCCATAAAAAGGAACAAAATTGGGTCATTTGTAGAGACATGGATGGATCTAGAGACTGTCATACAAAGTGAAGTAAGTCAGAAAGGGAAAAACAAAGATCACATATCAACGCATATATGTGGAACCTAGAAAAATGGTACAGATGAACCGGTTTGCAGGGCAGAAGTTGAGACACAGATGTGGAGAACAAACGTATGGACACCAAAGGGGGTATGGACACCAAAGGGGGTGTCCCTGCAGGCTGCATAATTCTATGCCCCACTCTAGTTCAGCCAAACAGTACATTGTGCAGAGAACATTTTTAGTCTTACAAGCAATAATTTAATATTTGATCTTCCAATTTATGGGTTTTTTAAAAGCCATCAGTTATCTGTGATTGCAACATGTAGCTGTTTCTAACCACTTCTCACAATTTATCAGAAAGCGTTCTTCTAGAATTATAGAGCAGGTATGATGATAGATTTAGCATTTGATTTATATTAATCTGTGCGCTTTACCACATCTGTGCTCCAGGTACCTTAAATACTTACGACTTTTAATCATATATATAGGTTGTCTGCTTCCCTTCTGATTGGCTTTAAGGCCTTGGAGAAGAACTGTGCATGAGGGTGGTGGTGACAGGTGGGATGCAACCAGCTGTGCACATTAATTTGTGTGGGTCACCCTGAGAGAGAACAGTGAACAAGCAGATGCTTTTAGCTGCTTAGTAGGTAGCAAGCAGGATTGGTAGGTATGTGAGATTCCTTACCTAATTTTTTCGTTGGAATAGATATTAGTGTTTTCAAAACACTGTAGAGATAGACTGCTTTTACTACAATGACCAAAACTTATCCACGAGTATATGTTATCATAAGAAGAACCCTGGCCTTCATACAGTTTCATGTGCAAATATTCACTTCAAACATACTTATTTTCATTAATAATTTTTGCTTCTAATAGATAGGTAATGATATTACAACATCTCTTATACACTGTCAGCTGAAATCACATTGGTAGATCAAGCAAGAAGCCTCAAGCATTTTCTCATTCAGTCTGATATTTCTTAAATAACTGCTCTTTATTTAAGTACAGATTTTTGCACTACTTTATTTTTCTTATTTTACTTAACAGTATAAAGGCACTGTATTATAATAGCAAGTTTTGGATAGCCAGAAGAGGAAAATAATTATAATGCCACCATCCTACTCTAATCATTATACATATTTTGTATTCTTTGCAGTCTTTTTTTATTGCAAATATATGTTCAAAATAATTTCTGAATTTAATTACTTTCCCTTTGTCACATGCTATTTACAAAAAAAGCTGAATTAACTAATATTTTTTTAGCATGTACTATCCATGATACATTTGCTTATCACAAACTATGATTAAGGTCATACATGCACACAAACAGTAACACACACACACACACACACACACACACACACACACAACACTTGGCACAGTGGATTTGACAGCCTGTGTTCAAATTCTGACATTGCCATTTTCCTACACACACACAACACACACACAACACTTGGCACAGTGGATTTGACAGCCTGTGTTCAAATTCTGACATTGCCATTTTCCTATGACCTTGAGTCAATTATCTAAGTACTCTCAGCTTCAGTCTTAGAGTCCTTTAAAGTTAATGTCTTCTCTCAGTATTTGATACAAATAGACAAGGATATAGAATCTTGGGACAACACTATCAACCAACTTGATCTAATTAATGTGTTTATAGAACACATCACCAACAGAATACATATTTCTTGAAAATATCACTGAATGTGTACGAAGTTAGAAGATATTCTTGGCCACTAGACAAGTGTCAATACATTTAAGAGAATTTTGGTCATATAAATTATCTTCTCTGACTATAATAGAATTAAATCAAAATTGATAACAAAAAGGTATCTGGAAAGCCTTCAAATACTTATAAACTAATAACACACTTCTAAATAACTCATGGGTCAAAGAAAAAAATCAAAAGAGAAATTAGAAACTATGTAGATGGAATAAAAATGAAAAACCAACACATCAAAATTATTGAGAAGCCAGTAAAGCCATACACAGGGAATATTTACAGTACTAAATGCCTCTCTTAGAAAAGATGAAATATCTAAAATTAATCCCCTTACTCTCCATCTTAAACAATTATGAAAAACTCCAAGTAGTAATAAAAAAAGGAAATATAATATGTGATGAAGTAAATATCAGCAAAATAGAAAACTGAAAAACAATAAAGAAAATCAATAAAATCGATATTACTCTAGCCATATCAATTAAGAGAAAGAAAAGTCACAAATTACCAGTAACAGGCATGAGAAAATTGACATCCCTATAGATTAAATATATTGATGCATAATATGGCAATTTTGTAAATAACTTCACGGCACTAAAATCAACACTTAAGTGAAATGATCAAATCCCTTGACACAAACTACTAAAGCTTAATCAAAAAGAAACAGGTAACATAAATAGTTCTATATTTAGTAAAGAAATTGACTTTGAAATTTAAAACCTTCACACACACAGAAACATTGCAGGTCCAGATAGTTTCCATAGTGAAATTTGCCAAACATCTATGGAAAAATAATATAAATTCTATATAAGCTGTTACAAAAAATGAAAGAATAAGGAGTAATTCTGAGATCATTCTATGAGACCAGCATTACCTAGACACCAAACCACACAAACATGACAAGAAAGGAAAACTGCAGACAAATGCAAAAATTTGGTACAAAGTTTCACTAAACTGAGTCCAACAAAATATGGAAGTGTGCTACATCATGACCAAATTAAGTTTATCTAAGCAATGCAAGGTTAATGTGATATTTGCAAATTCATCAATATTATTGCTTATATTAGTGCACTAAAAAACAAATGCAAAACCACCATCATGATAGACTCATAAAAAGCATTTGAGAAAAATCCAGGAGTCATTGGTAATAAAAACTCTCAGTAAAGTAGAATTAGAAGGTAGTTCCCTCAACCTAATAAAAAGTGTCTGTGACGAACCTGCAGCTAACATCCCATTTAATGTAAAAGACTGAATGTTGTCCCCACAAAATCAGGAAGAAGACAACAACGTCTGTTCTCACTACATCTATTTAAAGCATTATACTAGGTCTTGCTGATGTATTCAGGTTGGAAAGGCAGAAGTAAAAATAAAAAATTTACAGGCAGCATGGCCTTTTATGTAGAAAATCTGATGAAGTCTACAATAAGTCATTAGAAAAAAAATGCAAAAACTTAGCAAGGTTGCAAAATACAAATACAAAAATCAATTGAATTTCTGTTTACTGTCAGTAAAAAACTAGAATTTGAAAATTTTTAAATGCCATTTCATCAAAAATATGAAAAACTTAGGGATAAATCTGTTATAAATTGTAAAATACCTGTACACTGATAACTACAAAATATCTTTGGCAAGGATTAAATACAAAAATAAACGGAGAAACATGTCATATGCATGAATTGGAGAGGCACTATAGTTAAGATATCCATTCACCCCAAGGTGATCTCCAGGTTCAACACAATCCCTATCAAAATCTGCCCAGTCCTATTTTTTTTTAGAAATTGACAAAAGGACTCTACAATTCATTAAAAACGCACAAGACGTTAAGCAGCCAAAACAACTTTGAAAAAGAGTAAAAAAGTTGAATGACTAACACTACCTAATTTCAAGTCTTGTTAAGCTACAGGAGTAAGGACAGTGTAGACTAAATTTAGGCAAATTAGATCAACACAATGTAATAGAGACTCCAGAAATAGATCCATACTTATATGGACAACTAACTGATTTTTGGCAAAGATGTGAAAACAATTCAGTGGAGCAAGGATAGTTTTATCAACAAATGATGCTGAAAATTGAGTATCCATATGCCCCCCAAATCAACTTGAATCTATACCTTATGCCATATGCAAAAATTAATTCAAAATGGAGCACGAATCTAAAAGTACAACAGAAAGCTATAAAACTTGTAGAAGACAAAGAAGAAAGTCTTCATGATCTTTTGGATAGAGAACTGTTCAGTATGACACTCATAGCGTAATACACAAAGAGCAAAGTTATGAATTGTAACTTTCAAAATTAAAAAACTTCTTCCAAAGATATTTTGAAGAGAAAAGACAAGTCAGAGACTATGAGAAAATAATTGTAGTACATGTTTTGGGTGAAGGTTTTGTGTTCAGGATATGTAAAGACCTCACAAAACTTAGTAAGAGGACAAATGACCCAATTTAAAAGAAAAAGAGGACTTCTTTGGTGGTGCAGTGATTGAGAGTCTGCCTGCCAACGCAGGGGACACGGGTTCATGCCCCGGTCCGGGAAGATCCCACATGCCACAGAACAACTAAGCCTGTATGCTACAACTACTGAGCCTGTGTTCTAGAGCCTGCATGACACAGCTACTGAGCCCACATGCTGCAGCTACTGAGCCCACGTGCTGCAGCTACTGAAGCCCATGTGCCTAGAGCCCGTGCTCCGCAACAAGAGAAGCCAACACAACGAGAAGCCCATGCACTGCAACGAAGAGTAGCCTCCGCTCCCCACAAATAGAAGTAGCCCACTTGCAGCAACGAAGACCCAATGCAGCCAAAAATGAAGAAAATTAAAAAATATTTTAAATAAAAGAAAGAGAGCAAAAGGTTTGAACAGACATTTCATTTAAAAAAGACATACAGGGCTTCCCTGGTGGCACAGCGGTTGAGAGTCCGCCTGCCGATGAGAGAGAGAAGCCAGATAAAAGTGAGAATACTGTATTTATGTGCACTTACATAAAATATTTGAAAATGCAAATTTGCAGTGAAAGAAAAACAATCAGTAATATCTGGAAATAGGTTTGGATGTGGCAGGGCCAAAGAAGGAATTACAAAGGGGCAAGAGACAACTTTTAAGGTGATGAATATATTTATTGTCTTTTTTTGGAAGCAGTTTAGCACACATTTTAATTGTTGAACAGGTAAGTTTTAATTCTGACTTTTCCTTTCATAAACTGTGTGCCCTGAGATAAAGAAGTTACTTAATTGGAACAGGAAATGTACATACTATATTTATAAAATGGGGATAATATTATCATTGTTTAGAAGGTGAAATTGAGTTATATAATACAAATAACACTTTATTACAGTGTTCATACGCAGTTGCCTATAATTAGCTACATTAGCATATGAGTACTCACTAAAAGGTAATCAGCAGTTAGGCCCATAAAAGGGTTTATATGTATTTTTAACTAAGTTGTAGACTTCATTGATCTCTAAAGTTAGCTAAGAACATGCCATAGATCTGTGTAAGAGCACCATCAAGTAGGAATCTTTCAAGGAGATTTAAACTAAGTTGATGTTTTTAGAAATTTTGTCCCAACCATAATCTATATACATGTTAACTGTTTAAATATGCTCTTTATCTTTGATAATTGAAACTTTTCAATTTCATGCATATTATTAAAAATTAAATGTGTCTCAAAACAGCATATTATAAATGTTAAGTATTTTTTACTGTTACTCATTAACTCTTGCTTTTGTTTTTTAATTTATTTATTTTAAACTTGATTTATATTTTCTTCAGTTTTATTGAAATATAACTGATACACAGCACTGCAGAAGTTTTAGGTGTGAAGCATAATGATGTGACTTACATACATAATGAAATTATTATCGTAATAAGTTTAGTGAACACCCATCATCTCCAAATAAAAGAAAGAAATGTTTTTGTGATGAGAACTCTTAGGATTTACTCTAAGTTTCATATATAACATACAGCAGTGTTAATTATATTAATCATATTGTACATTACATCCCTAGTACTTAATTATCTTATAACGAGAAGTTTGTACCTTTTGACCACCTTCCTACAATTCCTCCCCCAACCTCTGCCTCTGGTAACTACAAATGTGATCTATTTTTCTGTGAGTTTGCCTATTTCTCTCATCTCCTTCCCCTCCTCCCCTCTGGTGATCACCTGTTCTCTATGAGTCTGTTTTGTTTTGTTATGTGTGTTCATGTGTTTTTTTTTTTAGATTCCACATATAAGTAAAATCATGTGGTATTTGTCTTTCTCTGACTTACTCCACTTAGCCTAATACGCTCTAGGTCCATCGATGTCACAAATGGCAAGATTTTGTTCATTTATTTGTGGCTAAAAAAAATGTAGTAGTATTCCATTTTGTATTGCATTGTGTATAGATGTGTGTATGTGTGTGTGTATATATGTACATACACACATAAACACCACATCTTCTTTATTCATTCATCTATTAGATTGCTTAATATCTTGCCATTGTGAATAATTCTGCAGTGAACATAAGGGTGCATATATTTTTTTGAATTGGTATTTTTGTATTCTTCAGGTAAATACCCAGGAATGGAAGTGCTGGATAGTATGGTAGTTCTATTTTAAATCTTTTTAGGAACTTCCATAATGTTTTCCGTAGTGGCTGTATCAATTTACATTCCCACCAACACTGCATGAGGTTCCATTTCCCCTACATCCTAGCCAGTGCTTGTTATTTGTTGTCTTTTTAATAATGGCCATTTTGACAGATGTGAGATAATATCTCATTATGGTTTTGATCTGCATTTCCCTGGTGATTAGTGATGCTGAGCTTCTTTTCATGTGCTGGTAGGCCATCTGTATATATACTTTGGAAAAATGTCTATTCAGGTTCTCTGTCCATTTTTTAATCAGTTGTTTTTTTTTTTTGATGTTGAGTTGTCTGGGTTCTTTGTATATTTTGAATATTCACTCATTAAGAGATACTTCATTTGCAAATATTTTCTCACATTCAGTATGTGGCCTTTTTGTTTTGTTGATAGCTTGCTTCCTTCACTGTCCAAAAACTTTTTAGTTTGATGTAGTCCCATTTCTTTATTTTTGCTTTTGTTTCCATCTCTTGAGGAGACATAGTCAAAAACCAATGCTAAGACTGATGTTAAAGAGTGTACTGCCTGTGTTTTGTTCTAGGAGTTTTATGGTTTTAGGTCTTACATTTAAATCTTTAATTCATTTTGTGTTTATTTTATATGTAGTGTGAAAAAGTAGTCTAGTTTGATTGTTTTGCATGTAGCCATCCAATTTTCCCAAGACCATTTACTGAAGAGGCTGTCTTTTCCCCATTGTATATTCTTGCCCCCCTTTTGTAGATTAATTGCCCATATAAGTTTGAGTTTATTTCTGGGGCCTCTTTTCTGTTCCATTGATCTATGTGTCTGTTTTTGTGCCAGTACCACACTGTTTTGGTTACTCTAGCTTTGGTAGTGTAGTTTGAAATCAGGGACCATGATATCTCTAGCTTTGCTTTTCCTTTTCAAGGCTATTTTGGCTATTGGGGATCTTTTGTGTATCCATAAAAATTTTAGAATTATTACTTCTAGTTTTTGAAAAATCCCATTGCTATTTTGGTAGGGACTACATGGACTCTGTAGATTCCCTTGGGTAGCATGATCATTTAAAAATATTAATTCTTCCAATCCATGAGCACTGTGTATCTTTTCATTTGTTTGTATCATCTTTAATTTCTTTCATCAGTGTCTTTCTGAGTTTAGTTCTTTTAACTCCTTAGTTTGATTTAGTCCTATGTATTTCATTCTGTTTGATGCAGTTGGGATTATTATCTTAATTTCTCTTTCTGACAGTTGTTGGTGTAGAGAAATACAACAGATTTCTGTATATTAATTTTGTATACTGCAATTTTACCAAATTTATTGATGAGTTCAAATAATCTTTTGGTGGCTTATTTTGGATTTTCTATATATAATATCATGTCATATGTAAACAGTGACAGTTGTACTTCTTTCTTTCCAGCTGGGATTCCTTTTTAAAATTTATTTTTGTTATCTGATTGATGTGGCTAGCACTCCTAATACTATTCCGAATTAAAGTGGTGAGAATAGACAACCTTGTTTTATTCCTGATCTTAAAGGAAATGCTTTTGGCTTTTTGCCACTAAATATGATTTTGGCTGTGGGTTTGTCACAAATGACCTTTATTATGTTGAGGTATGTTTCCTCTAAACCCACTTTGTTGAGAGTTTTTATCATAAATTAATGTTGAATTTTGTCAAGAGCTTTTTCTGCACCTATTGAGATGATCATATGTTTTTTTATTCTTCAGTTTGTTAATGTGCTCTATCATATTGATGTTGTAGATATTGAACCATCCTTGCATCCCTGGGATAAATCCTACTTGATCGTGTTGTATGATCCTTTTAATGTAGAGTTGAATTTGGTTTGCTAATATTTTCTTGAGGATTTTTGCATTTATATTCATCCATGAAGTTGGCCTGTAATTTTTTTGTGGTGTCTTTGTTTCACTATCAGGGTATCTTGGTTTCACTATCAGGGTGATGCTAGCTTCATAGAATCAGTTTGGAAATATTCCACTTCAATTTTGCAGAATATTTTGAGAAGAATAGGCATTAAGTCCTCATTAAATGTTTGATATAATTCATCTTTGAAGCCATCTGGTCCTGGACTTTGTTGGGAGTTTTAAAATTACTGATTCTGTTTCATTACTGGTAATGGGTTTGTTCATATTTTTATTTCCTCCTGATTTAGTCTTGGGAGACTGTATGTTTTTAGGAATTTATGTTTTTCTTCTAGGTTGTCCGTTTTATTGGAATATATTTGTTCCTGGTGATCTCTTATAAGCCTTTGTGTTTCTGTGGTGTTAGTTATAACTTCTTTTTCATTTCTAATTTTATTTATTTGGGTACTTGTTTCTTTTTGAGGCTTGCTAAAGGCTTATCAATTTTGTTTATCTTTCGAAGAATCAGCTATTAGTCATTGATATTTTCAGTCTGTATTTCATTTATTTCTGCCCTGATTTTTATTATTTCTTTCTTCCTACTAATTCTGGATTTTATTTATTCTGCTTTTTCTAGTTCCATTAGGTGTCATGTTCGGTTGTTCATTTGAGATTTTTCTTGTTTTCTGAGTTAGGGTTATATTGTTATAAACTTCCCTCTTAGGACTGCTTTTGCTACATCTCTTAGATTTTGGATCATTTGTTTTCGTTTTCATTTGTCTCCAGGTAATTTTTGATTTCCTCTATGATTTGGTAGTTCAGTAGCATGTTGTTTATTGTCCACATGTTTGTGTTTTTTGCAGTTTTTTTCTTATATTTGATTTCTAGTCTCATAGTATTGTGGTCAGTAAAGATGCTTGATATGATTTCAGTATTCTTAAATTTACTGAGACTAGTTTTGTGGCCTAATGTGTGATACATCCTGGAGAGTGTTCCATGTGCAATTAAAAACATATGTGTATTCTTCTGCTTTTGGATGGAATGTCATATATAACTATTAAGTTAATATGATCTAGTATGTTGTTTAAGGCCAGTGTTTGCTTATTGATTTTCTGTCTGAATGATTGTCCATTGATGTAAGTGGGGTATTAAACACTTCTACTATTATTATGTTAGTGTTAATTTCTCCCTTTGCTTCTTAATATTTGCTTTATGTATTTAGATGCTCCTATGTTGAATGAATATACAGTAAGTCCCCTACATATGAACGAATTCCATTCTGAGAGCGTGTTCATAAGTCCAGTTTGTTCATAAGTCCAACAAAGTTAGCCTAGGTACCCAACTAACACAATAATTAAAAATAATACATAAAAAATAAATAGTAATACATTCACACAAATAATACATAAAAAACAAACACAAAAAGTAAAGAAAACATTTTTAATATTACAGTACAGTAGCTTGAAAAGTACAGTAGTACAGTACAACAACTGGCATACATGGGCTGGCATCCAGTGAACAGGCAAGGAGAGTTACTGACTGGAGAAGGGAGAGGAGGTGGAAGATTGTAGAGCTGAAGGATCATCAGAAATAGGGGATGGAGGGCAAGCTTCAGTTTCACTCATGCCTGACATTGATGGCACATGTTCTGGTTCCTTGATGGATTCAATTCTGTCTACCCTCTTGAAAAAAGATCTGGTGATATCTGGGTAGTAGCTCTTATTTTTTTCTCATCACAGATGACACGGTAGCACTGGATTGCATTCTGAATAGCTGCTGCAACCTTCCTCTACCATTCTACGTTCAGATCTTGTGCCTCAGAAACTAACAGTGTCTCCTCAAATAAAGAAAATCCCCTTGCCATTTCCTGTGTTGTGAATCTCTTCAGTTCTTCAGTTACTTCTTCCTCTTGTCACTCCACTCTCTCAATTATTTTCACTTTTGTTTCCATTATTATCGCTTGGTGCTTCTTAGCAGTAACAGCTTTATCACTGCTGCTTTTACTCTTGCTTCTGGACATCCTGGGCTTGAAATAAAGATACTGTACTACTGTGCTCTATTTAGAACTGTGCAGTAAAGTACACAAAAGCACAACCACTTGTAGAGGATGCACGCACATGACAGTGTACACCAGATGCATGAAATAACTTACATGATTGGACATGAGAACGCATATTTGCATCTTTGAAAGTCCGCAACTTGAAGGTTCACATGTAGGGGACTTGCTGTACAATTACAATTGTTATATCTTCTTGTTGGATCAGTCCCTTTATTACTATGTAATGTCCTTTGTTTCTTGTTACAGTCTTTAAAGTCTGTTTTGTCTGAAATAAGCATTTCTCTTCAGCTTTCTTTTCATTTCCTTTGCATGGAATACCTTTTCCCACCCCCTCACTTTCAGTCTATGTGTCTCTTTAGATCCAAAGTGAATCTCTTGTAGGCAGCATTTATATGGGCCGTGTTTCAGTATCCATTTAGCCACTCTCTATCTTTTTTTTTTTTTTTTTTTTGAGGTATGAGGGCTTCTCACTGTTGTGGCCTCTCCTGTTGTGGAGCACAGGCTCTGGACACACAGGCCCAGCGGCCATGGCTCACGGGCCCAGCCAGCCGCTCCGTGGCATGTGGGATCTTCCGGGACCGGGGCACGAACCTGTGTCCCCTGCATCGGCAGGCGGACTCTCAACCACTGCGCCACCAGGGAAGCCCGAGCCACTCTGTATCTTTTGATGGAAGCATTTAGTACATTTACATTTATAGGAATTATTGATAGATAGGTACTAATTGCCATTTTCTCAATTGTTTTTGTAGTTCTTCTTTTTTTGGTTCCTTTCTTCTTCCTTTCTTCTCTTCCACTGGGATTTGATGACTATCTTCAGCGTTGTGTTGGATTTCTTTCTCTTTTTTTATGTGTTTATCTATTGTAGATTTTTTGTTTGTAGCTACCATGAGATTTATATATAGTAACCTATATATAGTAAGGTTATATATAGTAAATGCACATATATCTGATTATTTTAAGTTGATGATCTCTTAAGTTCAAATGCATTCTAACAACCCTGAATTTTTAGTCCCCCATGTTTAATGTTTTTGACATCATATTTTTACATGTTTTTGTTTTATTTATCCCTTAACTTCTTATTGTGGATCTAGGTGATTTTACTCCTCTTGTCTTTTAACCTTCCTACTAGCTTTATAAGTGGATGATATACAACCTTTACTGTATATTTGCCTTTACTAATGAGATGTTTCCTTTCATAATTTTTGTATTTCTAGTTGTGATCTTTTTTTCCACTTAGAGAAGTCCCTTAAATGTTTATTATAAAGCCAGTTTAGTGATGTTCAACTCTTTTAGCTTTTGCTTGTCTGTAAAATTCTCTCTGTTTCAAATCTGAATGATAGCTTTACTGGGTAGAGTATATTTTGTTGCAGGTTTTATACTTTCACGGCTTGAGAAATATCTTGCCACTCCCTTCTGGCCTGCAAAGTTTCTGCTGAAAAGTCACCTGACCGTCTTATGGGAGTTCCCTTGGATGTAATTACTTGATTTTCCCTTGCTGCTTTTAAGATTTTCTCTTTATCGTTAATTTTTGCCATTTTAATTACAGTGTGTCTTCATGTGGACTTTTTTGGTTGATACTGTTTGGGACTCTCTGCACTTCCTAGACTTGGAAGTCTGTTTCCTTTCTCAGTTTAGACAAGTTTTCAGCTATTATATCTTCAAATATGTTCTCCTTCCCCTTTCTTTCTCTTCTCCTTCTGACACCCATATAATGCAAATGTTAGTATGCTTGCTTGATACTGTTCCAGAAGTCTCTTGAACAGTCCTCATTTTTTAAATCCTTTTTCTTTTTTCTATTCAGCTTCAATGATTTTCATTACTCTGTCTTCCAGTTTGCTCGCCTGTTCCTCTGTATCATCTAATCTACTGTTGCTTCCCTCTAGAGTATCTTTTATTTCAGGTATTGTATTATTCATCTCTGTTTCATTCTCTTTATATTTTCTAACTCATTATTAAACTTCTCAATGTGTTCATCCATTTTTCTCCCAAGTTCGTTGAACATCTATATGATCTTTACCTTGAACTCTTTATTAGGTAGGTTGCTTATCTCCCCTTTTCTTAGTTCTTCTTTGGGGGTTTTATCTTGTTTCTTCATTTGGAACATATTCCTTTTTCACCTCACTTTGCCTAATTGAGTTTATTTGTATGAGGTAAGCTGATTACATTTCCTGATGTTGGAGATGTGGCCGTATGTAGATGTCCTATGGGACTCAGGAACATGCTCCCCTCTGGTGATCAGAGTTATATGATCTAGGGTTGCCCCTATGTGGGCTACATGGGCCCTTCCTTTGTGGCAGGAACTGTCTACTGTAGGCATGCTGGTAGGTGTAGCTGGACCCTGTCCCAGTTGGTTGCTAGGCCTTGCTTCCTGCAGAGGCTGCTGGCCTGCTGGTAGGTGGGGTCAGATCTTGGCATAGCTGGCTGTGTGGCCTGGGGAGTACTGAGGCTAGTGCCAGCCCACTGGTCAGCAGGACTCAGTCCTGGGGTGCCTAGATAGGGGGCTTGTGAGGCCTGGAGCTGGTGCCATCCTGCCAGTGGGCAAGGTCAGGTCCTGGGGTAGTTGGCTATGGGTGTTGGAGGTTCCAGGTTTAGTGCTGGTCCACTGGTGGGCTGGGCCGTGTCCTTATGCTGCTGGCTGAGGGGACCAGGGCATCTTGGCCAACTGGTGGTGGTGGTGGGTCCTGGGATGGCTTATTAGGGGATCTGAAGGAGCCTGGGGCTGGTGCTGGCTGCCAGTCTGCCTGGCTGGGTCCCCACCTGTCTGGCTGCTTGGCCTGGGGATTTCTGGGACTGGTGCTGACTGGCTTGAAGGTGAGTAAGCACCCAGTGCTCGTAGACTAAAAGAAGGGCTCAGAAATGGTGCTTACCACCACCAGTGTTCTTGTGGCAGAATAAGGTCCCCCAAATGACTGCTGCAGTGTCTATATCTCTCTTGCCTCTCTAGAGGTTCTCCATGATCAGAAAGTGGGTCTGAACCAGGCTCCTTTCAAATTATTGCCCCTGTGCTGGGTCTTGAACCCTTTGAAAATGGTATCTTTGTTTCCTACAGCCCTCTGGCTCTCCTGTACATAAGCCCCTCTGGCCTTCAAAGCCAAATGCTCTGGGGGTGTCTCCTCCTGGTACAGGACCTCCAGGCTATGGAGCCCCACGTGGGGCTTGGGCCCCTGGTTTTGGGGAAAAAACTCTGCAATTGTGATTATCCTGCCATTTGAAGGTCACCCACCTGGGAGTGTGAGTCTTGACTATACCAAGTCTTAACCCCTTCTGTCCATTTGTTGTGGTTCCTTCTTTATAACTATGGTTGTGGAAAATCTTTTCTTCTAGTCTTCAGGTTGTTCTCATTGATAGTAACTCTGTAAGTTGTTACAATTTTGTGTGCCTTGGGAGGAGGTGAGCTCAGGGTTCTCCTACTCTGTCATCTTGTCCACTCCCCCATGTATACTATCTTAATTGTGGTAATGGTTTCATGAGTGTATGTATATATGTTCTGTGCCAGTCTCTACCTTGGGATGGTAATGTTATGGGCTAGAAATGCTTGGGGGCACTCAGCTGGGCCCTGGTGAGCTTCTTATACATATTTCCCCTTTCAAAATCAGTGGTAGGACCGGATGACCCTTGCAATTGTTGTTATGATTGCAAAATGCCTTTCATTAATACTCATTAGGACACTTTGAAGAAAAAAGTCTATTACTTATAGGTCATGGAGTGTACAAGGCATTCCGGGGGACCCACAGAGAATGTTGCTGGGGGGG
>NW_006769399.1:602245-623011 GCF_000442215.2 Lipotes vexillifer
AGAATGTTGCTGGGGAAGGTGGGGAGGAGACTGAGATCAAGCATGGGATGGGCCTGTAGTTCTAATTTCACTGGAGTCAAGTGTGGGGTTCTAGGGTTTCTCCGACTCACTGTTAACTGGAGAATTTAAAACATAAGAGCTAGAATTTAAAGCATGGAAAGAGAAAAAAAAGAAAGAATACATAACACAAGTGGCCCAAATAGCCAGTTATCTAAATCAGTCAGGATCTCAGAAACAAAGGAGCTCATGGTGGGCAGTGTGGCTCATGGGCATCCTGGCTCTTTCATCTAGTTGTATGGCTGGCAGTTTGTTTGTTCAAGACAGCCTTTGCTGAAGTAGGTGCCTCGGGAATCATACCTTAAATCAAGCACTTGCATTACCAGAAAAAAAGAAAACAAGCCAACTGTAAGGGCTTGTACTACAGTATGTTAAAAATGATCAAATCGTACAGTTTTAATGTATAGTTTATTTTATTGTCAATTATACCTTTTATAGAGCTGTTACAAATGACCAAGTGAAAAAGCACCTATAAAATTAGAGGGATGAAACTACCTGAAAAGACCATGACTTTTCACATGCAAATATCCAAATTAGAAGTTGTTGTAATTTTTAAACTTTATTTATTTTATTTATTTATTTTTGCCTGCATTGCATCTTCCTTGCTGCGTGCAGGCTTTCTCTAGTTGAGGTGAGCAGGGGCTACTCTTCGTTGCAGTGTGCAGGCTTCTCATTGCAGTGGTTTCTCTTTGTTTCAGAACATGGGCTCTAGGCATGCAGACTTCAGTAGTTGTGGCACTCGGGCTCAGTAGTTGTGGTGCATGGGCTTAGTTGCTCCTCGGCCTGTGGGATCTTCTTGGACCAGGGTTCTAACCCGTGTCCCCTGCATTGGTAGGCAGATCCTTAACCACTGCGCCACCAGGGAACTCCCAGAAGTTGTTATATTCTTAAATCCTAAAGTGAGCTTAGGCTCAGTGTGTGTGTATGCATGTATATGCGCACATACAAACTTATTTTAGTTTTACCATAAAACTGGATTTTCTGACTCTCTGAATGGTATTGTTTAATTAAATTAACTTTAATATAATCAAATCTATCAAAGTGTTTTTATGGTTAACATTTTTTATATCTAGTTTTAGAAATTTTTGTTTACTTCAAAGTAATAGGAATGTTTCCCTATATTTTTATCTAAAAGTTTTGCCATTTTACCTTTTACATTTAAATTTGCAGTCCATTTAAAGTTGATTTTTGTGTTTCAGGGGAGGTAGGGATTTAAGTTCATACTTTTCTATGTGAATTATCTTTTGAATTAGCATCACTTATTGTAAAGATTAGATTTTCCTAATGGAGTGTAGCAATTATTATGTTAGGTGATTGAATATGTGTGATCTGATTCTGGACTTTGTCTTTTTCCATTGGTGAATTTGTTGATTCTTGTGTTAATATTATATTGCTTTATTTATATAGCTTTAATAATTAGTCTTGATATCTTTTATGCTAGCCCTCCAGTTTTATCCTTTGGATTTTAATTGTACTGCATTACATATATAGATTAATTTGGGGTGAATTGGCAGCTGCATTATACTGAATTTTTACTTTTTTCCATGAATATGATTCTTTAAGTCTTACTTTTCTCTCTGAATTTCTACTCCAGTACAATTGAATTACTTATCTCTTGCTACATTAGCAACCTAACATTAAACAATTGAAAGTCAAATAATCGGAATTCATTGTAATTACATTGTAATTGCATAATGTTATAAAGATACCTTCGAAGGATATTTTAAATAGAAGTTGCACATCAAACAATATTAAAAAGGTGCAAAATTCATAAAGGTTATTTTTTGGTTCAGAATGTAACTTTTCAGAAGTAAAATAGTTTACTAAAACATATGTCTCTTTATGTTTTGATGTTTTAATGATGAGGAAGGCAGGAGAATAATAATTATGACGTTTCCACGTTCTGATGGAAATATGAAGACTTAAAATACCTTCTATGAAATGTGAATTCAACAACTTTAATAAAAATACATAAAAGCAAACTATTACCATACAAACTAATTGATACTGCACTTGTTAGAAATAAGTAGCCTTGGTTTAGGGAAGTCAGAATTGGGATAAATGATCTTTTATAGTTAGGTCACCTATTTATATATTATTTAATGACTTTCTAGTGATATGTTTCCAGGTGAAATGTTGTTGACTGTGAATGACATGAATAGATCAGGCATAAGGAACATGAGAAAACAAAGAAACCAGGGTCAAAGCATCCCTATTACAATAGATTTTACCACTAAAGAATAGTTTTCCAAAGAAATAATTAAAAAAATGTTTTTATCATACATAACGAGTTTGTCAAAAAAATTTATTGAACCTTCTGTTTCCTAGGATGTGGCCTCAATGATTGTGGTCTGCCAAATAGAAGGGGTGTAAAAATTAAAAATGTAAATTTCAAACTGCTAAAAACAGTACTTTGTTCAAAGTAACTGTTCGGTTAGCTTAAGAGCTTATTTTGAAAATATGGTAAAAGGAATATGATTTACTAATGCTATTAGTCATTAATTAATCATTAAGTAATGTATTAATCCTTAACATATAATGAATTTTTGAATCTAAGTGAAAAAATAAGAATAATTTAGAAAACTGGGCAAGAATCATTAATGGTAACTGACTAAGGAATACAAAGGGTAGTGACATATTGATCAACAAATACAAGGATGAGAAAAATTCAAACTTGATACTACCTGAAGAAATAGATTTAAACAGGGTAATATTATTTCTGCTTAGCTTTAGTATATGTTGTGAGGTTGTTTGTTTTTACGATAATATAATATATTGAGAGTGTGAATAAAATAGCATTCTCATGTACTCCTAGTGGACCTATAATTTTGTCTTAGAAACCTTCAAAATGTCCATAGTCAGCAATTCCTTACAAAATATTTGTCTAAAGGGAAGAATTAGAGACAGATGTACAGATGTTTACACAAGAATAATATTTTACAGCTTTGTTTATGAAAAAAATAGACACTGTAAAGTGCAATAGCGGAGGATCAATTAATTAAGTAAATTATAGCATATCTACCTAATAAAATACATACAGTGTAACCATTTAAATGATGTAGATTTATTATGAATTTAGGTAAATGTTCCTGTGATATTTTAAATAAAAATGACTATGTATGTATTTGTGTGTAGACACAAACATATATATGCAAAAATATGTAAATACACACAAACCTGTATATGTACTTCACTACACACACACACACACACACACACACGCACGCACACGTGAGTCTTTCTGGGAATTTCTTTCTGATTATTGCCTAAAGGTAAATTTCTGGAGGTGTAATTTTTGCATCATACCATTGGTAAGTTTTAAAAGATATTGGTGTTTATTAATATTGCAAAATTACCCTTCAGAAGATTGCATCATTTGATATATCAATTTATAGGCATAATTTTAAAAATATACTAAAATATTGACCCTGGTGGTCATCTCTGAATGGATTACAGGTAACTTCAATTTTCTTTTTTTATTGTTTCTGCACTGTAGATCTATTGTGCCAAGGGTTTCGGAGGCAGAGGGGTTCTTTTGGTTTGGGAGCCCTTAGGCGGACTGGGTGTAGACAGATTATGCCCCATGTGTGGACTCTGGGGAGGTAAAAATTTTTAGGGTAAAAATACATCCTATAAATAATCTCAAAGTGCTAATAGCATGGAGAAAAATTGGAGAACTTGGAAGTTTACAAATGAAGATAAATAGTAACCAAAATAGAGGGAGAGAGCACATAAAATTATCTTTTGCTTTCATGACCAGAACTTGTTTGATTTTCTTGATGTAAGGAAACACAGACAAGACAAAATTCTGATTTAAATTCTGCATGTCCAGCTTGCACTGGGCAAGATACATGTGAGGTCCACAGGGAAACCCAGGGTGTCCAGAGAGTCAGAGCCCAGAGGGAATGAATAAGGAATCGGGCAGATGGATAAACATTCATGGTTGAATTTCCCTCTGCTTGAATAACATTGCCAAGGTCAGAAAAAAAAGCTGAGGTCTCTGAGGAGCAGCAGCTGTACTTTGTGCACTCAGATTTCAACAGCTAAATCAAAGAAAGAGGCTAGGACTAGTAATAAAACATGGGTATTTGATTATTGTCATCTAAGGAGGAAGCATGCAGATTAGAAAACTGTGGGACAAAGAGAAAATCTGGCTACAAGTGTGAGTGTTTCTACTTTAAAATCCCTATGATCTCGGACAAACTCTTAACATTTCCAAAACTCAGTGTCTTAATTTCTTCTCAGGTGACTTATGAGAACAAGGAATGAATTAATTGATGGAAAGCATTTCCGAAGAATATAAAATACTGTACAGTCCTTGGAGGCATTTTAACATAGTGGTATTAGGCTTGGCTCTAGCGAGACAATTACAGGTGGAGTTCAAAGCTCAGCTTTGTCACGAGCCATGTGACCATTTGTCTTCTCCTCTGTTGATTTTGGGTAACTTTAAAATGGGTGTGTTAGTGGTGCCGATCATTTCAGGTTATTACGGTGATTCAGTGAAACAGCACAGGTGAAGCATTCATTTCAGTGCCTAGTACATAGCAAGCACTCAAAAAATGCTGCCTCCTGTGATAAAAATGTGAAACTATTCTTCGATGGTCATTGGCATATTCAGAAGGCCCAGTAATTATAATACTATAGTGATCAGAAATTTTTAAAAAGACCCTAGTCGTTCAGTAAATTTAATTATTTCCAGGAAATGCCCCTTTTTACCTGATTGATTTTATTCTGGTATAAATCATCACAGTAAAATAAAAGAACCATGGTTTCTTAATTATGTACATAAATATTCCAGAAAAATAAAAATGAAAGTCCCTCTTCAGTTAATATTACACTCTCAGTACTGTGTTGTTACCATCATATATTAGCTGTGGAGAAGTGTCAAATAAAGGAAAAGTACAGTTTTATTGGCATCTGTTGATCAACTCCTCCTAACAACAGCTCAAAGGAAGTTTAAGACAGTTTCTCCTTTCAGGTTAACTAGAAAGCTCCCATAAATCCTTGCTCCCTTAACAAATATGTGATGATCAGGGAGTCCACGTTTCTGAGTCAGATTGCCTGGCTGTGAATCCTGGCTCAGCCAGTTACCAACTGTGTGACTTTGGGCAAGTTGTTAAACTTTTCTAGGCTTCAGTTTCCCACTCTTAGGACCACTGAGTAAGAGAATGGATGTAACGTTATCTAGTATGGTGGTTGCCATGTTTTTAAATCCCTGTATGGCAAGAAGTAAAAACTGTTAGTCATTATTAGTTATCATTATAAATACTCCATTAGGGTCTACAAAATTGACTGTTCGAAAAGGTATTAGTTGGCCCACCAGGAACTAAGCTATTAAAAATTCATTCTTGCTCCAGCCACCATATGAAATCTTTGGTAACTAAGAAAACTTGTGATGATTCTAAAGGGATTTGACACTAGGCTCTTACCATGAGAATTTATTATCTATTTAGACAATAGTCAGTTTTGAGGTCCTCAGCATTGCCTTGAAAAAATTCTGCCAGTGAAAAAAATTGTAATGTATCTTTACACTCAAGATTTTTCTTACACATTATCAATTGTAAGTACAAAGAAAAAAAATTTAATGCCTAAAAAGTGAAAACTAGCAGATGAAACCAGGCTGTCAAATGATTGCCCCCTTCCTTACTCTTAGGTTTCTTTTTTCCTAGACCTGAACAATAAAAATATAATTATTTTATTACTGTATTAATGTACAGTCTCCACACCAAAACAACAGGAATTAGTCTCTTCCTAGAACCCCAGAAACCACGGACAATATGGAACAATAGAGTGGACCCTTGGGATCCACAAGAAAAGTATCCCAAGAACTTCTGGAATCCAATATTTCCAAACAGAACTGTAGCGTGACAGTTTCCCGATAAAATATAGCAGAAAATAATTGTGCATATATGACCTTTGAGGGCTCATCATTATTATTACTTATAATGTTATATTACACATAACATGTACAGAACACTGACCACACACCATGCACCATTTCAAGCCTTTTAAAATCCTCACAACAACCCTATGAAGTAAGTGATATTGTTGTTGTTCTTACTTTGAAGTTGAGAAAACTGAAGTATAGAGGGGTTGAGTAGTTGGCTCTAGGTGCTTACTTAGTGCTGGTGGTGAGATGTTCGTCCAGGCAGCTGGGTTCCAGAGTGCAGGTGGGTGCTTGCTAGGCTCTTCTCCCTCTGATACAAACAGTGTGAAAGTCCCTCAGAAAACTCGTGTAATAGAGGAGCTCCCCATGCCTGTCGATAAGCAGAGTCTTGTATAAAGCTTTATTGTATTACAGACACTCTGCTGTCAGCCACTCACTAAAGGAGTGCTTC
The DNA here is from genome assembly GCF_000442215.2 of Lipotes vexillifer. Taxonomy (NCBI): domain Eukaryota; kingdom Metazoa; phylum Chordata; class Mammalia; order Artiodactyla; family Lipotidae; genus Lipotes; species Lipotes vexillifer. The sequence goes on from NW_006769399.1 coordinate 608,641, forward strand.
TCCCACAGGAATCGAACTCATGCCTCAGCAAAGTTGCATGTTACTATAGGCCAATGAACCATCAGGCTCTTGTGAAATACTCAAATCTAGGAGGATTATTTTTGTGATTTTCAAGAGTCTTCCGTGTAAAAAATGATGAATTTACAGCTAGGTAGAATAGCTCTGCTTTGGTGAGTAGCTATGTTTTAGCTATTTAACTGACCTGTTTTATTTTTTTAATTTTGAAAATGTCAAACAATGAAATTTATCACCATTTTGTAGGGTCTCTTTCTCTTTTTTGATGAACTGTAGATGAAAATAATTGTATGCCCTCCTTTTTTCCCCCCTAATCATACTTACGGAATATGACAAGTCTCAAGAACTCCGTGGACAGAATGGAGCCACTGGGTGAATGGGTGACACTTTTGGTGAGGACAGAAAACCACATTGCTATTTCTCTTTATTTTTTTCTCTCAGATCCCTTGACACCTAAAGGGTGGAGCTTGAGTGGTTTTTCTCTTTGGAATGTGCTGTCCACTATTATATCTTGATCAGGGTGGGGATGGGGCTCATGGGAAAAGAAGGTGAATTACCGGTTACTTCGGGCTTCCTCTTGTGGCCATCAGAAAAGAAGGACGAGCATGGGGGATTTAAGGTAACCATAAACTCCACCCTCAGACAGCAGAGAATGGGAGTGTATTGGCATTTAAGGCAAAACTCTTTCCAGGAATAAGTAGGTTGAGGCCAGAATCTTCTCTATTGTACCATTTTACTAGCCTTAATTCAGTATAATTTGATAAATATTTATTGAGCTCTCACTGGCTATTTGTTAATGCAATGAAAAAGCAGTATTCTTCTTGACAGTGAGAGGACTTTGACTTAAATCGGGGTAGATATTTAGAAATTTTTATTCCCAGCAAAAGACCACAATCTAAATTCACCTATCGTGAAAAACCTTTGTGGAAAAATATTATTCGAGCTCTCAGAATTTTCAGGTCTTTTTTTCCCTCTTAATTGCAACTGTCCTCTTATTTTCTCCTCTGTATAAAAGTTCATATCCTGATATTTTTTGCTTTTCACCTTCTTTCACAAAGTTTAGAATAATGTGATAAAGTTAAAAATGTGTGTTATTTACTAGAATTGCTCTTTGTTTAAAAGGTACATTTTTGAATGTGCTTGGAATGGGGAATAACAGCGAAAAGTCATGCTCAAGAGAGAAAATGCACTGTACAATAATCCCAGAGAGACTAGGAATGGAATTTGTTCTGAACAAGATGAGCTGGGGGAGGAGAGAGGGGAGGGAGAGGAGAAAGCCAGTCCCCCAGATCGGGTGTGTCTTCAATCTTGTATTTGTGTGTGTGTGTGTTTATTTATGTGTGGGTGTATAAAACAATGAAGGGACTGAATTTTTATTAGAGTAGACAGAGGGTAAATCAAAGAAAGCATTTTTGGATACAAAACCTCAGACATGATTATGGCCTTAATAGGATATTGAATAGAAGATGGAAAAGGAAATCAAATCATATTTGCCGTCATTTCCAAGGTCCTGCCTACATGTGAATATCTATCTCGTTTAAAATTTATATGTGGTAGCCAGTAGGGCTTTTCAATATTACTGTTGTTCTTTCAGCACCAACATCATTAAAGGATTTAAAGAAGGGGAGTGAACCGGGCAGATGTGTGGTTTTGAGAGATTGCACTGGCGGTGACCTAGAGTGGGAACTGGACACAGGGGTGCTGTATCAGTAAGCAGACAAGTGCAGGAGAGAGGGGGGGGTGCTGCAGGAGCTGATTATAGGGTCATCAGTGTACAGCTGGTAGTGGAAATCTATGACATGGATGAGCATGTGCACATAATAAGTGCGTATATGCAAAGTGTGTGTGACATAGGAGCTGTGAAGAGGCAAGGCAAAAGGGGAATAAGAGCTCTGGGTAACAGGAGCAAAGTCACTGACATTTTTTATATGTAAGAGATTATTTGATTAAAAAATAAAATTGCTAACTTCTGAAGAAAGCTGTGGTTTGTTCTTAGTGATCTAATTCGCTAATTTCTCCCAGAGAACTGGAAGACCAGGTTCCTCGAAAGTGCCAAGTAGCATCTTTTTATACACAGGCGCACAGTTTCTGAAGTTAACAATGAATCATTTCCAGTTAGATTTGCTTTGAAAAAGATTTGTAGTTCTCAGTAAAAGAGTTGGAAAAAGAGCCCTTTCTTTACCATGTTGGAGGTAAAGGTCTTTAGTAATAATTTTAAAATATTCTTATCAACAAAAAGTACATCCATCCTCATTCATATTTCTGGAAAATTAAATAATTTTCACAAAACCCTATAAAGTAATAATATGTTACAATACAAATTATTTGAAATTTTTTTCCTTTAAGTTTTACGTTTAACAGTTTTAATTGCAAGGAATTACCTTTGGAATTTGAACAGAGTCGGGAAAGATGTGAGAGAAGATAAACTTTGCCTGGTTTTGGCCAAGTTTCTTAGACGTTTTCGTAATTAAACATTAGGTACCATGTACAAATAATGTCATATGAAGTTTTAATATATATTAAAATATAACGCAGTCCATTACACAATGTGATGTGGCCTTTTCTGCTTCTGAAATTTTTTGTATAAACTTTTAATAATTATTCTAGTAGGAAGGGCATGAAGAACAGTAAGCAAATGAGTAGATCAAATACATGCGAATTACATTAACATTTATCAGAAGAGAGTGACTATTTTAACAGTTGGGGAGTGTTAGTGGTGATTATTGTATTTTATATCCACTCCAGCCCATGTTTTCAAACACCCTTTCTTTCCCTCCCCTCTGTCCCCAGGAGCATAATGTGACTAGAAATCATTTGTGGTGACTTCTCTAAGCCGTCTTTACCAAAGGATGCTGGTGGTCCTTAGGACAAATCTTATACATAACTGAGATGGTGTTCTGATAATTGGGCTGCACAAATTATTCCCGACTGCAATGGTCAGAAAAGGAAAAGTTCCTGCCGGGGTGATTACTGAAGAGTTACAACATAGAAAAAATATAAACAGAGTTCTAGCTTATTATAACATTTGCTTTCAGACGTAAGCCATACCAAATATGGTTCCTGGCTGGATTCAGAATGGAACACATTTTGGAAACACCTACTTGGCAGGTCTCAACAAAATATGTGCCAAAAAGCCTAACCTTGTAAACAGGTATGGTTTCAGAGACATTTTGTACTTTCATGCAGTATAATCACTGAAAAATCACTCAATAGAAGCTTTCGTCTTTGGATAGAGCTTCCCTTTTTTGAAAGTAAAGACTATTGTGCCAGTTTTTACTCGACAGTATAATTTTTTGAAATCACTATTAAAGCAATTAAACATGAACATTTTAGTTTGTACATTTTCCTTTCTATCAGAGACATTATTGTTTTTCTCGAGAACTCTTCTTGAAAGGCTTATGATGAACACTATTTCAAGAGTTATCAGTTGTTCTACACTGAATTGTAATTGCTTATAGATTCCTTTTCATGCTTTTTGACTATTTTGCTTTAAAAATGTTTATTCATTGACAGATAACTCATGAAAGAAATAGTAAGGCACATGCAGGAATAATATGTATTTTCTAATTGGTCTTCATATGGCTTACATGATTTGATGAACTCGGATAATAAACGTTAGAAGACAATATTGATGTCTGTAAGACCATACTTTCAGTGAGGTATGGATTCATGTACCTACTGTTTTATGAGCATAATTCAAGTATTTTTTTTTTTCCTAGAGAGGTGGTATGGGACTATTAAGAATAAAATGTCTTCATTGCATGCCTTAGGATGTGAAGAGGACTTCACTGGCATCTTGGTATCTCTAGAGGCTTTTGAGCAATTGACACATTGTAATTACAGATTCATGTTGATCGAATAGGTAAATGAATTGTTGAACCACCTGAGAGTAAGGAAGCCAAGAGTTTGGATGTTCTTGCCTCACACGGGCCTAGTTGGGAATACCTAAAGGAATTGAAAGACAGTTTTCTACTATTACTGCAGCATTCACAGTACTAATGTAGCCAAGGAAGTTTTAAAAAGGTATCAAAATTATGTCCCCTGAGTAATGTGCCATTATGCTTATAATCAAGAATAATAATGTAATAACTTATTTAATGAGCACATATTACATGTTAGCCCATGGGCTTAAAATCTCAGAAAGCTTAAATATCTTATCTAAGGGTTAAAACTAGCCAAGATCTGAATTAGGCATCTGAATCAAGTTTTGTTTGATTTCAGAGCCTCTAGCATTTCTATCAATGCAGTTACTTCTCCTAGGAAGTCAGGTAGAATATTATGTGTCATTTTAGGTGCCACATAAAACGCCAAAGAGTAACTTAACAAAGCCAGGCCATGTACCAATGCACAGTAAGGAAGCACTACATAGAATTAATCAATTACATCTCCATATACATCCGGAAACTGCCCTCAGACTCATATACCTGGATAATGTATTGTTCCCAAATCAGTAGAATCAGAATAGTAATTACAAAAGGATATGTGTCCTTTGAGAAGATAATGGAACCTTTGGCACCAATGTGACATCAGTCCCCAAAGGAGTGAAAACAAATAACGACATTTAGAATGCTGACACTCCTCTAACTACGTCAATTCTTGTGAGTACAGAGCTCACCGAAGGCTACGCTACCTCTGGGGACTTCGTGTATGAGGCCAGCACACCAAGACCATAGGCCACCGAGGCCGCACCGTGGGTGTGTCCAAGAAGAAATAAATTTGTGGGCGTTGTCTGTTAATAAATAGTTTATACAGTTAAAATAAATAAATTAATTAAGGCAGTTATAGCAGGAGTAACTAGGAGTTATCCCATGCTTTTGGCACCATTAACCCTCTCTCATAACCTGCTCAAAATTCACAAGGATTGATATTGGGTAATTTAAATGATAACAGACCAAATAGGAGAGCATTTCCTGTCACAAGGAACCAAGGCTATTTTCGAATTTTAAAATATTTTATGATTGATTAATTTATTTTAGACAAATTATTTGAAAATGCACCAGAATTAAATATCACATATTCTTATCACCCATGCATACTAATTTAAAAATATATAATTTGTTTTTATAAAAATTTGTCATTCAACTTCATTCTTAAAAGAAAAATTGATGAATGGTGATCCTTGAAACAAAGCTCCTTGACCTTAAAAATTCAAAATCAAGATAACCTTCTAGTATATAAGTATATAAGATAGTTATAACAGAACCTAAACACAGACCCTCAACATATATAGCTAAGGTAAGTTACTACTGATAGCATTTTATATCCTTAATTACTGAGAAAATCACATGATTTTTGTTTAACTACTGGTTGACTTCATTATTATTTAAATTCAGTGTTTCAACTGTATAACATTTTTATTATTTTTGCTATAAATACTATATTAATACTTTATTATAATTTTAAATAATTATAGGCAAGCTTTGACTATTTCACATTAAACTAAATGCTTAGTAGTTATAAATTCTTCAGTACAGTAACTTTGGAATCAATAGAAGTAAAACATTTACAATGTGATTTTATTCCAAAGCTTGTTTTCTTCTAGAAATGTAGTGCTTCCTCTGCTGTCTTGATTAATATTTAAGCCACTTAAAAGACTAGTCTTAGGACTTAATGCACATTAAACAATATAATCTAATTTTCTGAATCAACTTAAATGCCGGAAAGTATAATCATATATGGATTAGTTTGTTTATTTTAGATCACATTGTTATCAGCGTAAATGCCTCACATACTTATAGGATCATATAAATCATGGATCTTTTTGAGTCTTTCAAAGTTGATTTAAATGATTTGATATTACTTTTAAAGTTATTATTGAAACTACTGCCCCTATGATAAGATTTTACAAAGCTCAAGATCTGGTGCTCAAGGATGGGGAGAACTCACACATCCATGAACATTTGAGATAAAATGAATTATAAGCCCTTTCAGGCTAACATCTCACATGAGGAGAAATGTCCATCTCTCTCTCCAGTGAATTTCCCCAGTGTTTTTATGTATGTATTACAGATAACACAAACCACTTTTTGAAAAGCTGTAACTATTGTTAAGTTTTATGCTTTTAATCACACAGTGAGAGTGAGAGGATTTATAAAATAATATTTTATTGTTTTCTGTTTTTTGCGGTACGTGGGCCTCTCACTGTTGTGGCCTCTCCCCTTGAGGAGCATAGGCTCCGGACACGCAGGCTCAGCGGCCATGGCTCACGGGCCCAGCCGCTCTGTGGCATGTGGGATCTTCCCGGACCGGGGCACGAACCCGTGTCCCTTGCATTGGCAGGCGGACTCTCAACCACTGCGCCACCAGGGAAGCCCCAAATAATATTTTAAATGGCTATCTTTTACTTTAATAGATTTGGTTTGAATACTAAGAAGTGACTCTGGAGATACTTGATAACTTTTAGCTCAACGTTTCTCACACTTTAATGGCCATCGAGCCATCTTGAGGGCCAGGTTAAAGCTTACATTGCTGGCTATCCCCCAAGATGTTCTGATTCCCTGAGACTGAGGTAAACCCCAGAATTTGTCTTTCTAACAAGCACCCCGAGCATGGCCAGCAGACTACACTTTGAGTAGCAAGTTTCGAATGATAGTTAATTTGCATTTCTTCAATGTGAAGTTAAAGATATAAGCAAATAAAAGGAAATAAAATGTCCAAGATAAGTACTGACTATCAAATTTTTATAGATATCATCAAACCCATATATTCACTCTGTTTCTACCTCACACACACTTGAGAAATGTTAAAGATTTACAATAAGTTAATGAAACTCTTAACTTGTGTTTGAAACAAGGCTTATCTCAGTATTTTGAGTTTTCTTCCCATTAGCAACTGAGCCACGTTCAGAAATACTTTTACCCTATTCTAAAACAACAACAAAATCCATTATTATGTGGGATCCCAAACCAGTCTGCGTAAGTCTTCCTTCAAACTACTAAGTAAATTCCCTTTGTATAATAAGTATTCCGTAAAAAATGAACTTTATGTTAATCCATCCACATATTTAAACTTTTTTCCCCATAACAGCTGGTACTTTGGGACACAGATAATGAAAACTGTGAAAAATGAAGATGATATTTAGAGTGGAAGAAGCCAAAAGAAGAACAGAAGTATATTGTTATAATAAGTGGAATTTACGTCACAGTGTTTCAGCATGAACAATGTGAACTTAAGAAAGTACATATGTTAGTTCAGATTTCACTTCTAAGGGCTGTTCTATCAGCAAATCCACTTCTTACTCTCTTAGTAGTATTTCCGAATGGCTACCCTCCCGAAGTACTTAATAGAAGCACTTCAGCTCTCTGTGCCTTGGACAACATTTGAAGCTTTTGCTTAATTAGCACAGTGAGTTAACACATTGAATATACTGAGTTATTCACATGATGGCTCTCAGTGGTGAAATTAAAGGCATTCAAGATATGTGGACTGCCTAAAATATAGAAATCTAGCAAGGCATTTTTAGGATGGGATCCCTTAAGGATCTTGAAACAAGAACTCGGTTTCTGGAGAGTTTCTTGCTGTCTAATTCTGGCTCAAGCGTCATAGAATCCTGTCTCAGGAAGGTTGTTAGGTCTGTCTGAAGATAGTAGGATACATGGAGTTTACAGATCAGGCTGTACAAACTGTTTAGGCTTGCTTGATAATGAATGCTTTGTAAAAATGTGTTGTGAGGCTTACTTTCATTATATCCTGGGAGCAAAATTGTAGGAGTGTATCTAACCCCACCCCCCAAAATCTATTTGGCAGCTATTACTATGAACAGAAAGAAGATAAGTATTGTGCATGACCACAATAGTTCAGGACAAATTGCAGTGTGCAGAGCAATTGCTCAGTTTGCAACAGGTATAAATGTCCACTAGTGGCTGCCTGTCTCTCTAGCTGCCTTCTTATATGTATAAGACGACTTTCCTTCCTGTTTCTCAAGAATTCAGCTGAGTCGAATCAGAGCTGAACATAATAAACCAAGAGTTCTTATATCAGCATTAAGTACAATAACCTAATTTTATAATCATCTGCAGTTTTCAATAATTTAAAATCAATGAAAGTAACAGAACTTGGCAGACTTTTCCATAAAATTGTCCCAGTGGGGTGATTGTGTAAAGATAATTTCTACCAGTCTAGCGACATAGCCTGAAGTTGTTTGCTAAAGTAAAACAAAAATAAACAAGCACAATGCAGTGAGAATTCACCTCTCTTATTTTCAAAATTCATGCAAGTTGTGTATTTGACTTTAACTCTATATTTTTATTATATGACTTTTTAAGTCATTTCCAGCTCAAACACATTTTCGCTTTCCACAAATCTTTCAGCATAAGTGAGGTTGCAAGAATTTGTCATCAATGGCCTGTAAGTGAATAGTAGTTCTCTTACATCAGACCTGAGGGAGGGTGTGCCGAGGAGTCTTGCTCTTTGGGGATTACTTTTACCTTATCTTCTTCCTTAGGAAAATTGTACATAGAGTGTAAATTCTAGGCGTGATGCCAAACTTCGCAATTTCTAAGAGAACCCCACAAAGAGAACGAGTTTTTAATCATACTCAGGAGTGTGTGATGGAGATGGACACTTCAAGAGTGTGGATTTGCTTACGCTCAGCTTTGGGATTTAGAGAACCTTTCTTGGAGTAGCATTTTATCAGCTTTCCATTAGGATCACAGAATTTAGACTTTTGATGGGTATAAAGTTACGATTAAAGAGCAGTTCTTTAAATATTCTGTATTTTGTGTGAGTTTTGTGAAAGAAGGAACGTTGGTTGGAGTTGAAAAATTAAAAAGCCCTCACTTACAAAGTCATTATCTATGAGGGAGGGTGAACTGGCTTCTTTCGCTCAAAGAGATGTCTCCCAAATATTACTCCCTTAGAGGAAGTAGGGATACCCATCCCCAAGGTTTTTCTCCTAGTTTAAAAGAAGTTAGTTTTGCTGTCCTTACTAAGAAAACCTTGCTTTGGAATTCCAGTCAGCAGGGTGGTGAGGGTGGTCGTTATCATCATCATCATCATCATCAATGCTACTAAACACTCTTTTTAGTTGCCACTGCCAGCCTGAGGTTGCACATTTTGTGCTTCATCTGGGTTTACCTTTACTGAAGTTATACTTTCACAATCAAAACATCATGATAGTATCTCCTTGAGAAAAGCCCAGTGGTCTCGTACTATATTCATTTTAAGAGTTTGAGGTTAGCTTTTATTCTTCTGAACTCTGTGGAATTTGTCTCCTACAAGTTGAATGTGACATTTGGATCTGACTTTCCCAGACTCCTCTTTCTTGGTTATCCTTGTGCTTCAAATATTCTCGAACTTGACAAAGATAAGGATATACAGGTTCGTCAACTGTATTTAGTAGATGTCAATTTAAAAAAATCGGGAATCATTCTGATACTTCAAACAAAGGGCAGTAAGTACAAGGTATTTGTTGTAAAGGTGTTGAAAGAAGCAGCAGGAAGATCATGTACTATCCCCAACTTAAGAAGTTGATAGCACCTTTGGTCTGGACGCTACCAGCCTGTTGCCCTGAATCACTGTTACTTGAGTAGTCAGCCCCTGGAGAAACCTGACCCCAATGCATCTCCCTTCTTCCTGTCTTTCTGTTTCCAGCCGGTGTCTCCTACAGGGAGAAAGCAAGAGAAAAACAACTGGGAAATGAGTCAGAAATGCAATTTTCAGGATTAGAAAAATTAGAGAGAGTAATATAGAAGAGCAGATATGAGGCTGTGAAACATAATTCATCACTCTTGCTGATTAAAATTAGACCTGGAGTAGCATTTCCAGTCATTATCATTCTCTGCCTTCTGATAACTGTCTTCTTTATCTGAACTCATTTATGTTACTTATTGTCTATTCCATCCATAATATATTAGATTAGTGAATACTGACGTTTAGTGCCAATATATTTAAATTTATGACTTAATTCACATGAACCTCTGCTAAAAAATATAAAATATTGTGCTTAAGAAAAACAGTAGCATTTCTTTTAGTGCTTGTCATAGTAATATTGGCAATATTATAATAGTAATACTGGCATATGCCAATAACAGCCATAAAAGAATGTTCCTAGGGATGTCTCACCATATTATGGACAAAAGGTTAGCAACTGAAGTCTTTTCTATCAAATAAGTTACTCAGCTAGCATGATGCAGTTGAGAAGATACATGATGACAGCTTGGGTAGCGCTATTTTAGAAGTTGGGTTGTTGTCAGCAGATGTACTCTAAAGTGCAGAATTTTGAAATGTGAATACCAAACTCTCAAGATCTAATTGGTTATTTAAAAAAAAGCTAACTGAGGGCTTCCCTGGTGGCGCAGTGGTTGAGGGTCTGCCTGCCAATGCAGGGGACGCAGGTTCGTGCCCCAGTCTGGGAGGATCCCACGTGCCACGGGGTGGCTGGGCCCGTGAGCCATGGCCGCTGGGCCTGCGCGTCCGGAGCCTGTGCTCCGCAACGGGAGAGGCCACAACAGTGAGAGGCCCGCGTACCGCAAAAAAACAAAAACAAAAACAAAAAGCTACCTGAACTTAAATATGTTAAATATTGAAAGGTTTTTCGAATGTCAAAGTAACAATGCCATCTATAGATGTTAAATAGATTTTTATTTACTTAAATTTTTGTCATTAACTGTTTCAAATAGCTCAACACCACTTTAATTACAAATTATCCCTGCCACATATACAATGACCACTATAGGGCAAGCAGTGTAGAAGGCTCTTCACATGCAGTGTATTATTAAGTCAACATACATGCAGTGTATTGCAAATTGAGTGTTCTCCTGTTTTATGGATAAGTTTAAATCTGCTAACACAAGTGTTGGAATAGATATTTAGAACCTAGTTCATCTAACTTCAAGTCCATTTTCTTGTCACTGTACCACATCAGATGAGAGATCAGCTGCTGTTTCTTAACCAGGCAATTCTCACTTATCTTGTATCCATCTTCTTCCTTCTGTACCATATATTAACCAGCGCTGTCTTAGGCTTCTTCATGTCTCTTCAGCTCTTACTGTACTGCAGTGTCCTTTACTGCATAGTGATAACATGTCATGAAAGAATGAATGATTTCAGCAATTCCTCAGAGAAACAGCTTTCTAAAGTGACTCATCTGTTTATATCATTTTAGTGTTATAATTAACAAGATTTAGTATTTTGGAAGCTGAGATAAAGTTTTACTTTCCAGTTTCAAAAGCTGAGAAAAGAATCAAATATGGCTCATTGTAAGCTATACACAGCGGGAATTGTGTTTCTTTGCTCCTCTTTTGCATTTTTTTCTTCCCCATAGTATACGGACTCTGCTGCTAACAGTGGTTGCTAGTATTGTGTGTGAATGCACTGGAGTCAAGGAGACTGTTCCATCCCAACTACACAGAGCCAGACACACGTATTAATGATAGCTTAGAGGCAAGCTGCTACAGCCATCATATCTTTGTTGGGTGTTTTGTTTTTTTTAAATTTTTTAATCAGCTGCTTTTGGCAAATTTTCTCAATAAAATTTCTTCTAAAATGTGTAAAAAGAAATCAACAATGATTCAAAATCACTGGACTTAGTATCTAACACCATACAGTTAGTTAGTATTTTGCACTCTTTCAAGACAACAGAGTGTTTAGGAAGGAGGCTTCGATGTGCCGCTATCCTTAAATGAAAGGAGGACAGTGGTTTTGCAGCTGTGGACAGCTTTAGCAACTCTGTGCTCTGGGAATAAAACTTTAAGCAGTAAAGTGAAAAGGAGAGTCTTCCCTTCTTTTAGCACAGCTGTATGGTTGCCATATTTGATGTTAATGTTTCCCCTTTCCCAAGTCATGAATTTCATGTGACAATTACACTTTATTCCATTCAGTCAGCAGAGAAGCATCTTTTTTGTCTGGAAGACATTAAGTGTAGAGATGCTAATACTTTGTTGTATGATTGTATGATTTTCAAGCTATCTAAATATGGACATGTGCATGTAAATACACTCGTACACACATACATAAATAAAGGCTCTTTGCTATATTTTTTCCTTGATATTACAAGTTGTAAATGAGATCCTAAACAAACCATGTTGGTTCATCTGCAGATCTCTCATCAGAGCTGTTTTCTTGTTCCATTGCCTTAATTATTGATACTGTCACTGAAGCAGGAATTGCACATCTGGCAAAATGGTGAGAAAGGGAGGGAGAAACAGTTGGGGAGGGGGAGAAAGAGCAGGAGAAGTAGGAGTAGCAGGGAAATATGAGGGGAAGAAGAAAGAAAGGGGACAGAAGGGTGGAGGCAGAAGAAGGAAGGTGGGGAAGAAAAGTTGGAGGAGGAGAAAGGCAGGGATGAGCGTTAAGAATCACCAAAGTGTTTCTCATGTTCTTCAAAGACAGAAATGACATATTTAGAGAATTGGCTTTGTTGGTTTTGTTCAAAGAATGATTTAAATCTCACCTTTTCTTTGTGATAGGAATATTTCTAAATGTTAAAGTTATAAGCTGAAAATAAGACTAAGTGGGTATGTCATTAGACTAGAGCTACGTTACATCTTTCAGCGTGGCCACAGTGATTTAACTTATTAGCCTACAGCTAATGTAAATTCCACGTTCGTATCCCATTTTAAGGGAAGTTCACTTATCTAATACTGTTTTTTTTTTTAAGACTTCAGCAAAAGGTTTTAACTTTATGAATATGTGATTCCTTGAATGTTCCAATTCAGCTCTTCATCTGTACTCTCTTTGTCAGCAACAACTTATAAAATTCAAAGAAAAATCTTGAGTGCTGCCTTGAAAGGAGGAAATTTGACTTGTGTTAAACCTCATTTTAATTTTGACAACCTAATTGAACTGTATGAAAGTGAGAACAAAATGAGAAGCACTTTTGTGTGCTTTTATTAAATTGGAGCTTTTATAGATCTTGTTTTCATTTGTAAACCTTTTTGCATCTGAACATTTTTTCACCTGTAAACCTTCAAAAACCAAATTGGCCAGTGAATCCTGTTGAGATTTAGCTAATGTTCAGCCTGAATAGAATTGAGTTATTTTCATTATTTGTTCTGATACTCTTATTGATCATATACCTCGACAGTTTGCCTTTCTACTCTTTTCCTATAAGATTTGTAAAACAGTACTACATAAATTTATAGTTACATGATAAGCATATACATTTTGATAGGTTGGATTTTAAATTTTTTTTATATAAAAATAATGATGATTTTAGGATAACGGTCTCTATTTCACCAAAAGTGTGTTGTGGATGTCATCTTGAGAGCTGTGGTTAGAGAGTGGTGAGCCCAAGGGCTCATTGCAAGATGCTAATATGTTGCTCAGACAGGATCATGTGATTCCGAGTCTGACCTTGAAATCTGTAGACCTGGAATCTGGATGTTTCCCTTGTACTTAGAAGGTATCAGGCTTCCAGGGAGTGACTGACTAATGCTGTCTTCTAGGTGATTTGTTAGTAATTGATGTACAGTGAGAAAGATGACTGATGAGGGACTTAGGCACTCAAGTTCTCTCGTCAGTCCTTCATCTCTTCCAAGTCTGCATATCTTACCAAATAGCAATTTTTGTTTGTTTGGAGTTAAATTTAAATGGCTAGTATCATCAAATCATGATGAGAAAGATTTATGTATATCCACTATAGGCTAAACCCCCGAGTCTTCAGATCAGAGAACATTATTTTCTGGTCAGAGCTAAAGACCTCTTGCAAATAAATGCTCTTCAGTCTCTTGTCTTTTTCCTTTTCTTTCTCATATTGCACGTTGAATATGGGTCAGCCAGGAAACTTGCTTTCTAAGACACTTTAAGGACCTGGCTGATGGAAAATTCTTTTTAATATAGGCCTCCAAAATAATTTCAGCAAGGATAAAGGATTGTTGCTCTGGTGATTAAATACCTTTGCCTAGAAGTGACATGCCACTTTCATTCATATCTCATTAGTCAAATAAAGACATGTAATATCACCTAATTTCAATAAAAGCAGCAAAAATATGGTCCTTTCATAGATGTGGAAGGAGAATCAGAATATTGATGGACACCCCTAATGACCAACACAAAAATCAAAGTGGATCTTTAAGAATGTTAAGTGATTACATCCATGTTTACCATCACGAAATCCAAAAAGAATTTATAGGCATGACAAGGTAATTATGCTACAGGGACTTCTGAACATCACTTGACCACAGAGAATGTCATTTTACCAAGGTCAAGATTGCAAAGGTAAAGATTAAAATCAAATGCTAGGGCTTCCCTGGTGGCGCAGTGGTTGAGAGTCCGCCTGCTGATGCAGGGGACACGGGTTCATGCCCCAGTCTGGGAAGATCCCACATGCTGTGGAGCAGCTGGGCCCGTGAGCCATGGCCGCTGAGCCTGTGCGTCTGGAGCCTGTGCTCCGCAACGGGAGAGGCCACAACAGTGA
>NW_006769399.1:623021-626301 GCF_000442215.2 Lipotes vexillifer
AAAAAAAAAAAAAAAAAAAAAAAAAAAAAAAAATCAAATGCTAATTTATTTATGCATCTTCAATTTTGACTAGTAATACATTCATATCTTTAAAATATAAAAATGGGATTAAAAAGGCATACATTGGTCAGTTTCAGTTTTTGCTTTGTCTCTTATTCCTATCACTGTCCCCACAGGTAACCATTCTTATTAGTTTTTTGTGTATCTTTCCAGTATGTCAGCAAATGCAAGCAAATGCTTTTACATATTTTATATTTTTATGTCTCTTCCTTTCTTACACAAAATTTAACATACTACACCTACTCTACTGCATCTTGCTCTTTTCACTTCACCATGTATCCTGGAGACTTTTCCATATTGCATCGTCATTCCCTTTTAGAGATGCATATGGTATGCTATAGGGAGTATCCTGTAGAGGACTCTTAGGTGTTTCCACTCTTTATTTACCACAATCATCTTAAAAACCCCATTTCTTTTATGTGTGGGGTGTACCTGAGGGTTAAATACCTTGAAGGGGAATTGTTGTGTAAAGTGGCAAATGGATTTTTATAGTTAATAGATATTTCTAAGTTGCTCTCCATTTATGAGACATTCTCCACAACCTTTCCATCGAAGTATATTGGAAAACTTTATAATTTTTGCCAGTCTGATTCATAAGAATTGTCAATTTCATCAGAAATCAGTTGATTAGAGAGCCATTGACAAATTGGAAATGCAAGAAATATTCTTAGATGTACATATGTATACACACATATAGATATCTATACGTACATGCATATGCACACACGCACACACGAAATGACCCTGAGGTTGGAAATTCTTGGGCAATGTCTGTTACTCCACCAACACCCTAATAATGAATACGGCATTAACTTTTACCCTGTCTTGAGATTCTGCCATTGCTCAGGCAAACACTTCCGCTTGAATATGCTGGACTATTATTACCTCGTCTCATGACTCCATTAGAGAATGCATATTATTCAATTCTTTGAAGTTTTGAAATAAATTTCAGTGACCCCAGAGCATCAGAGAATCTGAGTTGCTGGTGCCAGCCTGGTGTGGGAAAGGAAATGTGAAGAGAGAAGGAATCCCTCCACCCTTCTTTTCTCTGCATTAGGTTTCCAAGTAAAATCCTCCTGCATTTAAAGTTACACAGCTTCACTTTCTCTCCCTTCAACAAAGCCTCATGGACTTTGAAACATTCACAAGCTTTGATCTCTGGGTATGACTTTATTAGATCCTACACCCCTGTTTATCATTTGGGAGACCCCAAACAAGGATTCCAAAGTTCTCTGAAGTTCAACTACTGCCGCATTCTCTTTTCATAGAATAGAAAGGTTAAGATATTTGATGGGGGTTTTATTATTCTGACAAAATCTTCATATGTTCAGGTAATCGTTAGAAGTAAAAGGCATCTTAGCAGCAAAAGATAACACACAAGTATCACATTTTAATTGGAGAATCACTAATTACTACCTTGTCAGTTTAACAAGGTAACAAGAGCCACCTACCCATTTACCCTACTAATGTGAACTCCAAATGAAAGCAGATATCTGCGGTCAAACACCTCTGTGGAAGAATGGAAATTTCACATGGAGGCATTGTTTTCTTCCAACATTGTTTTCTTCCTTATTTGATCCACCCATTCATAAAAGATTGTTCAGCTCTCAGGGTTATCTATTTAATGCTGTTGAGTAAATAGGCAGTCCTATCTCAAATCAGTCATTCATTGATTTACTGTTTTTCGCAATTATTCATTCATTTATTCGTTTACTGAACTATGTTGGGTTTATCCTTTATCTTTAGAGGCTAGCACAGAGCCTGGAATACAGTAAACACCTAAGGCTTGTTGACTGACTGAATAAATGAATTATTAACCCAGTGCTTGGGTAGTGTTTATTGGAAGAATATGTGTTTGCTTTACATTATGCTGATATGAAGTCTTCTACCAGTAGTAGAAAACCAGGTTTTCATACCCTTTCTTCACCTGTGAATAGGGCATCCCCTTTATATGTCCTCAAGGTCAACAGTAAAGTGTAGGCATGCAGAAACAAGACCATTCTCTTTTGAAGGAAACAAGGTGATAAAAGCAAAAGATGAAAGTAATTTTAAAATCTAGGTGATATGGCAAATTAGAGGAGCTAGTTAATAATATTGCTGTGAAATATTCACAGCTATATTTCAATATAATGTTTATGCCCAGGCACATTATAGAAGTTAGCTTTTCGTCAGACACTCAAGAACTATGCAGAGCACAAAGCTGGTTGCTACACTGTTCTAAACACAGTGAATCATAGTGTATTAAACAGATAACATATTCATGTGAAGGGGGTTTTTGAAAAAAAATTATTCAACCTCGTTATATGAAGCTAAGCATTAATTGTTAAAACAGATTTAAAAGAAGGTCCTAATCTGATAAATCCAAATGTTTTTGAAGTGCTATCATCCATGTAAGTCAATAATTTTGGACATTTTTTGGTGGATGCCCCCAAGATGTGACTTACTGAAGTACCAGATTGTTGGGATTTGAAACCATGGATAGCTATAGTTCTGACAACATTAAAGTGTTAACTTTTCCTTTAAGTGGTGAAGCCCCATTTACAGCCTCAAATGCAACCATACTATTTTGTCTTCATTATCTCTGTTCTCAGATTTCCATTTGTCATTTCCACCTTCCTCTTCGGGAATGGCAGGCGCTCAGCTAGCTCTATGTGCATCATGGATGTACAAGTTGAGGTGCACTTGGTGGTTCCCCCACCCCCAGCACTCAAGGCTGTTCTGTCACAATTGTTTCATCATCCATTGATAAAACAGAGAGGGTTATTTCTTATTTCGTCAGTGCTTCAGGCAAAATGAGCTCTCCTCCTTCGTGTATCACTTCTTTGAAGTAAAATGAACACATTAAAAGTGATGTTTCTAGGGGAATTGTTGCCCAGAAGTGGATGCGCAAGTAGAATGAACACTGTTAGTATTCTTTCTTTATACTTCATTAAGAACTGTTTTCACTGGTACTAAAATTAATACTCAAAAATGATTATTTTGGTCATTCTTGACCTTCTTTCAAAGCATATGTTTAGTTACTGACCCTCAAACAAAACTTTCAAAGAGGGCCTTCTTATCTTCCATTAATTACAAAATAAGTACAACTTCGGGTCTATCCCACTAATAAAGAAGATGCCGGGATATTTTACCCTTTATTTTCTGGGTACAGTGCTTTTGAAACTTCTTGGTCATGCAGTGCTGACTGGCTGATTTTTTTTTTTTTTTTTTTTTTTTGTTT
>NW_006769399.1:626667-650061 GCF_000442215.2 Lipotes vexillifer
CGCATCGGCAGGCGGACTCTCAAGCACTGCGCCACCAGGGAAGCCCCTGGCTGATATTTTTGAAGGGTAGTTGGCTTAGAATATTATGTTAGTTTCAGGTGTGTAGCATAGTGATTCATTATTTTTTGTAGATTATATACTGTCCAAAGTTATAATAAAATATTGGATATATTTTCTGTGCTATACATTGCATCTCTGTGACTTATTTATTTTATCACTGGTCGTTTGTACCTCTTAATCCCCTTCGCTTGTTGTGACACTCCCCCCCTCACTCCTCACCCCCCTCCCCTCTGGTAGCCACTAGTTTGTTCTCTGTACCTGTGACTCTGTTTTGGTTTTGTTACATTTGCTTAGTTGTTTTGTTTTCTTAGATACTACACATAGGTGAAAGCATTCAGAGTTTGTCTTTCTCTATCTGATTTATTTCACTAAGCATATTCCCCTCCAGGTCCATTCATGTTGCTGCAAATGGCAAGATTTCATTCTTCTTTCTGACTGATTAATACTTTGTTATACATCACATCTTCTTTATCCATTCATCTGTTGATGGGCAATTAGGCTACCTACGTATCTTGGCTATAGTAAATAATGCTGAACATTATGAACATTAGGGTACAAATATCTTTTCAAATTAGAGTGTTTGTTTTCTTCTGATAAGTACTCAGGAATGGATTGTATGGTAGTTATATTTTTAATTTTGTTTTGAGGAACCTCCATACTGTTTTCCGTCGTGGATGTGCCAATTTACATTTCCACCCACTGTATACTAGGGTTCCTTTGTCTCCACATCCTCACTGACACTTGTTATTTGTTGCCTTTTTGATAATAGCCATTCTGACAGATGTGAAGTGATATTTCATCGTGGATTTATGTGTATTTCCCTGATGACTAGTGATATTGAACATCTTTTCATGTGCCTGTTGGCCATCTCTATGTATTTTTTGGAAAAAATTGCCTATTCAGGTCCTCTGCTTATTTTTTTTTTAATGGACTTCTTTCATATTGAGTTGTCCAGGTTCTTGATATATTTTGGTTATCAACTCATTTTTGGACATATTGTTGATGTCTCCCATTCAGTAAGTGGCCTTTTCATTTTGTTGATGTTTTCCTTTGCTGTGTCAGAGCTTTTGATGAGGTTCCATTTGTTTATTTTTGCTCTTATTTCCCTTGCCTGAAGAGAAAGATCTATAAAAATATTTCTAAGTCCAATCTAAAAGAGCATACTGTGTGTGTTTCTTCTAGAAGTTTTATGGTTTCAGTTTTTGTCTTATATTTAAGTCTGTAATCTATTTTGAGTTTATTTTTATATATGGTATGAAAAAATGTTTTAGTTTCATTCTTTTATGTGTAGCTCTCTAGTTTTCCCAACACCACTTACTGAAGAGACAGTCTTTTCTCTATTGTATATTCTTGCCTCCTCTGTTGTAGATTAAATGACCATATGTGCATGGGTTTATTTCTGGGCTCTCTATTCTGTTCCATTGATTTATGTGTCTGCTTTTGTGCCAGTACCATACTGTTTTGAATTATTTAGTTTGTAGGATGGTTTGAAGTCAGAGAGTGTGATATTTCCAGATTTGTTCTTCTTTCTCAAGATCGCTTTGGCTATTCAGGGTGTTTTGTGTTTCTATACACGTTTTAGGATTATTTGTTCTAGTCTGTGACAAATGCCATGGATATTTTGATAGGGATTTTATTGAACCTGTAGATTGCTTTGGATAGTATAGACGTTCCAGGAACATCTTTCCATTTATTTGCGTTGTCTTCTACTTTTTTCATCACCGTCTTATATTTTTCAGAGTACAGGTCTTTCATCTCCGTGGTTAAATTTATTCCTCAGTATTTTATTCTTTTTGATAGTGTATGGGATTATTTTCTTGAATTCTCTTTCTGATAATTCATTATTAATGGCTAGAAATGCAACACTGGATCAATCCTGTCTGTACTTCTCCATATCCACATCACAAAAATATATTTTAATTTAACATCCTTGGTTTCTGATGATTTGAACACTAATTTATGTATAGTTAGTTGTTTCCTCTCTCCATGAAGAAGTTTCGTGATAATAAAATTTTAAGGGGGAAAAAGAAAAAGTGAAGCTTTAAAATAGTTGCTGTGGTTGGAAAATACAGAGTAAATATCAAAGCGTCTCATTTTCCTCATTTGACTCACATTTTTTCTCTCCTCATTTGCCAATTCTCTGTTGCTGACTGACTTACTAATATTTTAAGAAGCCAGGAGGGATCTTGTGACCTTATTATGTGATTTGATGCTTAGGGAGCTTGAACTAGGTAATCAAGACAGGAAGCCTTAAATTCTGGGTTGCTAAGAGGCACAATAGAATAGAATGAAAGTCAGTGGAGGTCCCGTTTTTCACACCTTTTATAGTGTTAATTCTGAAAGAGCAATGCTTAGTTATTTCTTTTCAATCTACTTCACTATCATAGATAATCATTACAAAAAACATTTGCAATCTCAAAATTGTGGTAAATTTTATATTTTTATTGCCTCCATTACAGTAAAATATTACTTGGATTGTTACACTAAAGTTTGCCGTCTAGATGATTCTAGGCAAAAAAGATTGTAAATATATGTATAAATGACATGCATTTGATATTAATGTACTCTAAGCCATTTATTCTTGCTCATGGAGAATTTTTTAAAGTAATATAATATATTTTATAAAGGAAAGGCATCTAGAGAAGAGATAAATGATGGGATTTTAAATAGTTCAAGATATTAAAACATGGAAAATTGTTTAAGACCATGCTATGGTTTATTGGGAAGTAATAGCATACTTTATATATGTGCTAAAGTAGGAAGCCTAAGCAGTTTGTTACTGCCCAAGTTTACCGCAGGAATTGATTTTTTTTGAACAAGATTACAGGGCCATTTGTGAAAACTAATCTTGCTACTGGCAAAATAACTGGGAAATAATGAAACTGACAGTATAATTTTATAAAACATTTTGGGAACAGCAAACCAATGTATCCTACCATTACTTGTTCAATTCCATGTAAACTGTGGATTTATCATGTTTGCTGGAAAGAGATTTAGAATGAGAGTTGGGTCTGTTCCTTATGAGCTGTGAGGAATACTATAAATGATCTGTAGGTCAACTTCCTGGTCTTTAAAGTCAGGATGAATACACTTATGTCTTACAGTTTTAGTTTTACAATGCATTGCCTACCAACTTCTTTTGCTTATACTCGCTGAACTTGACTAGCGGAGTGGAAGTTGTGTCTATGAAACGAGTGAGTTATGTTAAATGATTTTAAGATCCCTTCCAACTCTGACATTTATGGTTCTCTCATGTAGGTGCTTCTCCTTCCTTTGCTCCTCTGATGGGAGACCCAACCCTTAACATTTAACTCTCATCCAGGTACTCATTGATCACATCTCTTCCATTTCTGCTCATGTACTATTTTGTTCATTGAACAGATATTTTATCACTTCTCACTGGACCCAGTGCACCTCAAACTATCTGTGGAGAACGGCCGGTTGGTTTTTGCCTTTGACACAGCACAGAACAATGCATTTATGAAATACAACAAAAATTAATTTCTAAAAAAAGACATTGAAAATACATCTTCAAACTGTGTATTGTTAAATATAGCAGACATGAAATTACTCTTTCATATTGTTAAAAACTCTTCTAAGTTCTTATTCTGAATGTCTGTAATTATCTCATCACAGATAAGTAATAACAATTCACAGACTGACTCTGGTCCATGGGCCACAATTTGAATTGCACTGGTTTCAAGCCTAGGCTAGCTGTTCTCAAATTCTGATCCCTAGACCAGCAGCATCAACATCACCTGGGAACTTGTTAAAAATGCACATTTTCAGGCTCCTCTGAGACCTATTGAGTCAGAAACTCTGGGCCTGGCTCCCCTCCCAGCTGCCTGTGTTGAACAAGATTCTGGTATAGGCTAATGACAGAAACGTGGCTTTTCACTTTCTCTTCTATTCTCTCTTTCCTTCATTGCATGCCTTGTAACCTGCATTGTAATCCTCTGGGACTTGACTCCTGGTAACATGGTAATAGTTAACTGCATTGCTCTTGGGGATGAGAGTAAGTGTAAAGGGCACAGCTGAGTATTTTGGAAACAATCCCAGTCCTAGAGTTGATTGTGACTTGGAGAATTTGGGTCACTATGTTTGTATCTCAGATGTAATCTATCTGGGACAGTCGTCCTCATCTTAGGTATACCATTTATTTTTATTTTAAAATTAAGCTTTTTTTTTCAAGGAATATTGATGTATCGAGTTTATAATTAGTCATTATACTTCCTTGGGAAGGAAATATTTATGTGTTGGAAAGAAAACATGATGAGGTGTAGTTCTTTCACTATTATTCTGTATATTTTCATCGATTTTGCTTTTGTATCTACAGTGAGATGTACATCTTTGATAATTAGTAATTCAAAAAGTTTGTAATTCATCTGTCATTTCTCCTGAGAAAGTGAGAGGAAAAAAGTGCTTCATTTTTAACACATATACAGCTCAACCAGCACTTTTAAGAATTATATCTATCCATGTATATCTGTATCTGTATCTCCATATCTACATCTATCTATATGTGTTTATACAGATACATTTCTTTAAGGAAAAAATAAAGGCTGACCAAAAGAGGAAGGGAAATTATCAGACACTAAAAACAGAGCAAAAGAAAAGTGAGAGGAGTGAGTGTCAAAAACACTTTAAATGCCAAACTTAGAACCATATACAATTTTCTCCATGAAAATTGGAGAATATTTATTCTTTTGTAGGATACAGTGCGTGTACAAACATTGAACTTGTACCACATCATGAAATAAGTCCCAAAACACTTCAAAGAATTTCTTTCATTTAGAGAATTTAGGCAAAGGGCAAAATTAAAATAAATAAATAGCCATATTTTTAAAAAAGAAAAATAAAAGCTATGTGCCAAGTGTATGTTGTCCAGAGAGCTGTGACTGAGACAAAGACCTAATTGCCTGTCGTTTGTGTGGGTGGGTGAGTGAGTGAAACAGTCAAGAAGGATTACTACTGCACTTTGCTTGCTCTCCATCCCACGGGACCTTGTAAGATGTCTCATAAAACGTCTTTCAAAACTCTCCTCTTTGGATGCATTAACATGCCTGCACCTGTGAGTGGCATCGTCAGGGCCCTCCCTTTACACTCCAGGCAGTGATTTACACCTGCAGAAAGCCTGACAAAGCCTCCACTGTCCTGCCTGCCTCCTCTGTGTCTGTAGCAAGAGGCGAGCCTGAGAGGATTTGCAGGAGATGAAGAGGGGTCTGACAGAGAACGCTGAGAAATACAAATAATGGGACATTTTGAAATCTCTTGGATATAAGAGAGGGAATAATACTGAAGAAAACCTATTGATAACATTTAATTTACTAAGCTGGGCAGTGTTTTATTCGACTTTATATTTCATATGTCATAAATACTATTTCGTATGTATGAAATATTTCATAATAAATTTAAACAAAGTAATATAAGATGCTTCTTCAGAAGTCTGCTCTTTTCACATATTAATTTGCACATCAACTTTGCTATTTGGTGATTTAAAAGTATTCTGGTTGGGATTTTACTGAAAGCATATTGCACATTGTGACACACTAGGGAAAACCAGTCACTGGTTTTCAAAAGCTGTGTGTGCCTTCTAATTGTTCATGTTTCCTTTTATGTTTTTCTGGAGAATCTTAAACTCTTCTTCAGATATATTCTGCACGTTTCTTGTTAAGATTTTTCCCAAGAATTTTTTTTTGGTGTGTATACATTTAGTTTTATTGTAACAAAGCAACTTGTACACTTTTAACGTTTAAAACTGAGCATCGTCTTTCCTGTGAGACAAAAAGAAAAATTTTTAAATAAACAGGAACAAAGTTACAATAGAGAATGGCAATTGCAAATAAGATCCTACAGGTTCTGCTGATTCTCCCGTCGGACTGGCAGGGCTCAAGTCATCATTAAGAGAGAATTTTATTTTATAAGTATCATCTTAAAACAGCAAGGATGTCTATTAATCATTACAATTAAACATGCCAAAGGAGAAGCCATGTTGTCAAAATTCCCACTTAACTCATTCGAACATTCTCAAACCCACGCTTTGCTGACCTTCTGTAACCCCATTTATTAAAGTTTTTTTTTTCTTTTTTTTTTAAACAAGAGAAAGCAGATAGATACGTGTTGGTAAATGCTAACTGTCCATATTCACATAGAGACACAGTGTAATCTCTGAGTCCAATATACAGAGAAAGGCGGAAAAAAGCTAGAATTCTATGTACTACTACACAGGGGCCTAGCACCTTTCAGCTTCCAGCAGAGCTAAGGGAGCAGAGTTTTTTCTTTTCTGCCACCGACAGAGCCAGGTGGCATTGATTCCACAAAGTTTTTGTTGAGACGGAAAGGGATAAAAATGAATTTGGAACAGAAAGGCGTAGAGATTCTTCTCCCACTGAATTCTGCTCAAGGTATTTCCCCTCAAAATAAGTTGTGAACCATGGTATAAAGGAGAAAAGAGACCTCAAAAACAGGGCAGCCGAGCAAAAGACAACTTGCTCACAGGGACTGGAGAAAATTTAAAACGGAAGGTTGGAATCCATCAGTGTTCCATGAGTCATCTCCTTCATCTTCCTCTTCTTCCTCCCCCTCATCATCATCTGCATCTTCACCTTCATCTGCTTCTTCATCATCTTCACCTCTCCTTCCCCTTCCTCATGATCCGTGTACTCTGATGGATTTGGCCAGATATCATCTTTGATGACCTCTCCTAACTCACCTGCACCTGCATCAGAACGATCAGCAAACCAGGTGAAGGAGCTTTCTGGGTCCTCACGCTGTCTCTTCCTGCTGGCTTTATTCTGCGTTTGACTTGAACATTTTGTCACATCCTTTCCTAAGAATTTGATACTTAGGGTTGTTATTACAAGTGGAATCCTTCAGCTCACTCTTTCAAACAGAAAGGCTTTACATCTTGATATATTAGTTCTGTAATTGGCCATCAATTTGAATTCTCTTACTTTTTTTTGATTTTATTTTATTCAGTTCATGGTTGGCAATCATCATTTCTAATTAATGGTAATTGTGTAGAGGGAGATTTTATATTTTTGGAAATAGCTACCTAATGAGGTGATTGTTTTGTCACTCAGATTATCAAGGAGATGACCCACGGCCATTTGAGCATGCAATGCAGGACAATCCTACTTCGAGGAAGGATTTCTATAGATGATATATGTCTTAAATTGTAAGATTCAATGATTATAAGAGTCTTCAGACACAGTTTCTTAATAATACTACCATCTCTAATATGAACAGCACCTTAAATTTTTGTTTACTTTCAGTATTTTATGCAAATGCCCTGTCACGTAAATAAAAGTGAAAATAACAAACCCTGAAGTAAAATTTGTAGTTGCACAGGAAACTGTGCCTTTCTCTTTTGTTGGATGAAATTGATTAAGGTTAAGATTATCCTTAGTTTCCCCCATGACAAAGAAAATAAGCACCAAATTATTTCAGAATAATAAGAAGCTTTTACTAAAAAACAAATGCTGCAAAACCCATTTTACGTCTTACCAGTCAAACTAAATACCAAGTTGTCAGAAAGTAAACTTTCTACACAGAATGGGGTGTTTAGGCAAACAGTGAAATGTATAGATTATTTCTATTTTTAATATTAAATAGAAATGATTGAACACATTCTCCTTTAGTTGTCTATCTCTTGCTTTACACAATAAGCCCATAAAAATGCAATAGAAATAAAGAGTCCATGTTATCAAGAAATTTGGTCGGTATCATCCTCCATGATTTTGGAAGAATACTTCATTTCTTTGGACTTGCTGCTGCCATATATTTAAATAAATAATGCTAATTATAAATAAAGACAATCATACTGTGAAGTTTCCCCCTTTCACTGGGAAAGATTCAACAAATGTTTGAACCTTTGTTGTGTAACAAAATCTGAACACTCAACATTTCTTGGAGATAAAATTCGATCTTTTTGGATATCTTCACACCTAATTTGCACAAAACTGCATACTCATATTATGTCAATATCATTGTCAGAAGGTGGTGGGGAGTTGAAGAATCAAATTAGAAGACTAAATGAAGAAAAAAGTGAAAACACATGACTTTTGAAGCTTTCTCCTAACTGTATTTCCCATCAATTTCTCTGGGGAGAAGAGATCACGTTGCATAAATTTGGAATCAAGTTACCTTTCATTTTAGTCTCCAGATTCCTCTCATAAGCTCTGATTTTAATAAATATAAATGCTGCCATTAGAATTACAAATGTTTCCTATTGCATTTGCTGTAATTTTGATTGTTTTTAATTTAAAAATAAGTCAGACACAAAATACACTTTTAAGAAACCAGGCTTACGGACCACATGCTTGCTTAAATAGATGAATAGCAATTGCCTTAACACCTTTAGTTAAAATTGTTGACAGCATCTAACTTGAATTTGTTTTGATCTGAGCAGACAGGATTTGTTGAAGGCTGGAGCTCTGAACACTAACCTGCGGTAGCTTATAGATCGTAGGGAAAAGTTCCTACAGGAGCACGTCAGGGTGACTTTGACCTAAGCAAGTTTCTGAAGGATAAAGGCCAACTTCATCATGCGCTTGGATTTAAAATGCTGTTCTTTTGCCAGTCATTTGGAAGTGATTGAAATAATAACTTAGATCAATTAAACATTCCTTAAAAAATAATCTAAAATGAGATTCACATCTTGTTTCAAATACATTTTACTTTGTGGCTTATATTTATTCTTGGAAAATTATTGAGAAGTTATTTTCCCCTCCAAAACCACAGACGATGTACAACTGAATACGATTCTACTCCCTGATGACTTGGAGTTGGAAGAATTCCTATAACTCAAGCTAAGATTTTTCTACTGCTTTGACCTCAGAACTTTTTAGGTGATTGTCTACCCCAGCACCACTGTTATAATTTTGTAAAGTGAAAGAAAGTATAAAAAGTGAAAACTTGAAGAGAAACCTTTAAACAGTGACAGTCTTGCTACACATTTTAAAAAGCCCTTACTTAATACCTTGTTATTCAGCCCACACACATGCACAGGTGACACCCCAACAGTGGCATATAGGGGGTGTTCACAGTGGGAAAAATGGTTTGCATTGGCTCCTAGTGACTTCTCTGTTATTTTTCAAGTTGTTGCCTGAGTTTTAGACTTCTTCCTGTTTATATATATATTATTTTCTTAATGTTTTTGTTATATTGGGCAACATTCTCAAAGTAAGATATTGGTAATTAAAATATACCATTCTATATAATCCTATCATTTTGCCTATGAGTAATCTGCTTTGTAAAAGATAATTATTTCTTAATTATCTAGACAATACATTTTCCATTTGATAAACATTTTTCAATGCTACCTTTTCCTAGTCTTAGGGCATTTCTATCTCTTATATTCCAGTAAGCAATTCTAACAGAAGCTTGTTTGCAGCATTATCACTTAGTTATTCAAATATTCTAATACTTTTTTGCATTTATTCAGCTATTATTTATTGAATTCCTACTGTCTGCCAGGCAACATTCCAGGCACTGATATTTAGTGAGCTAAGCATACATGATGCCTGCTACTACAAAATTATCATCCAGTGAACCTAATGAAGCCCTATTTAAAACATGGCATGAATAGAATGTAAAGGTTATTTTGATTTATTTCACAAATATCTATTTGGAATTATAATGTGCCAGACAATGTATTACTTCACAAGGGATTACAGAAATAAGACATTTTTAAACAACTTACAATTCAAAAAGAGATGTTAAATTTAGGTACATAGGGCAAAGAATGATTAAGTTCCACAAAGGAGATCAAAACATACTGGAAGACTGAACTACTTATTTATTTGTATTAAAAACATAGTATGGGTCAAATGTTATACTAGGGAGACAGGGAATGAAATGTGCATCAAAGGACGGATGTATGAGGTTTGGAGGAAAGAGAGGGTTAGAGTTAAGCTTTCTGGATAAATAGAAAAAAACTTCAGGGTACAAAGTTGTGAGAACAGTGCCAGTGTGCTCCAAGTGTATTCTGGTAGACTGAAGAATGAAGTCCATGGTCAGCAGATGTTATCAGGTACAATACAATTAGAAAAGGAGGTTAGAATCACGGTGTTAAGGATTGGACCTAATTCTATAGATGGCAAACTGTTATAAAATATTTTGAATCCATAATCTTAGTTGTACTTCAGTAATAATAATTAATCTGACTATTAGGAAGTTGGTGAATCTATGTAATGAAGGAAAAATTGAATGTGAGGACAGCAACTTCTGTTTGAAGCAGGTTTAATTTGAAGTATCAGGGAGATGTGTGGTGGGATAGGTCTAGAAGGCAGTAGTATTTAAGAGTGGTCGGAATTAGCAATATGATTTGGAAATCAGCTCTCTAGAGAGTGGTCGGAATTAGCAATATGATTTGGAAATCAGCTATATCTAGGAAAAGCCAAGGGGTGACTTCTATCAGCCACAGTAAATGTGAAAAAGATCTTGCGATTTAGCTCTGGCTAATTTTTTATTTGTAAAGTAACTCCAGCTCATGCAGGACTCCCAGTGTCAGGTGCTATTTTGTTTGTTTTTCATTTTTCTCATTTTTATGTTTCCTATTCTTAGTGGCCAAGATGACCTTAAGGTTTCCCTTAGCTTGACTAAACTTTAAACAGGTTTTTTTCTGACTCTCGTTTCCTGACCTCTCTTTTTTTTAGAGCATTTACTCTAGAAAACTTAGAATTATAAATTCTTTCTCTGCCCTTTTGAGATGTAAGTTTTCTCCTAGCCTCTTCCTAGCTTTTTATCCCAGGAACATCTTTCTCAGGGACCTGTGAGTCACCACTTTGAAATGTAATCATCAAGAAAGAGCCCCTTAGCTTTCAGTTTCTGTTGCGGGGCAGGGTATGAGCCTAACTTTCATACAGACAATTAGCAAATACCAATGGCCTACTGTACGGGTGGTTTAAGCCAGTCACTTTATGTCCACCTCTCTTTGTTCAGCTCATAAAGATACAAGTGTGCACGTGACTCAGACTTCAGTGAATTAGTGGATGACAGTTGTTTGTGCACAGTGATCAATTTTAGAGGGCATGGCTTTGCCCAGACAGAATGAGACCCCAGTCTTTATTAAGTGATTGGCTAGTGTGATGAAATGTTATGATCCCCGTACCTAGGGAGTTAATCAGGCACGAGAAATAGAATGTTTTATTCTATACTCAGACCTAAACTTAGTCTCCCATTAAGAGACTAATTTTGCTTCTCTTTCTTTTAGCTTTGTGCACTATTAGTGAGAGTCATATAATAGTGAGTAGGGAAGATGGTTAACTGGTACTATTTGCCTCATTGGTTTAAGGATCAAATGAGGTAATTTGCATAAAGCTTTTCGCCTGGTGACTGGCATATTGTGATAATCATTATCTGTTAACTATTGCTATGATTTTCCTTCTCTGTCCTGCAAATCCACTCTATGAGAAATAAACACACTTTATACTTCTCTAATTGTGAGGAGTTTTTTAAACTTCTTCATTTTCTTCTATTATGATTTCCTCCATTTCTATGTAAGACTTTTTCTCCAATACAAGAGATTGTCTAAAAATGTCTGAACTTTCTTCCTTCCTAAATCAGAAAAATGTGTCATCTACTCATTTATGAATCCAGTCAACAATATGTGTTGGACACTGTGGTAGATATTGGAAATACAGACTTGAAGAATGAAATCAAGTTTCCAGCCCTTAAGGAGTTGGTAATGGGTCACGGGATTGATGGTTGACCCCAGTGAGACGATGACATGGCCTGCAGAGAGCTAGTGCTCCTGATAATAAGGCTTCCTGGTAATTGCTAGGGTTCTTGATTATTATGTGAGGCTGAGAAAGGCTTTCGTGTGTGTGTGTGTGTGTGTGTGTGTGTGTGTGTGTGTGTGTGTGTGTGTAGGGGGTTAAGGAGAGATCTGCAGGCTGGGGCAGAAGCCAGAGCCCTAGTGGGGGTGAGGAGGACATCTACATAAGGGAGGTGATTGATTCATAAAATGTGAAGTTAAAGACAATAGAGAATGAAAAGTTTCTCCTCAGATCTCTTCCACATTCAACAAGTAACCACTATTATTAGTCACTGTTTATCCTTCCAGAGGTGATTTTTTATGCATAGTCAAACCAATAATTAAGTATTATTTTCCCTTTTCAAGAGAAATGATAGCACATATGCCCATTCTTTTACACTGCTTTTTCTTTCCACTTAACATCTTGAAGCTTTTTCCACATCAACATGTGGAGTACTTTCTATTTCATAGATATAGTTCCAATATATTTCATTATTTCATTCTTTTCCATAATTTTTAAACTCCCTTGTATGTGGACATTTAAGCTATATAAATCTTCTGCTTTTATATATAATACTCTAGTGAATATGAATAATCTGTAAATATGTCTCATAGCTGTCATTACAGATGCCATACTTCTTTTTGTCATCTGTATATTTTATTGTTAAATCACTGTGACGAACTTTAGGGTTGGTTAACTAACTGCTTAGGATTCCACAGGTCAAAGTTGTAAACTGAATGAGTGTTTGGGTTTGAAGCATAGAATGATAATCTCCAAGATGCAGCTCCTTATTGGTTTAAAAAGAAGAAGAAAAAGAAAAAGGAAGGAAGAGGGTATTTTTGTGTGTGTGCCTGAAGTTTCCGGGTTTGTTTTTTTTTAAAATTTTTTAAAACATGTACCTTTCCAAGTCCTTCTAGTAATTTAAATAATTTAAAAATTTCCTAGAAGTACCTTCGAATTTTATGAAGATTGGGCTTGTCCATCCTTGAACATTTTCTTAAATAGCATTGTGGAGTGCCTCTTTCTAGCTTACTATATGTCTTTCCTTTACCATCTCAATAAGGATATAAGCTAATGGATGGCAGGGGCAATATCCTGTCATTATAGATAATTTCCAAAAATATCAAAACAGTGCTTTGCAAATAATATACTTCTGTGAATACTTGTTGAATGCTCTATCATAATTTGTTCTTCAAATTCACAGAGTTTGCTTGCCTATCCTGTTATTGAACGCATGTTATAGGAGCTTAATATGGATATGATTAGCTGTGACTAGAATTCCACTCAGAGAGTTAAATACAGACACCTACAGAAACTGATTCACAAGTCATGAAGTATATTCCTCTTGATTGACAGGCACACACCTTTGTGTGAAAGAAACACAGAGAGGGCCTAGATGGAGTGGTGTGTCAGAGTTTGCTTTACTGTTTTGTGAGAGCTCATTGCGCTCACCCTCTTCTCAATTCCACTTTTCATGATGTCTCATGGGTAGCTTGAAATTACATCATAGAAATCAGCAGGCACTACAAATCTGGGTTCCCCCTCCCTTCCCAGGGTATCAGTGTTTAAACATTTAAGGACACTGCCACTGGCTAGATGGTAGTGTGTTTTAAACACATTAACCCATTTAATCCTCACAGCCACCTAATGAAATAGGTAGAGGAAAATCCTCTTGTTAAGTCCACTTAATAGATGGCTAAACAGGGCCTAGATGAAGAAACACGGTGACAAAGAACAATGAAACAAGGTTGGCTGCTGTAAAGTTATAATACAAAAGCAAAGCATCCATTGGAACAGAATTAGTTACATGTAGTTATTATCTTTTTGTTAAACATTGACCGTGATTATCGAGATCATAATTACCTCGACTCTTTCCATTTCTCTCTTATATTTCCTATACAGGGAATATTTCTGAACACATCTCGATTTTACAAATACTTTTTTCTTCAACAAGTAATTGCACAGTTTATTATTTTGATAAATGCAGAACACAGACTAACTGCTGCTTTTCTTTTTTGGCTTCTACATAGCACACTGTGGGCAATTGCTGCATTGTAGCAGTTTGAGAGAACTTTATTGCTCTCTAGACTATGATTTATGTATAATGGGAATGATATCTTTTGAAGTCCATGGTATGAGTTTGTGTACTGTTCGTTTTTTTCTTTTCTACTTGGCAGTCCATCAACAGTATTTATGTTTTGTTCATGGTAGGTGAAATGAGTGTTTCGTGAAGAATTTTGAGCCACAAATAATTTTTTATTCACTCTAGTATGCACAGATGCAATATTGTCCAAGAACGCTTCTTTACGTCAATAAAATAATATACAAAGATGAACTTGTAAATACAAAATTGTTGGAAAAGTTCTCTAAGTAGAATTTTATTTCTTAAAATATGAATGCCCAGCTCTCTGTAGAAGTGATGGTAGGACCATTGAAGACAGAGAATTTTAAAAATTGCCTTCTCCCAGCCACTCAGTAGGACATTGCAGGTCAAGCTTAGCTTGGGCATGAATCATTATTGTCACCCACTGATTGCCTGAATCCCAGATTCTGTGTCTATTCCTGTCATTCAGGGGGTGCAGCCTTTATTTGAACCTCAAGAAAAGAGAATGCAGAGGGGCCCCTCAACTGAAGTGATCCATTTATGGAAAGAAAGCAAAAACACAATATAGTTCCACCAGAAGGTCTCTGAGTAGTCCTGTAGGAAAAACCTATTTGAGTTTTTATCCTAAAATTTCACAGATGTTATTCAATATGATAACTGTTAACAACTCATAGCACAGTAATGATTGGTATATAATTGTTGGAAAATGCTAACCTTACAATGAAAATGAAAACCTTCCTCCTTAGTATTGGATTATTAGCTATTTTACCCCGATAGACTTTGAATTCTTATTTTTACTACGTGGAAATTTCAAATTGGTATCTTCTAGAGTCATTAATAATATGACTACCATTAAACAACTCCGTATATATGAGTTATCTCATTTTTTGAAAGTCAAAGAGCCGTGTGCTCCAATACCATCTATGTACTGATCTGTTTTATAACATTTCTAATAAAAACATTTAATGAGCAAAAAGCCACATCATTTAGATTTAAGCAACTGACTAAAGAGCTCTGCTAGTACATACAACCATTTCTTTGTGTAACAGAGGCACGAGTAGGTAAAGTTTTTTTGTGGAGGGCAAGATAGTCAATACTCTAGGCTTTGAAGGAAAGAGACAAATCTGAGGATGCTATGTGGGTACTTCTACAACCATTTGAAATGTAATCATTTGAAAAAACTAAAACCATTTGTAGCACACAGCACACACAAAACAGGTAGCAGGCCAGATTTGGCCCCTGGGTCATAGTAGTGTGTTAGTCTTGGGAAAAGAGCACCTCTAAAAGTGGGGTGAAATGAGATTTCTCATTCAGTCTCCAGAGTGCGTTGCTAGAGACCATACTGCTTTGGTCATAATCTGAAGCCCAGAAATCCAGTCTATTCCCTTCCATGATCAACTTTTCTCCTTCTTAAGTGCTTAGGGGGCCCAGAAAGCGTACCTCAATGGACAGAGGGTGGGATGTGTTCAGTCCTGTGTCATGCTCTAAATGGTGAAGGAGCTGTTGGTGCAGCCTGTGATCTGGGGTTGGTGAATGTGTTTTAATGGCGGTGAGTGGGGAGAAGCCCCAGGTCCCACCCGTAGCCAAGATATTGTCTTGCCCTGGTAAACATGAGAGTCAACTGTCTGGTTTTCTCTCAGTGAAGATTCTCATCTGTGTATTGCAGTGCCTTTCCGTTAATCCTTCTTTGACCCCCCTCACTCTGCCACTGTCCTGCAGATATTTCAATTCACATGTACAGTCACTTTCCCAGTGACAAGATGGCCCCAGGAGACTATCTGAGAAGCTAAAGTTTCTGCCACAAATGGGACCAAGAAATCCTTCTTTCTGTTTTTATCTCTTACTTGGGTGAGCTGTCTGGTCCTGCCTCTGCCCGTCATCATTTCATTAACCTAGCTCCATCTGTTGTTGCATTGGCCCTTTCCACCTCCAAAAGAGACTCGTATGTAGTCCTTCCATGCTGTAAGGTCAGAGCTTCTTATCAAATTGGTCTACTACTTCCTTAGGCCCTGGAAGCAAGGAATAAGGTGCTTTTGTCAAACCCTTGCAAAAAGAATGATCTTTGTGCACACTTCTCCCAGGACAGTGGATGCTGCTGTCCCCATTTTATTGTGAGAGTGTCAGAGTGATTTTTCGTGGTATATCTGCTTAAGGGAGACTTTCCGTTCATTGTTGAAACTAAACAAAGCTGTTGGCATTCTGTCTTGCTAAAGATGATTTAAAAGCAAAAATTAATGTGTGAAAAATGTATACATTGATGGCAAGTGTCAGTGCACAATATTGAGGAGCATAGTGAAAATTTTTCTATTGAAATTTTTTTAGGGGCCCAGAGTTTATATTTGTAATAATGGATTTATCTTATTATTTACTTTGTGGAATCTCTAATTAAACACATTTCAAGATTTTCTCAAGGCCAGGTAGGCCATAAAATGTACATTACCAAAAAAAGTGGTACTCATGAAGCATGTTAATGTCACAGAATTGTAG
This sequence comes from Lipotes vexillifer, assembly GCF_000442215.2. Classification (NCBI taxonomy): domain Eukaryota; kingdom Metazoa; phylum Chordata; class Mammalia; order Artiodactyla; family Lipotidae; genus Lipotes; species Lipotes vexillifer. The sequence goes on from NW_006769399.1 coordinate 643,078, forward strand.
CTTCTGGAAATCTGCAAGCCGGTTATTGAACAATCATTCCTTGCAAAGTTGAATTTGTGATATATTGTGACTAATGCATTTTAACATCATTACTTCCTGTTTTGGTCTGGTTAATATGCGAAAATAATTGGTTTCTGTCCTAGTAATCATTCTGGTATGTGGTCTTCGGAATGAAAATAAGTACCTTTGCTGTTTTCTTTTTTTTTTTTTTAACATCTTTATTGGGGTATAATTGCTTTACAATGGTGTGTTAGTTTCTGCTTTATAACAGAGTGAGTCAGTTATACATATATATATGTTCCCATATCTCTTCCCTCTTTGTCTCCCTCCCTCCCACCCTCCCTATCCCACCCCTCCAGACAGCCACAAAGAACCGAGCCGGTTTCCCTGTGCCATGCGGCTGCTTCCCACTGGCTATCTACCTTACGTTTGTTAGTATATATATGTCCATGTCTCTCTCTCGCCCTAACACACCTCACCCTTCCCCCTCCCCATATCCTCAAGTCTGTTCTCCAGTAGGTCTCTGTCTTTATTCCTGTTTTACCCCTAGGTTCTTCATAACATTTTTTTTTCTTAAATTCCATATATATGTGTTAGCATACGGTATTTGTCCTTCTCTTTCTGACTTACTTCACTCCGTATGACAGACTCTAGATCTATCCACCTCATTACAAATAGCTCAATTTCGTTTCTTTTTATGGCTGAGTAATATTCCATTGTATATATGTGCCACATCTTCTTTATCCATTCATCCGACGGCGGGCACTTAGGTTGTTTCCATCTCCGGGCTATTGTAAATAGAGCTGCAATGAACATTTTGGTACATGACTCTTTCTGAATTCTGGTTTCCTCAGGGTATATACCTAGTAGTGGGATTGCTGGGTCATATGGTAGTTCTATTTGTAGTTTTTTAAGGAACCTCCATACTGTTCTCCATAGTGGCTGAACCAATTCACATTCCCACCAGCAGTGCAAGAGTGTTCCCTTTTCTCCACACCCTCTCCAGCATTTATTGTTTCTAGATTTTTTGATGATGGCCATTCTGACTGGTGTGAGATGATATCTCATTGTAGTTTTGATTTGCATTTCTCTAATGATTAATGATGTTGAGCATTCTTTCATGTGTTTGTTGGCAGTCTGTATATCTTCTTTGGAGAAATGTCTATTTAGGTCTTCTGCCCATTTTTGGATTGGGTTGTTTATTTTTTTGTTATTGAGCTGCATGAGCTGCCTGTAAATTTTAGAGATTAATCCTTTGTCAGTTGATTCATTTGCAAATATTTTCTCCCATTCTGAGGGCTGTCTTTTGGTCTTGTTTATGGTTTCCTTTGCTGTGCAAAAGCTTTGAAGTTTCATTAGGTCCCATTTGTTTATTTTTGTTTTTATCTCCATTACTCTAGGAGATGGGTCAAGAAGGATCTTGCTGTGATTTATGTCATAGAGTGTTCTGCCTATGTTTTCCTCTAAGAGTTTGATAGTTTCTGGCCTTACATTTAGGTCTTTAATCCATTTTGAGCTTATTTTTGTGTATGGTGTTAGGGAGTGATCTAATCTCATACTTTTACATGTACCTATCCAATTTTCCCAGCACCACTTATTGAAGAGGCTGTCCTTTCTCCACTGTATATTCCTGCCACCTTTATCAAAGATAAGGTGACCATATGTGCATGGGTTTATCTCTGGGCTTTCTATCCTATTCCATTGATCTATCTTTCTGTTTTTGTGCCAGTACCATACTGTCTTGATTACTGTAGCTTTGTAGTATAGTCTGAAGTCAGGCAGCCTGATTCCTCCAGCTCCATTTTTTGTTCTCAAGATTGCTTTGGCTATTCGGGGTCTTTTGTGTTTCCATACAAATTGTGAAATTTTTTGTTCTAGTTCTGTGAAAAATGCCAGTGGTAGTTTGATAGGGATTGCATTGAATCTATAGATTGCTTTGGGAAGTAGAGTCATTTTCACAATGTTGATTCTTCCAATCCAAGAACATGGTATATCTCTCCATCTGTTTGTATCATCTTTAATTTCTTTCATCAGTGTCTTATAATTTTCTGCATACAGGTCTTTTGTCTCCTTAGGTAGGTTTATTCCTAGATATTTTATTCTTTTTGTTGCAATGGTAAATGGGAGTGTTTTCTTGATTTCACTTTCAGATTTTTCATCATTAGTATATAGGAATGCCAGAGATTTCTGTGCATTAATTTTGTATCCTGCTACTTTACCAAATTCATTGATTAGCTCTAGTAGTTTTCTGGTAGCATCTTTAGGATTCTCTATGTATAGTATCATGTCATCTGCAAACAGTGACAGCTTTACTTCTTCTTTTCCGATTTGGATTCCTTTTATTTCCTTTTCTTCTCTGATTGCTGTGGCTAAAACTTCCAAAACTATGTTGAATAAGAGTGGTGAGAGTGGGCAACCTTGTCTTGTTCCTGACCTTAGTGGAAATGCTTTCAGTTTTTCGCCATTGAGGATGATGTTGGCTGTGGGCTTGTCATATACGGCCTTTATTATATTGAGGAAAGTTCCCTCTACACCTACTTTCTGCAGGGTTTTTATCATAAATGGGTGTTGAATTTTGTCAAAAGCTTTCTCTGCATCTATTGAGATGATCATATGGTTTTTCTCCTTCAATTTGTTAATATGGTTAATCACATTGATAGATTTGCGTATATTGAAGAATCCTTGCATTCCTGGAATAAACCCCACTTGATCATGGTGTATGATCCTTTTAATGTGCTGTTGGATTCTGTTTGCTAGTATTTTGTTGAGGATTTTTGCATCTATGTTCATCAGTGATATTGGCCTGTAGTTTTCTTTCTTTGTGACATCCTTGTCTGGTTTTGGTATCAAGGTGATGGTGGCCTCGTAGAATGAGTTTGGGAGTGTTCCTCCCTCTGCTATATTTTGGAAGAGTTTGAGAAGAATAGGTGTTAGCTCTTCTCTAAATGTTTGATAGAATTCGCCTGTGAAGCCATCTGGTCCTGGGCTTTTGTTTGTTGGAAGATTTTTAATCACAGTTTCAATTTCAGTGTTTGTGATTGGTCTGTTCATATTTTCTATTTCTTCCTGATTCAGTCTTGGCAGTTTGTGCATTTCTAAGAATTTGTCCATTTCTTCCAGATTGTCCATTTTATTGGCATAGAGTTGCTTGTAGTAATCCCTCATGATTTTTTGTATTTCTGCAGTGTCAGTTGTTACTTCTCCTTTTTCATTTCTGATTCTATTGATTTGAGTCTTCTCCCTTATTTTCTTGATGAGTCTGGCTAATGGTTTATCAATTTTGTTAATCTTCTCAAAGAACCAGCTTTTAGTTTTATTGATCTTTGCTATTGTTTCCTTCATTTCTTTTTCATTTATTTCTGATCTGATTTTTATGATTTCTTTCCTTCTGCTAACTCTGGGGTTTTTTTGTTCTTCTTTCTCTAATTGCTTGAGGTGCAAGGTTAGGTTGTTTATTCGAGATGTTTCCTGCTTCTTAAGGTGGGCTTGTATTGCTATAAACTTCCCTCTTAGAACTGCTTTTGCTGCATCCCATAGGTTTTGGGTCGTTGTATCTCCATTGTCATTTGTTTCTAGGTATTTTTTAATTTCCTCTTTGATTTCTTCAGTGATCACTTCGTTACTAAGTAGTGTATTGTTTAGCCTCCATGTGTTTGTATTTTTTACTGCTCTTTTCCTATAATTGATATCTAATCTCATGGCGTTGTGGTCGGAAAAGATACTTGATATAATTTCAATTTTCTTAAATTTACCAAGGCTTGATTTGTGACCCAAGATATGATCTATCCTGGAGAATGTTCCATGAGCACTTGAGAAAAATGTGTATTCTGTTGTTTTTGGATGGAGTGTCCTATAAATATCAATTAAGTCCATCCTGTTTAATGTATCATTTAAAGCTTGTGTTTCCTTATTTATTTTCATTTTGGATGATCTGTCCATTGGTGAAAGTGGGGTGTTGAAGTCCCCTACTATGAATGTGTTACTGTCGATTTCCCCTTTTATGGCTGCTAGTTTTTGCCTTATGTATTGAGGTGCTCCTATGTTGGGTGCATAAATATTTACAATTGTTATATCTTCTTCTTGGATCGATCCCTTAATCATTATGTAGTGTCCTTCTTTGTCTCTTCTGATAGTCCTTATTTTAAAGTCTATTTTGTCTGATATGAGAATTGCTACTCCAGCTTTCTTTTGGTTTCCATTTGCATGGAATATCTTTTTCCATCCCCTTACTTTCAGTCTGTATGTGTCTCTAGGTCTGAAGTGGGTCTCTTGTAGACAGCATATATATGGGTCTTGTTTTTGTATCCATTCAGCCAATCTGTGTCTTTTGGTGGGAGCATTTAGTCCATTTACATTTAAGGTAATTATCGATATGTATGTTCCTATTCCCATTTTCTAAATTGTTTTGGGTTCGTTATTATAGGACTTTTCCTTCTCTTGTGTTTTTGTCTAGAGAAGTTCCTTTAGCATTTGTTGTAAAGCTGGTTTGGTGGTGCTGAACTCTCTCAGCTTTTGCTTGTCTGTAAAGGTTTTAATTTCTCCATCAAATCTGAATGAGATCCTTGCTGGGTAGAGTAATCTTGGTTGCAGGTTTTTCTCCTTCATCACTTTCAGTATGTCCTGCCACTCCCTTCTGGCTTGTAGAGTTTCTGCTGAGAGATCAGCTGTTAACCTTATGGGGATTCCCTTGTGTGTTATTTGTTGTTTTTCCCTTGCTGCTTTTAATATGCTTTCTTTGTATTTAGTTTTTGACAGTTTGATTAATATGTGTCTTGGCGTATTTCTCCTTGAATTTATCCTGTATGGGACTCTCTGTGCTTCCTGGACTTGATTAACGATTTCCTTTCCCATATTAGGGAAGTTTTCAACTATAATCTCTTCAAATATTTTCTCAGTCCCTTTCTTTTTCTCTTCTTCTTCTGGAACCCCTATAATTCGAATGTTGGTGCGTTTAATGTTGTCCCAGAGGTCTCTGAGACTGTCCTCAGTTCTTTTCATTCTTTTTTCTTTATTCTGCTCTGCAGTAGTTATTTCCACTATTTTATCTTCCAGGTCACTTATCCGTTCTTCTGCCTCATTTATTCTGCTATTGATCCCATCTAGAGTATTTTTCATTTCATTTATTGTGTTGTTCATCATTGTCTGTTTCATCTTTATTTCTTCTAGGTCCTTGTTAACTGCTTCTTGCATTTTGTCCATTCTATTTCCAAGATTTTGGATCATCTTTACTATCATTATTCTGAACTCTTTTTCAGGTAGACTGCCTATTTCCTCTTCATTTGTTAGGTCTGGTGGGTTTTTATCCTGCTCCTTCATCTGCTGTGTGTTTTTCTGTCTTCTCATTTTGCTTATCTTACTGTGATTGGGTTCACCTTTTTGCAGGCTGCAAGTTCGTAGCTCCCGTTGTTTTTGATGTCTGTCTCCAGTGGCTAAGGTTGGTTCAGTGCGTTGTGTAGGCTTCCTGGTGGAGGGGACTAGTGGCTGTGTTGTGGTGTATGAGGCTAGATCTTGTCTCTCTAGTGGGCAGGTCCACGTCTGGTGGTGTGTTTTGGGGTGTCTGTGGACTTATTATGATTTTAGGCAGCCTCTCTGCTAGTGGGTGGGGTTGTGTTCCTGTTTTGCTATATGGTTGGCATAGGTTGTCCAGCACTGTAGCTTGCTGGTCGTTGAGCGAAGCTGGGTGCTGGTGTTGAGATGGAGATCTCTGGGAGATTTTCGCCGTTTGATATTATGTGGGGCTGGGAGGTCTCTTCTTGACGAGTGTTCTGAAGTTGGCTCTCCCACCTCAGAGGCAGAGTCCTGACTCCTGGCTGGAGCAGCAAGAGCCTTTCATCCACTCGGCTCAGAATAAAAGGGAGAGAAAGTAGAGAGAATTAGTATAAGTAGGAGGAAATAGGAAAGAAAGAAAGAAAGAAAGAAAGAGAGGAGGGAAGGAAGGAAGGAGGGAAGGAAGAAAGAAAGAAAGAAGAAAAGAAAGGAAGAAGGCAAGAAGGAAAGAAAGGAGGGAGGGAGGGAGGAGGGAAGGAAGGAAGGAATGAGGGAAGGAAGGAAAAAATACAGAAAGAAAGAAGATACAGTAAAATAAAATAAAGTATAATAAAGTTATTGAATTAAAAAAATAATTATTTAGAGGAAAAAAAAAAGGGAAGGATAGAACCTTAGGACAAATGGTGGAAGCAAAGTTATAGAGACAAAATCTTACATAGAAGCATACACATATACCCTCACAAAAAGAGGTAAAGTGGAAAAAATCATAAAACTTGCTCTCCAAGTCCACCTCCTCAATTTGGGACGATTCGTTGTCTCAAAAAGGGAAGGAAGGAAGGAAAGATAGAAAGAAGGTAAAGTATAACAGAGTTCTTTAAATTAAAATTAATTATTAAGAAAAAAATTAAAAAAAAAAATGGTCGGATAGAACGCTGGGACAAATGGTGGAAGCAAACCTATACAGACAAGATCTCACACAGAAGCATACACATACACATTCACAAAAAGAGGAAAAGGGGAAAAAATCATAGATCTTGCTCTAGAAGTCCGCCTCCTCAATTTGGGATGATTCGCTGTCTATTCATGTATTCCACAGAGGCAGGGTACATCAAATTGATTGTGTAGCTTTAATCCGCTGTTTCTGAGGCTGCTGGGAGAGATTTCCCTTTTTCTTCTTTGTTCTCACAGCTCACAGGGGCTCAGCTTTCGACTTGGCCCTGCCTCTGCGTGTAGGTCGCTGGAGGGCGTCTGCTTTTTGCTCAGACAGGACGGCGTTAAAGGAGCCGCTGACTCGGGGGCTCTGGCGCTCTCAGGCCGGGGGCAGGGAGGGGCACGGAGTGCGGAGCGGTCCTGCGGCGGCAGAAGTCGGCGTGACGTTGCCCCAGCCTGAGGCCCGCCGTGTGTTCTCCCTGAGAAATTGTCCCTGGATCCCGGGAACCTGGCAGTGGCGGGCTGCACAGGCTCCCCGGAAGAGGGGTGGGGGCAGTGACCTGTGCT
>NW_006769399.1:651108-662186 GCF_000442215.2 Lipotes vexillifer
AAAAAAAATGGTCGGATAGAACGCTGGGACAAATGGTGGAAGCAAACCTATACAGAAAAGATCTCACACAGAAGTATACACATACACATTCACAAAAAGAGGAAAAGGGGAAAAAAATCATAGATCTTGCTCTAGAAGTCCGCCTCCTCAATTTGGGATGATTCGTTTTCTAAAAGAGGGAAGGAAGGAAGGAAAGATAGAAAGAAGGTAAAGTATAATAGAGTTTTTTAAATTAAAATTAATTATTAAGAAATAAATTTAATGGTCGGATAGAACGCTGGGGGAACGCTGGGACAAATGGTGGAAGCAAACCTATACAGACAAGATCTCACAGAAGCATACACATACACATTCACAAAAAGAGGAAAAGGGGAAAAAATCATAGATCTTGCTCTAGAAGTCCCAATTTGGGATGATTCGCTGTCTATTCATGTATTCCAGAGGCAGGGTACATCAAATTGATCGTGTAGCTTTAATCCGCTGTTTCTGAGGCTGCTGGGAGAGATTTCCCTTTTTCTTCTTTGTTCTCACAGCTCACAGGGGCTCAGCTTTCGATTTGGCCCTGCCTCTGCGTGTAGGTCGCTGGAGGGCGTCTGTTTTTTGCTCAGACAGGACGGGGTTAAAGGAGCCGCTGACTCGGGGGCTCTGGCGCACTCAGGCCGGGGGCAGGGAGGGGCACGGAGTGCGGGGCGGGCCTGCGGCGGCAGAAGTCGGCGTGACGTTGCAGCAGCCTGAGGCCCGCCGTGTGTTCTCCCTGAGAAGTTGTCCCTGGATCCCGGGAACCTGGCAGTGGCGGGCTGCACAGGCTCCCCGGAAGAGGGGTGGGGATAGTGACCTGTGCTCGCACACAGGCCCCTTGGTGGTGGCAGCAGCAGCCTTAGCGTCTCCCGCCCGTCTCTGGTTTCCGAGCTTTTAGCCGCGGCTCGCGCCCGTCTCTGGAGCTCCTTTAGGCAGCGCTCTTAAAACCCCTCTCCTCGCGCACCAGGAAACACAGAGGCAAGAAAAGGTCTCTTGCCTCTTGGGTAGGTCCAGACTTTTCCCCGGACTCCCTCCCGGCTAGCCGTGGCGCACTAACCCCTTCGGGCTATGTTCAAGCCGCCAACCCCAGTCCTCTCCCTGAGCTCCGACCGAAACCGAAACCGAGCCTCAGCTCGCAGCCCCGCCCGCCCCCGGCGGGTGAGCACACGAGCCTCTCGGGCTGGTGAGCGCCGGTCGGCGCCGATCCTCTGTGCGGGAATCTCTCCGCTTTGCCCTCCGCACCCCTGTTGCTGTGCTGTCCTCCGCGGATCCGAAGCTCCCCGCTCCGCCTCCCGCAATCTCTGCCCGCGAAGGGGCTTCCTAGTGTGTGGAGACGTTTCCTCCTTCACAGCTGCCTCCCACTGGTGCAGGTCCAGTCCCTATTCTTTTGTCTCTGTTTTTTATTTTTTTTCTTTTGCCCTACCCAGATACGTGGGGGGTTTCTTGCCATTTGGGAGGTCTGAGGTCTTCTGCCAGCATTCAGTAGGTGTTCTGTAGGAGTTGTTCCACATGTAGATGTATTTCTGGTATATTTGTGGGGAGGAAGGTGATCTCCGCTTCTTACTCCTCCGCCATCTTTCCACCGCCCCCCCTTTGCTGTTTTTTATAGGTTAGTTTCAAGCAGAACAATTAATTAGAACATTGTTATCTTTGTTATCAGAATTCATATCTTTTATAAGATTCTTTTTATTTATTTATTTATTTATTTAGCGTTACGCGGGCCTCTCACTGCTGCGGCCTCTCCCGTTGCGGAGCACAGGCTCCGGACGCGCAGGCTCAGCGGCCGTGGCTCACAGGCCCAGCCGCTCCGCGGCATGTGGGATCTTCCCGGACCAGGGCACGAACCCGTGTCCCCTGCATCGGCAGGCGGACTCTCAACCACTGCGCCACCAGGGAAGCCCCCTTTTATAAGATTCTTTCTCTCCAAATTACTCCATTTTGCTTAAATGCATTGCTTCAGAACAAAATCAGCTGTATAACAGAAGAGAATAATAATGTTGTTTTCTTTGCTTAATAATTTGACTTTTCTTTTGTAGTGACCATTGTGTTGTTAACCTAGATTCTATTTATCTTTCCTTTTAAAGTGTAATGAGATTGTTTTCTCAAGACTGCTGACTAGATAGTAATTCCTTAATTTGTAATAGAATACATACTTAATGATAGTCACATCCTACAAAAATGACTTTACATTTATCTTTATTGAATCTCTCAATATCACTAACTTATATTGCTCTTTGATTTATCAATAAAGTTTAAATAATAATAGATTAAATAGATTATTAAACACTAATAATCTAGTAATAGATTAAACTGTTTGATCCATTTTTCTGTCTCTGTAAGTTTGATTACTGTTTTACTCTGTTCTTCAAGTTCTACTTGGCAAATTTTTTTCCTGATGATGTATGTAGTGCTATGAGGAAGCTATTTAGAAAAATGCAAAAATTAGATTTGAGAAGTAAATAGCACTGTAGTGACCTTAAAAGGTTGACATATTTTATCAGTGTATTGATGCACTTGTAGGAAGCTCACTACCTACTAGTAACATTTTCTTAAGATGTAAAATAAAAGCTGTTGAACAAATTTGTTTTATTAAAAAGAAGGCTTGTAATGAGCCAGGCATTGTTCTGTTTTTTTTGTTTTTTTGTTTTTTTTTTTTTGCCGTATGTGGGCCTCTCACTGTTGTGGCCTCTCCCATTGCGGAGCACAGGCTCCGGACGAGCAGGCTCAACGGCCATGGCTCACGGGCCCAGCCGCTCCACGGCATGTGGGATCCTCCCAGACCGGGGCACGAACCCGTATCCCCCGCATCGGCAGGCGGACTCTCAACCACTGCGCCACCAGGGAAGCCCCATTGTTCTGTTTTTTGATTCCTTGTTTCACATATTAATTCTTGAATCCTAATAACAACCTAAAAGTTGATACTCTTATTACTATCATTTATAGTTGACACTGAGGCAAAGAGATTTAAGTAATTTCCTTAATGAGGTAGCTAATAAGTGACAGAGCCAATATTTGAGCCTAGGCCATCAGTATCCAGAGTCAGTGCTCTTAGCCATCAATTACCCTGCCTTCCTAAAGACTGAAAATCGTCTTTTAAAATTATATCACCATTAAAATAGAGGATAATCTAAGTTTGGGGATGGATTATCTTATAAAGTTGTTGTATTTCTCGTTGTCTGCCCTTGTTCTTTGAATGCCGTGTGTGTGTGTGTGTGTGTGTGTGTGTTTATTAATTTATTTATTTACAGGTCTTGACTTTTTTTTTTTTTTTTCATATCATTTGTAGTAGAAAAACCCAGTATCTTTTACTAAACACTCCCTGGGATATATGGTAATAATGACTTCTCACAGTGTCTTATTGGGGCAACTTCTTTTTGCTACTCCATATCACTCGTCTGCTAAAAGCAAAATAGCAGGTGCACATAACTATTACACAGTCCCTTCAGCTCCCTCTCTGGAATTCATGTCGTCAGAGTGCTGACCTACATAAGCATGTTTCAAGATTGCCACCTGGTCTAAGATCTAGATTGCTTTGAATAGCTCTTGTCCTTTAATAAGACTCAGATGAGGCAGATCAGTCCAGGCAATCATGGCACCTGTTAAGGGCTTTGGTTCATGCTTATGAGAAATTTAGTCTTTGCTACATTATAAATCATCCCAGTGTACCACATTGACATTTTCACCATCACAGATGCAGTGATAACGGTTGACAGTTGCAGTATCAAATGACACCTGCTTGACACATTGATCAGTTATGTTAAGGTGAGATGCTGTGAAAGTCTGAGCTACTACACAGATTTAGCAGACTTGACTAACATTTAGAGAAAAATTGTTCTCTAGAGACTGACTGGAAGAGAGGCACACCTTTGGTAAAATTACATTTATTGAGTATTGGGTTTCAGGCACTGTGCTTAATTCACTATGTTGACCTGAAATAGACTGCCAGATATTTCTCCAGCAAAGATGAATCTATTCGGGATCAGCAGAGAATTGCAACTGGGGGTTCTCCAACAATGGTGAGCCATGTGCAAGTCCCATCATGGCAAGGGAAGGAGAGCAATTTTACAAAGGGGAAAGGAATTTGGGAGGGCTTACAGTAAACGAAGAGTCCATGGCTTTTCATGGCAGACTCCTTGCCAGGAAAGAAGGATCTTCATTCTTCGTGTTGGGCTGTACTATCTATTATCATAAGTGTGAGAGCTCCCCCTTCTGGTCTCCCAGCTCTATTTAATTGAGGTTTCTCCTTATTCATTTTTTACAATTATATTCATGATCTCATTTAACCCCATGAGGTAGGTCCTGTATTTATTTCTGTTTTACAGATGATAAAACAGAAAACAAAGGTTAACTGACAGAAATAAGAGTAAGCAGTCCCCATTGCCCGGACCGCACACTGGCTAAAAGCCCAGACTGCAATCACCAGACTAAATCACTTTTAAGCCAGGCTGCCCCTTTCCTACCTATGGGAGAGTTCTATTCTCTACATCTGTTTCCTCACCATTCAAAGGGAGAATAATAACTGTTTGAAGAGCCATTAGGATGATTGTGTCCATTAATAGATAAAACAGCCTTGGGACCATGACTGTTTGCTCTCACCCAGTTAGCAAGTGGCCAAGTGGAAACTGAGCTAGCAGATTTCAGAGCCTGGGTGTTAGCTACTGTATCATTTTATTTGGTGCAGATTTTACCTTCTGTTGTTCCACCGCCCCATACATATAATAACTCCCTTCTTGAAGCAACATTAATTCCTACTATGGCCTTACCCCATAAAGATGCTGTGCTTTGAGCAGCGTTTTCAATTATGAGCATGCTCCCCAAGCTTATACATCATCCCACAGGCTGATGCCTCTTGTGTAATTGAAAAGGCAAGCAGTCTGCAGCAGCCTGGGGTGCAGTTCTGCAATATCATCAAAACCCTCTCGTTGCAGAATTCATTTGCTTGAGCAGCTGCGGAGCTTCTGAAGAGGGGAGTTCCCTAGAAAGGCATTTGGATAACTAATTCTGCTATGGTTTCCATTTTGTGAGCTTAGCCATAAAAGAGGGAGTCAAACTCATTTAGTTTAGTTCAGTATTTTGTTTTGTTTTGTTTTGTTTAAATCTGCACTCATAAATGCCAGCTCTGTTCTCTTCTTTACCCTAGAAGCTCTCTCTTGTTCTCAGCAGAGTTGGGGTAGTGCATTTCCTATTATGAGTAATGGCTCTATTTAATTAAATAGATAACATTTCACCCTAAAATAGTTCACAAAGGGATTGAGAAACCATCAGGAATGTATTTAAAATCCCTCAGTGAACCCTATCACTTTGTTCTCTGGCACAAATTATAGTTTCTGACACATTAAAATTATATGTTGAGAGGATTCTCTGAACATTTACCCAAAGTGGGCGTTCAGTATTTCAAAGAAAAAATAATAGAAAAGAGGGTAGAGCATTTTCTCCAAAAGTTGCAGAAGGAAGAAGTGGCCAATTTTCTGTATAGCAAATTATTTGGCTACTCATTTCCAAAATTACACTAGGTTAAAGTAGACTTAATTATTTCACTTTTTCTGTATTAAACAAAACCTTATGTATTCAGTTCCTTAAGTAAGTTTCCTTTTAGGAATATCAGAATATAGTTTACTAGAATCTGGTTTATAAGGTAGAAGAGATACTCCCAATGAATAAACAAATTATTTTCAAAACATCCCCAATGTTGGATCTATTGGGAAAATGCAGTTCAAGGTAAAATTATAAAATAATGATATTATTTCATGGGTTTTGGTTTTTTTTTTTTGGTCACTCTTTTGTGTCCCTACGTGTGTTTCAGGTCATTATTGCTTTCCCAATTCTTCCTGTCACTATCCTTAATTGCAGCATCTGAAGAGAGGCTTCATCCTCATTAGTGTTCTCTCTTAATCTAAAATTAATTGTTCTGCATCAATCAGTATCAGGACTATGCTGAATACTAGTGAGTTGAATATGTTATCCCACATTAGCCTTTTCAGTAAAGTCTGGATCTCGAAGAGAATGTCAATGTGGTGGATATTAAAAATAGTTTTTTTAAAAGCAAGAGGACTAGTTAGAATCCAGTGAGGGCTTTTGGGTTTCCTCCAGATCACACGATGAGCAGCTGCTGGCTTATCCTGTGCCCTGAACCAGCCTGAATCTGCTCCTGGAGAAAAATGATGGCTCAGGATGCTCTGATGGGGATTAATGAGCTTTGGGTTCTAAAGGGGAAATTCAACCAATAATCAGTTCTACCAATACATTCCTCTGGGGACTGGAAGGCAGTTACCCTCTAGGATTGCTAAGAAAGAGGAATTTGGGGCATACTGAGAGCAAATCTTGTTTTGGGGTCAGCTGAATATCTGTAGTTGGAAAGATCAGTAGTAGACTGTTAATTATCAAACTGATCTAATTAGAAAGCACCTTAGTGCAAAATAATAGAGGCTGGTATACAAGTATCTAGATTCAGGCTGAGAGTGGGAAGTTGTTATTAGCTGGCAATGTACTTGCACTGAGCATTGCATATCATTGAATCTGTCCTAGATGTAACTGACTTAGGTGCTATTAAGTAACATATGGATGGCGAAAAATTTTTTAAAGGTCCCAAACTTATGATAAAGCCTAAGTGATAAATTTACCTTCCTCAGGTTCAAGCAAAATCTGTGAGAAGCCGTAACTCCAATATAATTCCAAACAAATTCTTTACACAGACTTCTGTGACTCCATAGAACTAGCTCTGCTGTCCAATACGGTAGCCTTAAGCCACATGTGGCAACTGAGTGCTTGAAATATGACAAGTGCGAATTAAGATGCACACTGGGGAAAAAAGGGAGACGATCTGAATAATTTTTATATCGATTACAAATTACTAATATGGGAACAAGTACCTCATTTCTTTAGAAAATATGACAAACACTTAATCTGTACTATCCACCTGTAACAAGAAAGTTCTTAGATTTTGATGATAATTTCATTCTACTTCCAAAGCACGAGAGATGTTCAGGATTAGATTTGACAGTAGAAAGTTTATCAATATTAAAGTCATATTTAAATAGCTTTTCACCATACTCAGAAATAGCATAAACAAAGAATGCTTAGAATTACAGGAAGGGATAAAACCTATTATCTTGCCCTAAAAAAGAAATCTGTCTTACTCCTTGGAGAATGACTTCTGGGGTTCTTCTCTGAACACCAATAACACGACCTCACTAGAAGAGTCAGGGCTGTTGTACGCAGTGCTGCAAGGAAACTGACACAGGGACTGAGGTGGCATGACTTTCTGCGTCTGGTCACTACTCTCCCGGTGGTCTCTGGGGCAGCGTATATATCCATGAGAAAAAACTTTTTATTAGTACTTAGATATCTTAATTTCTAGGCCTAACATTGTTGTGTGGGAGGAAAGGCATGCAAAATTCATCCCACCCTCCCTTCTATAAAAAGCAGAAATGCATTCCTTTGAAGATTTGTGAAAGTATGTTTTTCCCCATTTTCATTTTAATAGGGAAGTAGGTTAAAACGGTTTCTCAGAAATAATCAGCAGTTAAATAAGTGGCCTCTTTCATTAAGTATAAACTGTCATTTGTGTGATAGAATAATTTAGGGATGTGTAGGTAATCAAGCTTGCAATAAAACAGATTCATTTCAAGCATTTCTGTAGTTAATACCTACACGAACAAAGTAAAAACAAGCAAAATGTTAACAGCTGTATATACCTTTCCCAGTGTATCATTCTGACATTTTCTGCAAATTTTCTCTCATTTCTGTCTCTCAGATTCTGAGAAATGAAAATGAAAAGAAATTATAATAAGGCATTCAAAATATTTATGTACTTATGAGAGATATTTTCTCATCTCTGATAAATATGTTTAGAATAAACCCTTGGCTTTCCATTTCTTCAGTATCTGAGTGCATACTCAGGGCAAGACTGTGGAGATTGTAAGTCCTAGTTGGAACTTGTAAACAGAAGTCTCCTCATTCTAGGGTTTTCAAGCTAGTGGGGGAAAGAGATGCAAGAGCACTGGCAAAAGCAGACAGTGGAAACACATGATAATAGTGATACTGACACAGTGCAGCCATTGATAAGGGAGGCTGTAGATTAATTATGATGAGAGGGTCTCTTGACAGAGTTAAGGCTTGATTAGGTCTGTAGGGAACTGTATGTGTTTCTTCCATTGTCTTCCTAGCTCTCACTTCTTAAGGAAGGAGGAATTGCTCTTTCCTGTTGGTAAGAATCCAAGGCTTAGGACTTCCCTGGCGGTCCACGGGTCTTCATGGTCCCACTGCAGAGGCCATGGGTTCGATCCCTGGTCGGGGAACTAAGATCCCGCATGCTGCACGGAGTGGCCAAAAAAAAAAAAAAAAAATACAAGGCTTCAACTGAGCCACATTGCTAGTGACTAACTGTGCTTTTAAAAAGTTAGGGGAGTGGATTTTCTCTTCCACTCATTTTCCGCCTTCATGTAGTATATGCGGATGCAGGCCTCAGCGGACTTCACTCTCCTGCTCCATTTCTAGGAGTGAAGTCGGTAGCCTGAAAGGGGACCTCCTCTTAGCGTTCAGCCTTCTCTCCTTTCTTGGCATGTATACTTGAATGTCTCAGTCATCGCTTCTTGCTCCTGTCACCTGCAAGCCACCAAAGGAAAATAAAAGTTAGACGTCTAATCCAACTTCCCTAGAGTTTTGCCGAGCCGTACTTATCACTGACCCAACTGATGATAAAAGGTTAGAGGGCAGTTTTGTCACCTTGGGCAGGGAGTGATGCTAAAGATGGTTTGTCAGGCTAAACTCCTTTATGCTCAGAATATGCCTGAAAACCTCTTAAATTACCAGATACTAAACTTTTTAAGAGTACTAAAGCCAAATATAATTATCCCTTCCTTCTCTTTGCTTTTATCTATGACCTCCATTCCCTAGAACAAGGGAAGCCAAGGTGTAGTTTGAACGGGTAATGGTAAAAGAAGAAATTAAATTTCATTTCTCTGAATGGTCATAATGGAATGTATATAAAACATCTTTATTGTCATCTTTATTGTGACTTTAAAAAAAACTTGTTCATTCTGAAGATCAAATGAATGTTTTTGAATAAGAATTTGACAGAGAGGGTTTGGACATTACTTGGGTGCCCCAAAACCCCATCTAATTCCCAACATGATACACAAGATAAGAGGTATATACAAAGTGGTCAGTAGTAACAGTCCTTTTGCTAACTGATAAAAAGTTAGCTCCCCCCAGCCCAGAGTGTGGATATCAGTTGATTATATCTCTAGCACCATATTCTTCCCCCCAAACCCACCTTTTCCCCTCAGATATCCTTAACTTCCTCTTCCCCACCATGGAAGCTACAGGGTTTTTATATGATGCTGTCTACTGATCACATTGTTTCATAGCAGGTGCCTTAGTCAGGCAACATTAATATGTCCCTGTTCCCTGAACTTTAAGACTGGGACTAAAGAATGCTGGGGAAGAATCTATGTTTTGACTGATGCCAGAATACATAAAATTCTGGAGTTGTCAGTGCCTATGTTTCTATCATTGTTTACCATAGTAAGAGAGAATAAAGTCAATATGCAAAGAGTAGAAGAGACAAGATATAACTTTTAGGTTTGAATTATTGACTCCAGTTATTCAGGAAATCAGATTGCATTATTCTCTTCATGTAGTTTAGTCCTTAAAACCTTTGAATGCCATAAACCCACGGATTCCACTTGAGGCTTAGCTAGCTAGTCACATAAAGATTCCTAATTCAGGTCAGAAACTTAACAAATGAAAAAAGCACAAAAAACTAACAAATGGAGCTGGGAAAACTGGACAGCTACGTGTAAAAGGATGAAATTAGAACATTCTCTAACACCGTATACAAAAAAAAAAAAAAAAAAAAAACTCAAAATGGACTAGACTTAAATTTGGGACTGGATACTTTAAAACTCCTAGAGGAAAACACAGGCAGAATATTCTTTGTGTTAAATCGCAGTAATATTTTTTTGGATCCATCTCTTAAAGTAAAGGAAATAAAACCAGAAATAAATAAATGAGATCTAATTAAACTTAAATGCTTTTGCACAGCAAAAGAAGCCATCGACAAAATGAAAAGACAACCCACTGAATGGAAGAAAATATTTGCAAATGATATGACCAGTAAGGAGTTAATGTCCAACATGTATAAACAGCTCATACAACTCAACATCAAAAACAAAAAAACTCAGTTAAAAAACGGGCAGAAGAACTAAATAGACATTTTTTTCAAAGAGGAATGCAGATGGCTAACAGGCACATGAAAATATGCTCAACATTGCTAATCATCTGGGAAATGCAAATCAAAACAACAATGAGGGCTTCCCTGGTGGTGCAGTGGTTGGGAGTCTGCCTGCCGATGCGGGGGACGCGGCTTCGTGCCCTGGTCCAGGAGGATCCCACATGCCGTGGAGTGGCTGGGCCCGTGAGCCATGGCTGCTGGGCCTGCGCATCCGGAGCCTGTGCTCCGTGGTGGAGGAGGCCGTGGCAGTGGGAGGCCCACGTACTGTAAAACAAACAAACAAACAAACAAAAAAACCCACAATGAGATATCACCTCATACCTGTCAGAATAGCTGTTACCTACTGTGGAAAACAGCATGGAGGTTTCTCAAAAAAACAAAATAGAACTATTAATACTATATGACCCAGCAAGTCCACTCCTGGTTATATATCCTGAAAAACAACAACAACAACAACTGTAATTCGAAAAGATACATGACCTCCAGTGTCCATAGCAATATTATTTACATTTGCCAAGATAAGGAAACAACCTAAGTGTCCATTGACAGATGAATGAACAAAGAAGATATGGGGTATATATACAATGGAATACTGCTCAGCCATAAAAAAGAATGAAATTTTGCTATTTGCATTGACATGAGTGGACTTGGAAAGCATTATGCTAAGTCAGATAAGTCAGACAAAGATAAATACTGTATGACATTACTTATATGTGTAATCTAAAAAATACAACAAACTAGTGAACATAACAAAAAAGAAGCAGACTCACAGATAGAACAACTAGTGGTTACCAGTGGGGAGAGGGGAGAGGGGAGGAGTTATAGG
>NW_006769399.1:662196-664264 GCF_000442215.2 Lipotes vexillifer
GGAAGTAAGAAGTACAATTAGATATAAAATAAGTTACAAGCATATACTGTACAATATGGGGAATATAGCCAATATTTTATAATAACTATAAATGCGTATAACTATAAATAACTATAAAATTTGTGAATCACTATATTGAATACCTATAATTTATATAATAATGTACAGCAACTATATTTCAATTATAATTAAATAAAACAGCATCTAGGAGAAAGAGATTAAAAATTTTAACAAATGGATATATATAATAAAGCAGAAAATTATTTTCCAAGTATGAGAAACAACTGTGGTAAGAGTAGTAGTCAAGCCATTTTTCCGATCACATATCTTTTTCTGTATTTATAGAAGAATTGAATAGTTGATGTTCATCATGCTAACTGTATTATCAAGAGAAGACCAAATTATTTCCAACATGTCTTACTAAAGGTGGCAGAGATCACATATAGTTTATAAAAATATACATGAATAAATATTAAAATATATTTAGACTATAGTACCAGTTATTTGTAAATATTTCCCAAATTCTTACTTATTATTTATTTAGGAAAATAATATAATTTTTGACAGTACAGAAGGACTTCTGGAATTTCTAATGATTAACTGTAATAATCATTATTAATCCTAGTACTCTTTTGATGTACTCTCAATTAATAGAGGTTACTGAGACCCAAGTGAATTACCTTTGTGACATTTTATTAAGAAATAACTGTTTCTTTTTCTAAGCTCGATGTGTTTCTTTCTCTAAGATAGCCTTATTTTACTTAGGTCTATTGAGAAATTTCAAAAAATCACATATTTAGGTTTCTTTAAATATTAATCAGGCCTTATTACTCATTCCTTTCAAGCATTCTTTAGTGCCTAGAAGATAAACCAAATATTTACTTCACAGTACTTAGTGTAGGAATCAGAGTTTCACTCTTCTATGTCCTGAGTGTTACTTTTACAGGGCTGTCCTGTCAGAGACAGTAAGAAGAAGCTAGACCCTTGTCCAATCGACTGAAATCACTATGTTCTTGGAGTATGATTTCCTTTAAGTCACTGCAGAACTAATATACAATATAGACTTTGACTTCTCATAGGACACAGAACAAGCTCAGTAAAACTTTACTTTGATTTTTATCCTCATGAAGTCTCAAACTAGGTGAATAACTAGGAGTTTTGAGTAAATTATACAGTGTAAATTAATTATGTAAGAAAAAAGGCATACAGAGAATGGCAAATGTGTGGACTAAGTGTAGATTGACAGGTAAGTGGGAGAGAAAGGATAGGAACAGCAAGCAACAGCTTGGCAAAAAGAGAAAACAGCTCAGAGTGCAACAAACAGATGAGCATTAACAAATATTATATTTTGGAATAGTATTAGAATTTGACCAAATGTAAACAGTAAATTATATTTCTTTCATAATTTACAGTCATATTATTACCTGTTTTGATTGTGCTTGGGAGTCAATTTATAGAGGTGACGGAATGATGACAAAGTAAGGCCAACGCTGTTGAAAGAAGTTGTATTACTCACAGTTTCCTAGAGAACGGAGCCCACCACGCCATGCAGGGCCACATGGGGAAGCACTGGGGTTGGTCAGGAGGAGGAAGGAGCCAGGGGAAAGCATGGCCCAGAGACTTTATTTTGATTTCCACGGGAAGGAATAGCTGAGACAGGGTAAGGCAAGTTTGAACAAGTTTAGGATTGAGTAGTTTAAATACTTGCATTGGGCTTTGGGCTATAGCAGTGGTCTCTGGTTGTCTAGTACTTGGTGGCTTAGGTCAGGGGGAGTATTGGCTTGGTGTTTAACAGTAAGATAAAGGAGGTGGTTGAGGATCTGGGCTTTCTTTGGCTTTGTTAGTTTGCGTATGAAAGGCATGCTTATGGGGGAGTGATTTACTCTCTCTACGAATTATCTAGCCCTGGGAGGAACAGTCTCTCCCTGGCTAGAAAGGCCTCTAGGATGTCAAAGCATCAGAAAATATGGAAAGAAAAAACATGATTAATATACTACCCTGGGCTTCCCTGGTGGCACAGTGGTTGAGAGTCCGCCTGCCGATGCAGGGGACGCGGGTTCGTGCCCCG
>NW_006769399.1:664383-683542 GCF_000442215.2 Lipotes vexillifer
ATATATATATATATATACTACCCTAGTTTAGGTAGTTTTATCAGGCTTCTTCTTAACCACTTCTTAGAGTTACATAGTATATTATTAAATAATATTAAAATCACTTTAAAACCTAAGAATCATCATTTTTATATGATTTTAAACTTGTAATTAAATGCTAAAAATATTAATTTAATGTTATGAAAGTTTTAAAATGTTTCCTCTTAGCTTTTAAATACTTCCATCCCTCTCTCCAATACTGCAGCCCCATCCCTCCTTTGCATATTCAGCCATCATTATCAGAGCTCCATTTTATTTTAAAATACAGGGCATGGCAATCATAATGACAAGTGATGTGGAGGGAGAAACAGACAATTGCAGTAGCCTGTTATATAATATGCTGCATCACCTGTGCTAATATCAATCTTGTTGATTGACCACATACTCTGTTTCATTTGAAAAGTGCATAAAGCAAATCAGTATAATGGAGAGAATTAATACCATAGGCACTTTGGGTTTATTTTTAATATCTAGAGGATATTAGATAAAGACAAATAAATACATATCTCTTTCACACACCTATTTGCACACGCACACACAGGAATGTACACACGTATTCCATAGCATCAGCTGTGTCTATTTGAAATTCACTGTTTTCAAACATACATGATACAGAGTATATTCCAAGACTAGGGTTGGTATTGAATAGAATCAAGTAGAAATTTGGAAAACTGTCATGAGTTTGAATTTAGAGAAAATAAATATCGCACAATAAATGTATCTCATTTACATAATATGTTAATATTTACTAATTATATTTTAATTATTAGTATATATTAATAATATATCCAGTTAAAATCTTACAGTATAGTCTACCATAGAGTAGTTAATGTTTTGATTAAAAAATATACTGTTAATTAATACAAAGTTTGGTTTTGACTTAATTTGAGATACACACAATACAGAATTCCATATCAGAAATTTTGTCACAAACCTCCAGTGGACTTCCTCATGAGATATGCAGTCATTTACCATAAGCTGTGAATCTTTTTATAAGTTACTAAAAACACAATATGTTTATTGGCTTAATTTAAATGTTATAGTACATCAGGGTGGCTGTGGTGTCTTATACAATGAATGCATGAGAACGGTGTGAGAATCCATTCAAATTTGTCAGGAAAACGTTTTATGTCTAGTGCTTCCTGAAAGTTGAATAACTTAAAACTAATACTAAGTGTGCTTATATGAGAGGCAATGAAGCAAACTTCTTTTGGGGGGGAGGGGGGGAATGTTTTTAATCAAGTGAAATATCCTGTCAGTGGATGTTACTCTATATTAATAATGGTTTTGTCTCTGAAATGTCTTTGGAGGAACTGTGGAACGTAATCACCATGTTTGCAAATTCAAGAATTTTGCCCACAAGTAATCAAGCTAAAATAAATTACTCTCATCTGCTTTTCTGTTACTGTGATAAAACTACTTAATGATTGTCTCGATATCAAATGTAGGAATTTAGATCAGAGTTGGACAAATGGATTTTTTGTCGATCTTACATTTTAGTAAGGAAAAATATGGTGAAAAAGGTCAAGATTAAAACAAGTTTTGGACATTGTAGCCAATAAATAATCAGTTGTACTCTGTTAATATTAAAAATGTTTGGAAGCTAACCAGGTCCAGCCCAGTTCACCAGAAATAATGTGTCTCACAGGGATTTGGCGCTAAAATATCAACTAATGGTAAAGAACTAGTATTTGTTTATTCTGTGTTTATAACTTCCTCTGAGTCACAAAGGGAACAGCTGTAATGGGACAGGCTGTTCATTGGTCATTTGCCAAATGTTTTCTCCTCTTATTTAGTATCTGACGGTCATTGGAAATATGGGGCAACTCTGTCTTTCTCCAGCTTGAAGACAGGACTAACGTCTGCCACCAATCTGCGTATTGAAGTGGATGTGAATGTAGATGGAATGTCTACATGTAGACATGTAGATGGAAATTTTGTGTGAAAAAAACATGCCTTCTTTGTTGTGAGGTTTCCTTTGCCAGTTACAGGCTTATTGGCCAGTCTTCCATGTAGAGTGTGCAGAAGGAACCCTCAGAAGTTAGAGGCAGCCACAATTTAACCGTCAAAACCCCATGTGGGAAAATTTTTACCCTCACAGCTGCCTCAGACTGGTATGGATCTAGTTCTAAAAATCATTTAGCTCTGAGCCTTAGGAGAAAACCTGAAAAACTGCAGTGTGAAGTTTACCGGCTTTTTAGTTGGTGATGCTTAGATGCTTGTGGGTGACATAGGACTGGCTGCCCCAGATTACATGACTGTGTTCTTCTTTACCTTTCTCTGAATGCTTTTTGTAATTTCATTCAGCATGGAGTAGAGACACCTGGTAGGACTAAATTCAGAGATCTCTCTGGCCTCTCTGCAATCTTGCTGAGATACTCCAACCACATGCTGTTTCATGTCGAGGTGGTTCTTTCTATAAGCAATGAATTCTAGGCTCTAAGGCAAGAGCACACACGTGTGTGTTTGTGAACGTATATGCTCGTAATCATGCATGTGTGTATAAAGTCAAAGGGAAAAGCGAAATGACCACTGATATTTCAGCGCTTTTCTATAAGAAGCATCTTTAATAGCAATGTCTTTTGTTTGTTTCCCTAGATATGAACATTGTAAGATCATAATTAGAATTTCTATCTCTATGAACAGGAATGGACTTTGGACAGATGGCCTGACTTGACTGACATACAGGAAGGGTTGAAATCAGGAAGACTTTGCCTTCCTTTTTCTGTCTCTCCATTTCTTACAGAAATAAAACATTATCTCCCTTATAATCAGTGTCAGAGAATAACAATGTTGCTTAAGACTAGAGTCTAAGCTATATGTAAAATTATGAGACCAGGGACCAGAAAAATATTCATGCATGAGAGTACACAGTCCTCCTCCCCCCTCGTTTCACATCATTTTAGCAAAAAGATGCTGAAATTGGGTTCCTTTTGAGGGCCTGATATCTTAAGATAGGCCAAGAGGCTGCCCAGAATTGTGGTGATTATAAGTGGTTTTGGGACACACTATTTTAGCTTGGGAAAATATTCAGTAATGGTCAAATAAGTCTGCAGACAGTATGCTACTGCAGTAATCAGAGTTGATTCCAGGACGTGTTTGTGTTTTCTAGAATTGGTGGTGTTAAACTAGTGCAGTGATTTTCTTGTGTTTCCTTTTGTCTGTATGACGCTTTGGAAAATTGGAACACATTCGAGATGTGCAGTTTGAGTAGTCTGACTTTGCAGATGCTTAAAAAAGCTACATAAGTTTCAGATGAAGAAAGCCCTGGCTTCAGATACTAACAAAGAAACCTAAACACATTCCAAGTTGGTATCTTAATGAGATCCCTCTGGTTATATTTGAATAGAATAGAAAGAAGTGCTTTAAAGTTATGTTTTTCTATATTTGGTGAGAACTTAATTTCCCTCCAGTTTCAAGGGTTTTATTATGAGGGGTTAATAAGGTGATTTTTGTGTGGAGTGAAAAACGCAGAATACATTAGCTTGTGGGTAATTGGACTCCACTCTCCTTGTATTCTTTGTATTGCTCTGTATATCCCTCAGAATAGGCCAGATTATGCAGAATAACAAACAATTCTAAAATCTCAGTGGATTAAAACGACTCATGTTTATTTCTTGGCTGTACTATACACCCACCAGGGCGATGCCAGGGAATTTTCCTCACTGTAGTCTCCATTGTATATGAACATAATCTTACATGCAGGATGGAATCGGGATAATTTCTTAGTCTAGCATAGAGTGTGGTCTTTTACTGAAGTGAAACAAATTGAAGAAAAATCTTTTCCTGACCTATTTCAGCAAGTTTTGGAGGAACACCAAAGAAACATTCATTAAAACATTTGTGGAATAAACATTATTATCTCATTTATTCCCACAGAGATTC
The DNA here is from genome assembly GCF_000442215.2 of Lipotes vexillifer. NCBI lineage: Eukaryota > Metazoa > Chordata > Mammalia > Artiodactyla > Lipotidae > Lipotes > Lipotes vexillifer. The sequence goes on from NW_006769399.1 coordinate 668,308, forward strand.
ATAGGAACATTTGCAAATCTTCAGAACAGAAATACAAAATTTTATATTTAAGAGCATATAAGATTCTTCGCCTGATTGACTATTTAGACCTAGCTCTCCTTCTTAAAGACTTAAATTTTGCTTCAGTTTTTATTATTATATTTTCACGGTTAGATGCTCAAAACTCTTTACCCTCAAGACAGAGAAATATTGCTAGAGATGGCTTTAGTACATGAAATGTATTGGTCCAACATGTTAGGCACTGAACAATTTAATGTGATAACCAGAACAGTCAAAATTTGTCCTTATTTGGCAGTGGTCTATTTGTATTCCAATTTTTAAAGAGAATTTTTCTTAGACTTCACTGTCCCTGGTATTTCTCTCTTGGAATTCCATACAACTAATGTGGCAAGTTGATCTGGGGCTCACTTCTTTTTGGATAAGTAGCCCAGTTAATTCCACTTCAGTCGAGTCCAACTTGTCTAGAGATTACATTGAGTTCTGGGTCCAAAGTCTCAATTAATGATAAAAATATGTATACGTTTGTCTGAACTTGTTCCCTGCACACATATTTCTCTCAGGGACTTTTTATGGATGTGGGTGAGTGGGGAGTGGGTACCGAAACTGCAGCTGTAACAGGAAACTCACCAAGGGTTCAGGATATTTGGATTCCTCATCCTGATAGTAACTTTTTTTCCTCCCTCTTTCTCTCATTCACCAGTGAGATAAAACTGATAACTAACTTTTTATGCTTTAAGGTTAAAAAAGTTTAAAAATTCTCAGTATTTAGTAGAGGCCATGTTTTCTTTAGCCTACTCTTATTTATATTGGTAGGATTAGTTTTAGCTTACTGAATTTATAACTGATGTTAAGACAGGATTTAGTCATGGAAACTATTAATCACTAGCTAATACTCGTCTTAGTGCACAGAAAAAATAGATTCTAAATGTTTGTGTTACCATTTCAGCAGTTTTTCACTATATGGTCAGTGACATATTTGCAAAGTTGTAAGTGGATCCATTTTGATATAAAGATAAATATGGGAAAAGCAATGCCTTTATATTTAGTAATTTTCAGGGAAATTCAGTAAAAGGAATACGTATGAATAGCCAGGATAGTTTGTTACAGTTTCAAAATCTTACGAGGCTAACATAATGAAATTAATAGGATTTTCCTGCTGGTGTTGGAGACATACTGGTTAAAATTAGAACCACGTAGGAGGTGAAATCCAGACCACCTGTTATAATCACAGTTGCAGTGACAATTGTTTTGCATTTATTTGTATTGGCTAGGTAATTGAAAAAGAAAGATATTGCTCACAATGTAATTCAAATAGAAAGGTATTATTTAGAAAAGATATTACTCACAATGTAATTCAAGTAGAAAGGTATTTTCAGACAGCAAATGAGTTTTAGAAAGTTTTATCAGCTCTTAAGATTTCAAAATACACTATATCTTGGCCTCCTGAATCACATCTCTGCAGTCTAAGCACATGAATGGAGGGGATCAAAGAAATAGTTCATGTGCTAAGCAGCAATCACACTTCATCTTCAGAATAACATAAGTGGGTGTATTATTACTCCTATTGCATGGAAGGACAAAGTGGTATTCAGAAAGTTAAAGTTTCGTGCCTACTGTCACATGGCTAGTAAGTGAAATCACCAGTGTTTTAATAAATATGTCCCTAATATTAATGGCCATGTATTATATTACTTGAGAGCTGACACCCCCTTAACCAGTGGAGATAAATTTGTCATTTAATCAAGTGACCCATTTCATTCTAATGATTAACCTGTCTACTGGAAAACGCCAAAAGAAGAATTCTTTGGACAGCTTATTCATAATGTCTTATTCATGTTAGATAGCCAATTAATATTCATTGAATTAATCTACTGACTACTATTTTGTCGATGACAATCACGTTTCTAAAAACCAGCAAATTCCATAAGAGTTGTCTAATCATCACCTTTTCACACTGGCCTTAGGTTTGATTTATCAGTTGGACCAAGTGGTAGAGATTTTTAATAGGGTAATTTAATTTTAGTAAACATAATGTGCTCTAAACTTATACAGATACATTTGTCACCAGGTTCATTGAAGCCTTCTTTATTCCATTTATATTTATTAAAATGTCACACTTCCAGCTAACATATTTTCCCCAGGTTATTATTAGAATACTATATATAAGAAGAAGAAGAAGAAAAAAAGCAAGTCTAATACAGTAATTAAATTGAGTGTCAAAAAATAGCAAAGTTGTCCATTTTTATAGCAGGATGCAACTACACCAATATCAGTACCCATTTACAGCTTCCACAAGGTCTCAATATAAAAATTTCTGGTTGATGTTGCTCTCTAATAGGTAAATTCCATCTTTGCTTTCCACTTTTCCTTTATGTGATGGCATCACCACATCCCTTTACAGTAAAAACACATTTGTCTACATTGCTTCTTCTTGGACGCAACCCTTTTTGGTCTATTTAGAGCGCACCATCCTCTTCTTTTCCCAGGACACAACTAATGAATCCAGAGGTAGACGTGTGACACAAGCAGCACCAAAAGGCGACACCTCTTACTCTGGGATAAAGCTTGAAGTTCCTGGAATAAGCCTATAGAAAACCTGCCAAGGATATAAAGGGAAAATATCAGAAGCAGAGCCAAGAGTTGGGAAGGGTTTAAGCAGAGGGGAATGGGGGAGAAAGAAAGAGATTGAGAGAGAGACTAACGCATTTGCTTGGAGTCTTGGATCTAGTCTTCTTGGAATGCAGTAGCACACTGAGTCTTCTTGGCTTTTTAAATTAGTACCTCCAGCATTCTTGTTACTCTAGTTGAGCTGGATTTCTGTCATTTCTAACTGAAAAATGCTACGGTTAATTTTTCCTTCCATCGTATTTATCTTATAGGGAATTTATATTTAACTGTGGCATACAAAAATAGGCTGCTACTTTGAAATGGTAGTTTTTTGAATTTTGTTTGAGAGTTATAATAAACATAAAATTATAATAATTATATTCGTGATTGTTATTATAGCTAATATTTATGTAGCATTTTCCAACTTCACATACATTATTTCACTCAATCCTTATAACAGTCCTATCATTTTGGTGCTATTATTACTGCATTTTTCAAGATGAGGAAGATGAGAAGTCAGTGAATTTTCCCAGGATCACCCAGCCAGTAGTGTTAAAAGTGGAATAAAAGTGCAGACAGTTTGGATTTAAAATCTGTTCTCTAAGCCAACCAGCAATGCTCTTTGTGACAGTCTTTGTTTACAAAAGAGGGAGAAAGAGATATCTCTTCACTTATATTTAATTCCTTTGTGTAATTTTCACAGATTTTCTTTAGAGTATAAAGTACTGCTTATCCAACACTTTTCACAGCTTCTTGTATCAAAAATGGGAAAAATGTGGTTATAGACACATAGCAAAGTCTATCTTCTCCCTCCTCAAAAGCATGGCAGGGTGCACATTTTCTTTTTCATTATAATAACATGTTTTCCTGGCAGATTTCATTTGAGTCTTAGTCAACAAAATTTACATATATGTGTATCTTTAGCAGGAAATGAAAACTTTGAAGAGCTTATGAATACTATCTACTCTCCCTGGGATAGATATTTAACAGATTTTTAAACTTCATCTAGTAGTGTTTTTTTTTTTTTTTTTAATGAAGAGCAACATAAACATCTGTGTGTGGGCCTAGATATTTAACAAAAGTGAATTTATGCCCGCACCTGAAGAAAAGGGTGCAGAGGAATATTTCTATTTGTAATCAGCATGGTAAAGGAAGTTTTTCTCTGCCAGTTAATTTCCCAGAGAATGCTGCTAGGTGAATGCTTCATCAAAATTTAATTCCACTCCTCTGAGCTAATCAAATCTAGGATCCCTTTTGGCAGAGATTGGGGTTCATAAAGATTCACTTGAATGTCTTCTTTAAAGTTAAAAACGGCTCTAGGTTGAATTCCCTGGTGGTCCAGTGGTCAAGAATCCGCCCTTCCATTGCAGGGGGCATGGGTTTGATCCCTGGTCGGGGGAACTAAGATCCCATATGCCAAGAGGCCAAAAAAAGAAAAGAAAAGAAAACAAAAAGCTCTAGAAATGAACTTCCATTGTTATTATAAAGAAAAGAATCATTACTTTTATTTCTTATGCTCTCTACCCAAATCCTGGTAAAGAGAAGCAGGCATTGAGTATACACATGAAGCATGAAAAATAAAGTTTGGGCCACTGTATAGTTGTACATGTTGTTTGCTATTCAGGTGGCCAGCACAGAAATTTAATTGTCAATAGATTTCTCCTTTTGCCAGCTCAACTATCCCTGCTTTCTGTAATAAATTCTCAAGTCATTTATATAGTAACCTTTCTGGGAATTGAGATAATTGTATTCCTTCTTTAGTGCATTAAGACGTTTGGGTAAATTAACCCCTGAAAGAGTCTTAGTATAGTGACTGGAACATGGGAAATAATAAATGTTATATGTCATATTAACAGTACATGACTAACCCAAACTTTCATTTTTTAATACTATACTCCAACCCAATATTGAGTAACTCATGGACAATTTATAAATATCTTTTTTCTTTAAAAAGCAACACTAGTGGTTTATAGTTTGCCTGTTGAGCCCTGATGTGTGTGTGTCTATCGACCTACCTACTTACCTATTATTATTTTCTGAGTATCCATGCAGTCATAATTTGTTAATACTTTTATGAATCAGTGTTTGCATCATTATCTTAAATTGTCCAACCATTTGATATGTTATAGCATTGTTTTTTACTACACAAGATAAAAAGTGGCCTAAATTAAAAAAAATTTTAAATATTAACCAGGATCAATAATAAAATCAATAGAATCCATGAGGCATTGACCATTTTCATTTACTTGCTATTAGATTTATTTTTTAAAATATAGATTATTGAGTACTGAGTTATGCTATATCAAAGATAAGTCTTTTGGGGCTTCCCTGCTGGCGCAGTGGTTGAGAGTCCGCCTGCCGATGGAGGGGACACGGGTTCGTGCCCCGGTCCAGGAAGATCCCACGTGCCGCGGAACAGCTGGGCCCGTGAGCCACGGCCGCTGAGCCTGCGCGTCCGGAGCCTGTGCTCCGCAACGGGAGAGCCCACAACAGTGAGAGGGCCGCGTACGGCAAAAAAATAAAAATAAAAAATAAGTCTTTTAATTTAATACAGCCTATTTTATTGAGAATCCTTTGTTAAACTTAGGGTAATAACTATGCTCAGCAATTGAAATATACTAGGAAATTTTATTCTGGGAGAACAAACAAAGACATTTTTACCTCATGACAAACCATGATCAAACCCTTGAGCTCTATTGCATAAGACTTCAGTTCCCAAAGTCCAATAATCTATTCCTGTAAATCTATTTCTCTTGTGAATTCCTCTGAATCTCTTTTTATTTACTATTTAGAAATTCAATGATTAATATTATTTATTAGAAGCTATTCTGGGAAGGCCAAACAATAGATATTTCTTACGCTGATTCTGCCATAGGTATCCCTTTCTTAAAAGTGAAAGAGAAACAGAAACTAACACACCTTTGTAAAGCAATTATACTCCAATAAAGATGTAAAAAAAAAAAAAAAAAGTCTCAAAGAAGATATGTTTTGGTACACGGTAGACAGTTGTAACTCTTTTCCAAAAGATTATTTATCGTCAGTTTCCTCATGGTTTCCTCATGGGTGATGTTTAATCCCTACCTGAAACCATGAATATATGACACACATGGTGCTTCCTCTTATTTGGAAATCATAATGACTTTTGATACAGAAGACTATTCCTTTCTTCAGTTTACTAGCTAAAATGGAATTTAGTCATGAAGGGATTTCAGTGTTTCTTGTAAAAACTGAGAATTGTAAAGTACCAGTAAGTGGTAGCATATTAAGGTGTTGGTGTGGGGTTGTGAGCAGTTAGTCACAGTGCAGACACCAAAGGAATTATTTTCCATAGATAGTTTTAAAGGATATCAAAACTCAAAACCAACTAAATTTTGATCTTTTTTCTTTTATCACCATGTGCTAGCAATTCTAAAAAATGTCAGTGATAAAATATTCCTCCCCTTTGGGACAGATTGCTTTCTTTACATTGCTCCTGCTGACTTGATACACCACTGTCAGTATATATTTCAAAATATTTTATTATTCAAAGTATTTATGTTAAGTTAATCCATCCTTAAAGGTCAGCCCATCCATCTTCCTTCTATTTTGATCTTCTGGGATTGTGTTAACATTTAATCATACTAAGGAACCCCCTTCCCCCCACACCGCTACTTGCTTTATTTTCATGCATATTGTCTTTACAAATTAAACAAATACAAAATGTCATAGCACTTAGTTTTAATGTCCTTGAGTAGTAGTGAGGTTAAACATTTTATGTAGTTATTCAAGGGCACAAATAATCTACCTGATGAGAAAACTCAGCTACTGACTGCATGCTCCACATAGATTTCAGGATGACCATGGATAAAACGCTCACTCTCAGCCAGATATAAACCATGTATGCAGTGGGCCAGAGGGAAAAATCTCGGAATTGAGCAAAAGAGTTTTTCCTCCCAATGTACCAAAATTCATACCTTCTATCTTAATATCAACTTCTTAAAAGTATTAAACTCCCCAAACATCCTGGACAACCTATACATGAAACAAAGCTGAGCTGATTAGAATTCACTGCCCTAAGGGAGAATACCACCGTGACAGTCTTAGCTATCTCTCAGGAAGTGTGAGTCAGAGATTATCTATAGGATTTGGGGGTTTGTACCTAAGAGGTCTGAGTCTTTGAAAGTAGGGAACTGCTTGGAATTGGGCAAAGATTCTGACGTAATAGTTTGATTGGTAGACATATTAAGGTAAGGATCTAAAGGTGCCCTGGAGTGTCATTCTGCAGACTTTATTGGTATGAACAGCAAGTGTTTAAAAAAAAATGTTTTTTACACCCTTACGGAAAAAACAGGCCCTCTCTATTTTGCCATAAGTTTAACCAGTTTTATGGCACTGAACTTCACATGTAACATTTTCTAACTGGTCCTGAAGGCATTTGACCTTATAACTCCCTCCATGCCCTTCTGAGTGGTCCCTATGGTAGTCTGTTTCACAGATGTATAATCTATTAATAAATTGAAAATAAATATATTTTAGAGTGTGCACGTATCTTTATATGTTCACTTAAAAGTTTACATTGAGAAAGTGAACTAAAAATAAAGGGTAATTTGGCAATATGCTTGTTCTAAGTTTGGGCATGGACTTTAGAACAGGAGAATTAGAGGTTGAAATCTCAACTCTACTACTTACTAGCTGTGTAATTCTGGCTACATCAGGTAATCCTTCTGGGAATCAGTATACTCACCTATTAAGTGAAGATAATAAAATGTTTCATGTTTTATTAATCATAAATCAAAATAAATTTGAGTGGACTGAATAATTATAAGATAAAAAAATCAGTATGTAGTAAAAAGTAGAAGAAAATTGAACATTGGATTTAAAAAGGATTTTCAACAATTGTATAAACAGAAAAGAAAGAAATTGCAAATTAATTATTAAATGCTTTGACACGTAAACCTGGGAAAGGGTACATTTGGTATGTCAAAAAAAGGTAACAAAACCAAAGGGAAATGATAAATAAGATTTAAAAAATCAACATATAAAAACTCTAACATTGTAGTAAAAGATGGACAAAAGACGTGGATAAAATTCACTAATAAATATAAAAATGGGCAAATTAAATGAGAAAATCACAACAAAAGGAATGAGAAAAATGTTCAACATAACTCATTTTTAGGAATTTTAAAATTAAAGCAAAAAATGTTCTAGTTTACCAAATAAATAGGCAACAGTGGGAATTACAGTAGAATCTGGTGTCAGAACGAGTGTACAGTTAAACATTTTGGTAAAGGGGCAATCTTTTGGAAAGCAGTTTGATAGCTAATGCAAAGAATGTAAGTATGTTCAAGGCTTCTAACCCAGGAATTTCATATTAATACTTTATTTAAAAATAAGCACTGGATAGGATATAACTCTCCAAGTAAGGGAGAATATTTTAGTGTATTATGGGGATATCTGTATCAAAAATTATATATAACATAATTACAAAGAACTAATGATATGAGAAAATACAGTATCTTAAAAATATATCAATCCAAATATGTTATAACCTAAATCGTCTTTTTAGTATTATATGCATAAAACATTTTAATGGAAATCATTAAAATGTTAACAGAAACCTTATTTAACAGACATCTCTTGATCCCTTTCTATGTGCCAGATGCTACTCTAGGAGTTTTACAAGTATCAAACCAACTAATTTTGACTAAAATCCCACCAAAACAGGTATTATTTTTATCCCTATTTGATAGGTTAGGAAACTATGTGTATTAAGGAACTTGAACTCATTATCAAAGACTTTTCCAGATAGAAGAATCCAGACCTAGATGGTTTACTGTGGAATTCTATAAAATATTTAAGGAAATAATGATTTCCAGTAGTCTATCAGAAAATAAGGAAGGGATGAGTACATTCCAACTTGCTTTATGAGGACAGCATAACCCTAAGAACAACATCCCCACCCCCCAAAAAAATTACAAAGACAATTACTCACCAATATTTTTCATGTACGTAAATGCACAAACCTTTAACAAAATATATTTAAATTATCTCAGAAATGCTAGGTTAATTTAACACTGAAAATCAATCAATGTAATGCACCATCTTAGAATTCAAGGAGAAATAATCATTGATCATTTCAATAGATACAGTAAAAACATTTGACAAGCTTTAAGACCTATTCAGAAATTTCTGAAAACTAGTAATAAAAGGAGCTTTCAATCTGTTCAAGGGCATTTATGACTAATGTATAGGTAGCATCATACCAAATTGTGAACTGTTGATTGTTTTCCTCCTAAGATTAGAAACAAGGCAAAGATGCTCTCTCTTACCTCTCCTATTAAGTGTTATACTGGTGAGCCTAGCCATAGAAATGAATCTAGAAAAAGAAAATAAAAATATAAAGATAGAAATGAAGGAAAGTTTCTCTATTTGTATGTGGCATGATTTTGTATGCAGAATATCCTAAGTAATCTTCCAGAAATGATCAGAACTAAGAATAAATTTAACAAGTTCTCAGAGTAGAAGTTTAATTTTAAAAATATCAATTGCATTTTTTATACAATGACAAATAATTGGTTATGAAATTTTAAAATAATTCTAATTATTGAGGAGGCAATAAATATTAAAATATGTAGATATAAATTTGACAAAACTCATATAAATCCTCGACACTGAAAACATTGCTTAGAGAAATTAAACAGCACCAAACAATGGAGGTAAAACAATACAAAAGTATTTGTTGGATGAACCAATGTTAAAAAGATGTCAGTTTTCACCAAATTAATTTATAAACTAAATACATTCCCAGTTATTATTCTAACAGGCTCTTTTCATTCTTTTTCTTTCTCTTCCTTCCTTCCTTCCTTCCTGTTTTTCTCTCTCTCTCTTTCTTTTTCTCCCTCCCTCCCTCCCTCCCTCCCTCACTTCCTTCCTTTGAATTTGACAAGCTGATGCTGAAATGTATATGCAAATACAAAAGACCTAGAATCCTGAAAATGAAAAAAAACTTGGAAGGCTTATATGAACTGAATTCAGAAATCACCTATTAAGGTAGAGTAATCAATATAGCATAGTACTGGCATAAGCAATGACAGATCAGTGGAACAGAAGAGCTCAGAAATAGTTTCACGTATACAGAGAAACTGTATAAGTGAATCTAGATTTTTTGTTGATTTTCAATAAAGGAGCTGAATCATTCCATGGGGAAAGAAAAATCTTTTTAACAAATGGTGCTGGAATATCCACAAGGAATAAAATGAATCTCAACCCCTACTTTATACCATACAATCCTAGTGTTAGAAAAACGGTATCTTTGCAAGGAAGGTAAAGCAGTTGATCCACTAAAGCTGAATGTCTTAGTTTCTCTGAATGGCTCTAAAGAGGAAATGAGAAATAATTTCAGATGTTATAGCTTTGGCATACATGGGCCATAGAGAAGCAGGTCTTGCTGTACTTGTCAAGAGAACACATAATTCTTTAAGACCGTGAGCTACAATGTTATGTGGCAGCCTGGATGGGAGGGGAGTCTGGGGGAAAATTAACACATGTATATGTATGGCTGAGTCGCTTTGCTGTGCACCTGAAACTATCGCAACATTGTTAATTGGCTATACTCCAATATAAAATAAAAAGTTTTTTTAAAAAGAAGACCTTGAGCTATGCTCAGGGATGTCTATAAGTTATTGACAAAGTCGTAAATGAACATTTTCATCTTTACTAGGTCATTAAAGACAGGGACCCCAATGGAATGCTGATACATTTTCTAGCCCCATCACTTAGGAGGCTAAAATGCCTTTATTTCGATCGTCTTCTCTGGATCCAGTACTAGAAAAATACAACTGACAAACGCTTGCTATTACTTCCAATTTATTTTATCCCTCATGCCTAATAAAAAGGTTTCTTTTCTCTTTTAAGTGCTTGATATTGAGAGTTTACCATGATTTGACCAGATTAATGAATTAAGGAGGATGATCCGTCTTCAGTTGTTCTAGCAAATTTAGTGGCCTTCTTTGACAAAGTGTATTATTTTAAGACATTGTGAATGTCAGGTTAACTGGGTCGAAAGAACCAGATTAGCAGCATTTGGGGCAGGGCTTTGGGACTAAGCTTATAAAGAGACAGACTCTAGTCCTGAGGGGAGGTATTCTGGGCATCCAATACGGATTTTTAAAAAGAAGAGTACTAAGAGCACGTAATTCCAGGTAGATTTAACAAAACTTAGACTAGGTGGGGAGAACAATTTCTTTACTCCGGAAGAAATGAGACACTCAGGATCATATCCAGGTGATCCCAGAGCGGGGAGAGAGAGACTGACAAAAATTAGGGAGGGCACCAATTCTAGGAAAATGTTGGTCTAAATGTAAAAAATCCAAAAAGAACTCAGGCATGAAAGCTAAGGCAGAAGCACAATTGTGATTTAGAGCTCCAGTACACATGGCAGGGGTAGGAAATGGAGTGAGGTATGAGGCGAAAAGCCTAGGGTTTAAGAATGCATTTGAATGCTCTGAGCACACATGGAGAAGCCAAAGGGTTAGCTTCTTCTTGGCCACTGTACCTGAATCCATCCAGTGTCTTCAGTCTCCAGGAGGTACAATGAATGCATAGTCTTCAATTTATATTCCTTAATTCTGAGCAGTGTTACTGTCCTGGACTTCTACCTAGTCATCTATCCTGGTGAAGATGGATTAAATAGAATGTTTCACGATTATTTTATCATATCAGCCTACCTTTAAACCTTAGAACTCTGTTTTCAAAAGTATGGTTCAAAGACCAAGTTCATCACGTTCAGCTGTTTATCACATTCACTTCTTTATGGATCCTTTTTTTGTATCAAGTTTAAGAAGCCTTTGATTAGTCCTAGGTTAAGATTCCTATGCACTACCCCAGGCTGAGTCAGAACTTTTGGGGGTGGAGTCCAGGAATTGACATGGTTTTCCCAAACTATTTTGAGAAAATGTTCCTTTTTAAAAAGGAATGACTATGTTCCTAGCAGAGCTCAGTATTGGCAACATTTTTTTCAGTTTCTTTTGCTTCTTATAACATTCAACCTTTTAAATACTCTTCTCTTTTAATAACTCCAATAATTCATTCAGTTGTTGCCATTAAGTGACAGAAGCACAAAACCAAGCTTTAAATACAGAACAGTGAATTGTATGATCATGAGGAAAAAGAGCACTCGCTGTGTGGTTGTCATGATGGGCTTTTAGTTCTGTGATGTGATTCCAATTCTGGGTTGCAGCAATCATAATTACAGCAATGCCATTTAGCCGACATAGTCAGGAGAAAGGGTAATCACAGTGTAGAAAACAGTGGCCCAAGACATCCATTACTACTGAGGGCATTAGCTATGCTAGGCTCGCATGAAATGTACCACATGCCTGTTTGGGAGAGGGTTCTCTAAGGAAGACACTGCCACTCAGGAGCAGTAATAATGATTATCACGGTTCGCAAAACAATTTCGGTGCCATGTCATCAAAAAATGACCCTGGGAGGCCTCTCTAATATCCCTTGTTAGGCCCCCAGCCCGCCAAACATTATGGTTCAAAGTAACTGTGACAAAGAAACTGCGTGGGTTTTAGAATTAAAATCCATAATTTTTTGCCAGCTCCTTCTGACAGATTCTTTATTTCAGAGTGTCTGTTGCTTAGAAAAACATTTAGGAGGAGGTGAAACCTAGATGGATTTTCACTTCTGACTCAAGCCTGATTTAATTACAATAGGCTCTATAGGACTGTTCAACTTTGCTAGCTGGCATGGAAAAATCAACTTGTTTCAAAACAAGTGACCTAAAGTATAAGCTCTGTGTGTAGGTTTTCATTACAACTGTACTATTCCAAATAAGACTTGACCTGTCTTTTATCATTTTTATTTCCGAATAGTGTTTGCCATTGTCTATAGTAAGAAGCTAATGTGTTTTAGAAAAAAGAATTGAAAAGCACATAAAAACTATGCAAAAAATGCTTCCTAACGAGGCTCAACTAAACTAGTGTTGCCTCTAGTACATGAAAGTAGTGAAAACAAAACGATCAAAAAGAGTTAACGTCTCTGGAATTGTCATTCCAATATTTTATGTTCATCCTTTGATAAATCATATTTATTGGTATGCTTCACATAATTTATTAGAATATTAAAACAGATTACTGAGAGTAATACTGAGAAAAACATAGCAATGCATGTCATAACAATATCTGGCTTTGAGTAAGTTAGGCTCGGACTGAAGCTCAACTTCAGTCTAGAGGGGAGAGAGAGAGGGAGGAAAGGAGAGAAGAGATGGGTGGATTTCACTGCAATAGTGGGATACAAAAGAATAGCCACGCAGTCCGAAACAGTGTTCACAAGACAGCAGATTCAGATGAAACTCAGGCAGATGCCATGGCCATAGGTTCAGTCTAAACCATGAGGATAGCAGCTAGCAATAGTTCTTAACCTGAGATTCACATAGATTTGCCTGAAGAATTTTTTTTAAATACACATTCCTTTGGCCCCATCAGAGACAAAATAAATCTCTGAAGTAGACCTTTAGTTTTGTTCTTTAAACGTATTTTGAGGTAATGGTAGATTAACATGCAGTTGTCAGATACAATACAGATATAATATTCTACACCCTTCACTCAGTTTCGACCAATGGTAACATCTTATTGATACATAACTACAGTACAGTACCTTAATCAAGAAGTTGACTTTGATAAAATTCACTTACCTTACTCAGATTTCACCGGATTTGTATGCACTCGTTTGTATGTGTATGTTCATCTCTATGTATTTATTTCTATACAAATTATTGTATATGTAGCTTTGCATAGCATCTATCATGGTTAAGATGAAGACTGATTAAATAGAATGTTTCATGATTATTTTATCATATCAGCCTACCTTTAAACCTTAGAACTCTGTTTTCAAAAGTATGGTTCCAAGACCAAGTTCATCACGTTCAGCTGTTTATCACATTCACTTCTTTATGGATCCTTTTTTTGTATCAAGTTTAAGAAGCCTTTGATTAGTCCTAGGTTAAGATTCCTATGCACTGCCCCAGGCTGAGTCAGAACTTCTGGGGGTAGAGTCCAGGAATTAACATGGTTTATCCCAACTATCAAGAGAAAGTGTTCCTTTTTGAAAAGGAATGACTATGTACCTACCCAAACTCAGTATTGGCAGCATGCTCCCTTTCATAATCACAGCTATATCCTTTCCTTCCCTGCCAAGCCCTGACAACTACTAATCTATTCCTCTCCTCTATAATTTTATTTCAAAAATGTTATATAAATAGAATCCAAAAGTATGTAATCATTTAAGATTGGATTATTTTTATTAAACATAAATATCTGGACATTCATCCAGGTTGTCATGTATATCGATAGTTTGTTCCTTTTGATAGCTAAGTAGTATTCTGTGGCACGACATTTTACTACACGTGGACCATGGTACCACATTATGTTTAATTCACCCATTGAAGTTATTCCAAGCCTGGAATAAATCTCACTTGGTTATGGTTTATAATTCTTTTTATACATTGCTGGATTCAATTTGCTAATATTTTATTGAGTATTTTTGTGTCTAATGAGACATATTGGTCTATAGTTTTTCTCTCTTTTTTTTTTTGTATTTATGTCTTTGTCTAGTTTTGCTGTATGGTAATTATGGCCTCATAAAATGAGTTGGGAAGTATTTTATCCTTTTCTGTCTTTTGGAAGAGACTTTGTAAAGTTGGTGTTAATTATTCTTTGAAATGTTCACAGAATTCTCCATTGAAGCCATCTGAGCAGCATTGGTATTCTCTTAAAAGATCCCTGATTGTTCTCCCTGATCGTTCTAATGTGTAGCCAAGGCTGAACAGTGATTCCTTTTGGTGAGTGATAGGATAGGTCGAATCAGTAGAGTTTCTCTAAGATGATGTTACTTGAGCCCCTCACAGAAAGAACTAAGCCTGAGTTAAAAGTAGAACAACAAGATCTAGTTGCCTGCAAGATCGGAATTGGGGAGCAGTACATGGGGCCGGTTAAGCCAGTTAGTGCTCAGAGGTAACCCAGGTACTAGAAGAGACCAAGAAAACGCATACACATGCAAGAAATAATACATGCCTGTTTCTTCAGGGTCTTCTCTTCACTCAGTAGTATATCAAGGGCCTTTTTCAGTGATACAAATCTAACTCATTCTATTTGGAATGTAGAAAATATTATATGGTGTAGATAAGCAAAAGATATGCATCCCTTCTGCTATTATAGGATATTTACAATATCTCCATATTTTAAACAAATATTTTACTATGTATATCTAAGTATTTTTTATGTTAAATGAATTTAAATGGCTTATGCAAGTTTATGGTGTCCACCAAAGATCGTAGTATGTCTGCCTGACTTTCAGACTTACAGGATTACCATAAAGCATACTTAGTATCATATTCCCTTAGAAAGATATAGAATTAGGAAATCTAGTTTGCCAGGAACAGAATCAGGTGTTTTCCTTCCATGAGAATTACAAGAGGCAGGTTTCTTACTATTTATGGTTCTACCAGTCCAGAAGCATTTCATCATAAAGGGCCATTTTACAATTAGCAGTTTGGCCTGGTAGCACTGCTGACATTCTACCTTTATCAAGTTTCCAGTGAAGGAAAGCTGTAAAGTTAACCAAGCCCAAGGTCGGCTCCTCCTGC
>NW_006769399.1:683648-714401 GCF_000442215.2 Lipotes vexillifer
CCTGCTGAAGGGAGTGAGTGTTGTTAACCTTTTGCCCATAATACTAAATTTTGGTAAAACCTGCCAAATTGTGCTCTAAAAAGTTTATATCAATTCGTACTGAAGAATAAGTAAAATGAGAGTGCTAGTTTTCTCACAACTTTTCCAACAGTGTATATTATTTTTAAGTTTGGCACTCTAGTGCATTACTATTTTTACTTTTATTCCCCTGATCATAGGTGATTTAAAAAATACCTAGTCTAATGGTCTCAGATGTTTAGGGGTTTATATGCTCATATGACATTTTTTTATTAGGCTGTCTTTCTTTTACTGATTTACAACAGTTTTGTGTATTAGGAGGTTTAATTTTTGTCTGTTCTATTTAATGTTTATATGTCCCCCATGCTTTCGTTTGTCTTATCTTTTTTATGATACAGTTGGTCAAAATGAAGGTAAAACTAATTATGTGGTCAAATATACAGGTCTCTCCTTTATGAATTCTGGAATATGTGTTAGGCTTGTGACGGTTTTTACTCATCCAGAATTCTATGTGTATATTTACCACATTTTCTATTGAGATTTTAATATTTTGTGTATAAGTTATTAGTTTTGTTTCACTGATCCACTTCTAAGAACTCAGTATTTACTTTATAACTGGAGGTTGGCCAAGGCATTGCTCTCCTTGTCTTCCTGGCACCAAGCCCACCCTGGGAGTTTCCTAAGGCAGATCCTCCATTAAATTTAGAGCTCACTAGCTTGTGCCTGAGTGCTGTGTCCTGGCACAGAAGTTCCATAAGCACTTTAATTAATTACCTTGCCAGTTGCCCCAGGGACTGCTCTGACTCTCAAGCCAGACTTGCTGTGATCCTGGGGAGTTTTCTGGTGTTCTATTTGGAAAACTTTCTTTTTTCAGAAGTCCCTATTGAGTTGTCAGTTGTTCACCTCTGTGGGGTTTCTTTTCCAATTAAATCCCATCTGCTTTATGTCTTCAAGGAATTCTTCAATAATCTTTGCACTCTGAAGGCACTCTTACTTTTTCTCTAGTATTGTTTGTTCTGTCATTTCAGTGGGTTTTAGTGAGGGAAGTAAGTTAAAGTTTTAGGTAGTTAGTTATTTTGACCTAGAAATGAATGATGGATTTTTAAAAATATTACATGCATCCTAAAGCCTAAAATGAGGGATTAATTCCTAATTGGATAAGCCTTCAAAGGAGAAAATATTTAATACAGAAGATTTGGATTAGATAGGCAAGAATAATCTCTTTCACACATTAAAAATGTACTTATATACATTCAAATATGCAATAAATGGGGTGAAGAAATTCAATTCAGTTACTATTAGTTTTGGGGGAGAAGACTCAGTCCTTAACATGCATTCAAATAGACTAATTCCTACTCAAGGTAAAAGCAGCTTAAATGGTTAATAATAATGTTTAAAATCATGGCAGTTAATGGCATTAATAAAGAAAATTATTAAAAAGTACCATGCACTGAAAACTGTGGCCACAGACAAACCTGAAGACAGATGTTTATAGCAGCTTTATTCATAATTGCCCAAACTTGGAAATAATCAAGATGTCCTTCATTTGGTAAGTGGATAAATAAACTGTGGCACATAAAGACAATGGAATATTATTCATCATAAAAAATAAATGAGCTATCCAACGATGAAAAGACGGGGAGGAACCTTAAATGCACATTAGTAAGTAAAAGCAGCCAATATGAACAGGGTATACACTGTATAATTCCAGCTATATGACATTTTGCAGAAGTCAGAACTATGGAGACAGTATAAAGATCAGGGGTAGCCAGGACTTGGAGGATGCGGGATGAAAAGGAGGAGCATAGAAGATGTTTAGGCCAATAAAAATATTCTTTAGGATACCATAATGATGGTACATTTCATTATGCATTTGTCCAAGCCCGTAGAATGTACAACAGCAAGAGTGAACCCTAGTGTCAACTGTAGACTTCGGGTGATAATGGTGTGTCAGTGTAGGTTCATCAATTGGAACAAGTGTACTAGTCTGGTGGGGGCTGGTGATAAATGAGAGGCCATGTGTGTGTGGGGGGGGCATGGAGTATCGGAGAAATTTCTGTACCTTGCCCTCAATTTTGCTGTGAAACAAACTTCTCAAAAAAAAAAAAAGTCACATGCAGATTGTGTGTGACAACATAGTTTAGTGGGGTTTGGAATGATAAGTTGAGAACGGTCTTGAGATAGAATTTAATTCTGAACTGTTAATTTACTTCTTGTAAGTGCAGTGACATAAGATGACACTTAGTAGTGGCACAGGTAATTGGCAGGAGGCAATGAGAGGACATTTTATGGAAGGTACAGAAGGATCATAGGGCCCTGGGTAACTTTACTGGGCTGCTATTGACATAGCAGCAATGAGATGCTCATGAGTCATTTAGGGAGCAGTTAAATGTGTTGTTGCCCTTTGAACATTATCAGTAGGTGCAACAGTGACAGTAGTGAAAGAGTCAGAACAAGAGAGAAAGAAAATATCAGAAGCCACTCAGCTATTCAGAACATTTCATCATGAGCAGACAAGACACCTCTTGATTCCTGTAAAGGACTTGGCAAGATCCTGATTAAAAATTACGTGTTAGGCAACAATTTAAAATGCCCACTTGACTTTATTTTGGCTATGTCATAGAGTGTATAAATGAATCTGGAATTCTAGCCAAATCAAAGCTAGAAACGTATATTGATATAGAAGATATTTAGGTAATAAATGGAACAGAAAGACTTCACCCGGTGTGCGCATGAAGATATACAAGAAAAGACAGAGCCCAGGAACACTACATTTAGACTAATGCTTATTAAACATGAAATTTAAATTGTAGAACACAAATGTTATGTTAATCAAGTGCCAACACATTTTTAGAAATTACTGTGTCATAAAAGTGTAACAGTTCTTTAAAACAAAAGAAGATACTGATTTTTGGCAATTTCTTTTGTTGTAATACTTTGGAGCACAGATCAAATTGTATGAAATCATATATTCCTCCATCAACTCTTCAGCTCTTATGTTCCTATAGGAAGCATGTTCACTGAGACCTACACCAATATTGCATTGAATTAATTTAATAAATATATATCATGTTCCCAGGAGGAATAAGACATTGTACTTGCTTCTTGTTTTGAGGAATCTAACATTAGAAGCACAAATCCTACTTTGAAAGATTTATAACCTAAATGGTCATAAAAATGTACAGAGGATGAACCATAAAAACAAAAGAAATGTGGCAGGTGTAATAAAGAATACAGAAAAGCCAAATTGAAACTTACTGTCAGAATTTGGAAAAGCTTTACCAGTGAGTTGGCATTTTAGATAGTTCCTTAAGAAGGAATATGATTTTAGTAAGTAGATATACAGAGATAACATATAGGGAAAATGAAGTAAGGCCATGAATCAGAGAGACATTCCCATGAGAAGGCAGCTTGGATAGTATAGGAGAGTAAGAAGTGTTAGATGTGTGGTTTTTTTGTTTGTTTTGTTTTTTTTGCGGTACGCGGGTCTCTCACTGTCGTGGCCTCTTCCGTTGCAGAGCGCAGGCTCAGCGGCCATGGCTCACACGCAGGCTCAGCGGCCATGGCTCACGGGCCTAGCCGCTCCGTGGCATGTGGGATCTTCCCGGACCGGGGCACGAACCTCTGTCCCCTGCGTCGTCATGTGGACTCTCGACCACTGCACCACCAGGGAAGCCCTAGATGTGTGCTTTGTAGAATGCTTTGGCAGGTGGGAGATTGGTTTATGGTAATGGTATTGGACAGTAGGTATGTTTTAATCTGGTCTTGACAGCATTATAAGACATTAAGATAAAATGTATTCTGATAGGGGAAAGGGATGACAAATTATGTGTTATATAGATACCAAGCATTTGATTACAAGTGGGGGTAAAATGGAATATTTAAACCTCCAAATTACAAATAATGTTGTATTCTGTAATGCTCTTCCATCTAACCTGAATTATCATTTCAAAGATTATCTTAGGGAGATGTTACTAAGGATAATGCCCACTCCCCACTGCCTTCAACTTTTAACTGTTTTTCTAACTTTCTGTAGTACATAGAAATTCCTATGTATAAAAAAGTATTTTTCCATTATGAAACATAATACACATCGTTTGCACTTTTCCCTTGGTTAAATTTTTGCCCGTGAAATTGCTTTGCAGTTGGTAAATGAGTCAAAAAGTACAAATAATTCTTATGACTTGAACTATATTCTCATATTTTTCCTAAGGTTAAAGTATCAGTTTTCATTTCATTAGCAATTGTTCACTGGATTCCTGCCAAAATTTTCAATATTGAGTGTTTTAAATGTGTGGAAGATCTAAATAGACATTTTTCCGAAGAAGACATACAGTTGGCCAAAAAGCTCATGAAAAGATGCTTAACATCACTACTTATCAGAGAAATGCAAATCAGAACTACAGTGGGGTATCACCTCACACTGGTCAGAATGGGCATCATCAAAAAATCTACAAACAATAAATGCTGGAAAGGGTATGGAGAAAAGGGAACCCTCCTGCACTGTTGGTGGGAATGTAAATTGGTATAGCCACTGTGGAGAACAGTATGGAGGTTCTTTTAAAAAACTAAAAATAGGTAGCAGAAGGTGGTTGGGACACAGCTCTAGTCCCAAACTCTGACTGGGGGGCAGAGAGTGCCTGATTCAGCTTCTTCTAAAGGCCAGTCTTAGACTTCTTTTTTTTTTTTTTTTTTTTTTTTTTTTTGGCTGTACACGGGCCTGTCACTGTTGTGGCCTCTCCCGTTGCGGAGCACAGGCTCCGGATGCGCAGGCCCAGTTGCCATGGCTCATGGGCCCAGCCGCTCCATGGCATGTGGGATCTTCCTGGACCAGGGCACGAACCCGTGTCCCCTGCATTGGCAGGTGGACTCTCAACCACTGCGCCACCAGGGAAGCCCCTAGACTTCTTAACATACAATTCCTAATAGCCAGAAGGAAAGTGTACCTTTAAAACTTTGGACAGATCGGAACCAAGATGGCAGAGTAGAAGGACGTGCTTTCACTCCCTCTTGTGAGAACACCAGAATCACAACTGTCTGCTGGACAGTCATCAACAGGAAGACACTGGAAATCACCAAAAAAGATACCCCACATCCAAAGACAAAGGAGAGGTCACAATGAGATGGTAGGAGGGGTGCAATCACAGTGAAATCAAATCCTGTAACTGCTGGGTGGGTGAGTCACAGACTGGAGAACACATACCACAGAAGTCCACCCACTGGAGTGAAGGTTCTGAGCCCCACGTCAGGCTTCCCAACCTGGGGGTCCAGCAATGGGAGGAGGAATTACTAGAGAATCAGACTTTGAAGGCTAGTGGGATTTGATTGCAGAACTTTGACAGGACTGGGGGAAACAGAGACTCCACTCTTGGAGGGCACACACAAAGTAGTGTGCACGTCGGGACCCAGGGGAAGGAGCAGTGACCCCATAGGAGACTGAACCACACCTACCTGCTAGTGTTGGAGGGTCTTCTGCAGGGGTGTGGGTGGCTGCAGCTCACTGTGGGCACAAGGACACTGGCAGCAGAAGTTCTGGGAAGTACTCCTTGGCGTGAGCCCTCCCAGAGTCTGCCATTAGCCCCACCAAAGAGCCCAGGTAGGCTCCAGTGTTGGGTCGCCTCAGGCCAAACAACTAACAAGGAGGGTACCCAGCCCCACCCATCAGCAATCAAATGTATTAAAGTTTTACTGAGCTCTGCCCACCAGAGCAACAGTCAGCTCTACCCACCACCAGTGCCTCCCATCAGAAAACTTGCAGAAGCTTCTTAGATAGCCTCATCCACCAGAGGGCAGACAGCAGAAGCAAGAAGAACTACCATCCTGCAGCCTGTGGAACGAAAACCACATTCACAGAAAGATAGACAAGACGAAAAGTCAGAGGGCTATGTACCAGTTGAAGGAACAAGATAAAACCCCAGTAAAACAACTAAATGAGGTGGAGATAGGCAACCTTCCCAAAAAAGAATTCAGAATAATGATAGTGAAGATGATCCAGGACCTCGGAAAAAGAATGGAGGCAAAGATTGAGAAGATGCAAGAAATGTTTAAAAAAGAATTAGAAGAACTAAAGAACAAACAAACAGAGATGAATAATACAATAACTGAAATGAAAACTTCACTAGAAGGAATCAATAGCAAAATAACTGAGGCAGAAGAACAGATAAGTGACCTGGAAGACAGAATGGTGAAATTCACTGCTGCAGAACAGAATAAAGAAAAAAAATGAAAAGAAATGAAGACAGCCTAAGAGACCTCTGGGACAACATTAAACGCAACAACATTCACATTATAGGGGTCCCAGAAGGAGAAGAGGGAGAGAAGACCTGAGAAAATATTTGAAGAGATTGTAGTCAACTTCCCTAACATGGGAAAGGAAATAGCCATGCAAGTACAGGAAGTGCAGAAAGTCCCATACAGGATAAACCCAAGGAGAAACATGCTGAGACACATAGTAATCAAACTGGCAAAAATTAAAGACAAAGAAAAATTATTGAAAGCAGCAAGGGAAAAACAACAAATAACATACAAGGGAACTCTCATAAGGTTAACAGCTGATTTCTCAGCAGAAACTGTACAAGCCAGAAAGGAGTGGCATGATATACTTGTGATGAAAGGGAAGATCCTACGACCAAGATTACTCTACCCGGCAAGCATCTCATTCAGATTCGCTGGAAAATCAAAAGCTTTACAGACAAGCAAAAGCTAAGGGAATTCAGCACCACAAAACCAGCTCTACAACAAATGCTAAAGGAACTTCTCTAAGTGGGAAACACAAAGGACCTACAAAAACAAACCCAACACAATTAAGAAAATGGTCATAGGAAAATACATATCGATAATTACCTTAAACATGAATGGATTAAATGCTCCAACGAAAAGCCACAGGCTTGCTGAATGGATACAAAAACAAGACCCATATATATGCTGTCTACAAGAGACACACTTCAGACCTAGGGACATCTACAGATTGAAAGTGAGGAGATGGAAAAAGATATTCCATGCAAATGGAAACCAAAAGTAAACTGGAGTAGCAATACTCATATCAGAAAAACTAGACTTTAAAGTAAAGAATGTTATAAGAGACAAGGAAGGACACTACATAATGATCAAGGGATCAATCCAAGAAGAAGATATAATAATTATAAACATATATGCACCCAGCATAGAAGCACCTCAATACATAAGGCAACTGGTAGCAGCTATAAAAGAGGAAATTGACAGTAACACAATAATAGTGGGGGACTTTAACACCTCACATCAATGGACAGATCATCCAAAATGAAAATAAATAAGGAAACAGAAGCTTTAAATGACACAGTAGACCAGATAGATTTAATTGATATTTATAGGACATTCCATCCAAAAAGAGCAGATTACACTTTCTTCTCAAGTGCACATGGAACGTTCTCCAGGATAGATCACATCTTGAGTCACAAATCAAGCCTCAGTAAAATTAAGAAAATTGAAATCATATCAAGCATCTTTTCTGATCACAAGGCTATGAGATTAGAATTGAATTACAGGGAAAAAATGTAAAAAACACAAACACATGGAGGCTGAACAGTACGTTGCTAAATAACCAATAGACCACTGAAGAAATCAAAGAGGAAATCAAAAAATACCTAGAGACAAATGACAATGAAAACACGATGATCCAAAACCTATGGCATGCAGAAAAAGCAGTTCTAAGTAGGAAATTTATAGCAATACAAGCCTACATCGAAAAACAAGAAAAATCTCAAACAATCTAACCCTACACCTAAAGGAAATAGACAAAGAAGAACAAACAAAACCCAAAGTTAGCAGAAGGAAAGAAATCATAAAGATCAGAGCAGAAATAAATGAAATAGAAACAAAGAAAACATTAGCAAAGACCAATAAAACTAAAAGCTGATTCTTTGAGAAGGTAAGCAAAATTGATATACCATTAGCCCGACAAATCAAGAAAAAGAGGGAGAGGACTCAAATCAATAAAATTAGAAATGAAAAAGCAGAAGTTACAACAGAAACCGCAGAAATACAAAGCATCCTAAGAGACGACTACAAGCAGCTCTGTGCCAGTGAAAAGGATAACCCGGAAGAAATGGACAAATTTTTAGAAAGGTATAACCTTCCAAGAGTGAAGCAGGAAGAAACAGAAAGTATGAACAGACCAATCACAAATAATGAAATTGAGACTGTGACTAAAAATCTTCCAACAAACAGAAGTCCAGGACCAGATAGCTTCACAGGTGAATTCTATCAAACATTTAGAGAAGAGCTAACACCCCATCCTTCTCAAACTCTTCCAAAAATTTGCAGAGGGAGGAACACTCCCAAACTCATTCTATGAGGCCACCATCACCCTGATACCAAAACCACACAAAGATACTACAAAAAAAGAAAACTACAGACCAATATCACTGATGAATATAGATGCAAAAAATCCTCAACAAAATACTAGCAAAAAGAATCCAACAGCACATTAAAAGGATCATACAGCATGATCAAGTGGAATTTATCCCAGGGATGCAAGGATTCTTCAATATATGCAAATCAATCAATGTGATACACCATATTAACAAATTGAAGAAGAAAAACCATATGATCATCTCAGTAGATGCAGGAAAAGCTTTTAACAAAATTCAACACCCGTTTATGATAAAAACTCTCCAGAGAGTGGGCATAGAGGGAACCTACCTCAACATAATAAAGGCCGTATACAACAAACGCACAGCAAACATCATTCTCAATGGTGAAAAACTGAAAGCATTACCTCTAAGATCAGGAACAAGACAAGGATGTCCACTCTCACCACTGTTATTCAGCATAGTTTTGGAAGTCCTAGCCATGGCAATCAGAGAAGAAAAAGAAATAAAAGGAATCCAAATTGGAAAAGAAGTAAAACTGTCACTGTTTGCAGATGACATGTTACTATACATAGAGAATCCTAAGGATGCCACCAGAAAACTAGAGCTAATCAATGAATTTGGCAAAGTTGCAGGATACAAAATTAATGCACAGAAATCTCTGGCATTCCTATACACTAATGATGAAAAATCTGAAAGAGAAATTAAGGAAACACTCCCATTTACCTTTGCAACAAAAAGAATAAAATACCTAGGAATAAACCTACATAAGTAGGTAAAAGACCTGTATACAGAAAACTGTAAGACACTGATGAAAGAAATGAAAGATGATACAAACAGATGGAGAGATATACCATGTTCATGGATTGGAAGAATCAACATTGTGAAAATGACTATACTACCCAAAGCAATCTACAGATTCAGTGCAATCCCTGTCAAATTACTAATGGCATTTTTTACAGAACTAGAACAAAAATTCTTAAAATTTGTATGGAGACACAAAAGACACTGACTAGCCAAAGCAGTCTTGAGGGAAAAAACAGAGCTGGAGGAATCAGACTCCCTGACTTCAGACTATACTACAAAGCTACAGTAATCAAGACAATATGGTACTGGCACAAAAATAGAAACATAGATCAATGGAACAAGGTAGAAAGCCCAGAGATAAACCTGTGCACCTATGGTCAACTGATCTATGACAAAGGAGGCAAGAATATACAATGGAGAAAAGACAGCCTCTTCGATAAGTGGTTTTGGAAAAATTGGACAGCTACATGTGAAAGAATGAAATTAGAACACTCCCTAACACCATACACAAAAATAAATTCTAAATGGATTAGAGACCTAAATGTAAAAACAGACATTATAAAACTCTTAGAGGAAAACATAGGAAGAACATTCTTTGACATAAATCACAGCAAGATCTTTTTTGATCCACCTCCTAGAGTAATGGAAATGAAAACAAAAATAAACAAATGGGACCTAATGAAACTTCAAAGCTTTTGCACAGCAAAGGAAACCATAAACAAGACGAAAAGACAACCCTCAGAATGGGAGAAAATATTTGCAAATAAATCAGTGGACAAAGGATTAATCTGCAAAATATAAACAGTTCGTGCAGCTCAATATTAAAAAAAACAAAAAACCCAATCCAAAAATGGGTAGAAGACCTAAATAGACATTTCTCCAGTGAAGACATACAGACGGCCAAGAAGCACATGAAAAGCTGCTCAACATCACTATTAGAGGAGTGCCAATCAAAGCTACAATGAAGGCTTCCCTGGTGGCGCAGTGGTTGAGAGTCCGCCTGCCGATGCAGGGGACGCGGGTTCGTGCCCCAGTCTGGTAAGATCCCACATGCCGTGGGGTGTCTGGGCCCGTGAGCCATGGCCCCTGAGCCTGTGCATCCGGAGCCTGTGCTCCGCAACGCGAGAGGCCACAACAGTGAGAGGCCCGCGTACCGCAAAAAAAAAAAAAAAAAAAAAAGTACAATGAGGTATCACCTCACACCAGTTAGAATTGGCATCATCAGAAAATCTACAGATTTTCTGTAGAGAGGGTGTGGAGCAAAGGGAGCCCTCTTGCACTGTTTGCGGGAATGTAAATTGATACAGCCACTATGGAGAACAATATGGAGGTTCCTTAAAAAAACTAAACATAGAATTACCATATGGTCCAGCAATCCCACTCCTCGGCATATATTGAGAGAAAACCATAATTCAAAAAGATACATGCGCCCCTAGGGTTCATTGCAACACTGTGTACAACAGTCAGGACATAGAAGCATGCTAAATGTCCATCAACAAAGGAATGGATGAAGGAGATGTGGTGCATATATACAGTGCAATATTACTCAGCCATAAAAAAGAATGAAATAATGCCATTTACAGCAACATGGATGGACCTACAGATTGTCATACTGAGTGAAGTAAGTCAGACACAGAAAGACAAATGTATATCACTTATATGTGGAATCTAAAAAAAAAATGTGTTTAAATGTACTTATTTACAAAACAGAAGTAGAGTTATGGATGTAGAAAACAAACTTATGGTTACCAGGGGATAAGCGGGGGAGGGATAAATTGGGAGATTGGGATTGACATATACACACTACTGTATATAAAATAGATAACTAATAAGAACCTGCTGTATAGCACAGGGAACTCTACTCAATACTCTGTAATGACATATATGGGAAAAGAATCTAAAAAAAAAAAGGGGGTTTTATGTATATGTATAACTGATTCACTTTGCTGTACACCTGAAACTAATACAACATTGTAAAGCAACTATACTCTAATAAAAATTTCTTTAAAAATGTGTATGTACGTTTGTGTGATTGTGTGTAAATTCATATAATTGCAACTATGGCAGATATACAATAGTATTGGGCCATTTAAAACTTTAAAAAATACAAATTCAATGATCCAGTTTATTTGGTTCACTGAATAATCTCTAGAGCATAGCTTAGTTTCCTGGCGTAATATAGCTACTTGATAAATATGTGTTCAGTGAGTGAATACATATAATGTGTCTGTTTATTGTGGAACATTTAGCATATATAAATTATTAAATAAAAAAACTAAAATCATTCATAATTCTGTTACCTGGAGATGGCCACCATTAATAATTCATTGAATGTCCATATCATTTTCAGTTATAAATTTATCATTTTAGTTTTAATTTGTAATCTACTCTGTACATTTTACAGTGTCATTAAATGCTGTTCTTTTGGGAGAGTGGAATCAACAGGATGGCAGTATAAGAACTTCTAGCACCTATCCCCTCCCAGAAACATAGATCTGAGCAACTATCTGTGCGTGAAAATACCTTCACAAGAGCTAAGGATTTCAGGTGAAGAATTACTGCACCTAGATAAAGCACAGAAATAAGAAAGGATGCATTGAGGAGGCTAGGAAAGATAGATTCACATTACCCCCATCACCCGCCTCCCAAGGCCAAGAAGCCCAGCATGGAGAGAGACACCCTCCCTATGGGAAAAGGAGAGTGAAGTAAGCACCCAGCTTCACCAATGCCAGCCACCCCAGTAGAAGGCTGACTCCTGCAGCCCTGTGTAGCTCCTCTGGCCCCAAGTTTCCAGTAGGCTCCCATGAACCCAGACCCCCAGTCCCCACAGTGCCAGGACAGCCTCTCTGCCCTTAGGCTTCAAGTGGGATCCTGGGGACCCAGCCTGATGCCCTGCCCCAAATCTGGGCTGGCCCTGCAGCCTTAGGCTCCAGGAAGTTTCCTGAGGTCCTAGGCTTAAGGTGAGCTCCTGTGGACCCAGGCTTCAGCCTTGTGCTAATGCCAGGCTCACCTTTGTGGCCCCAGGGGGTGAAATCAGGCTCCTGGCCCATTCCAGCACCAGGTTAGCTACTGTGGCCCCAGGTTCTGGGTCACCTTAGTGGTCCTCAGCTCCTGCTTGGTCCTCATGGACCAAGGATCTGGGTCCACACAGGCAGCCCAAGGTCTCTGGCCCATTACTGCAAACTCAAGCACTAGCCCTGCCCTCATGAAACTGAGTCCAGGCCCACCCCTGTGAGGCACCAGCCTGGTCCTTCTGAACCCAAGTGCCAGACTTGATTTCCTGCTGACCCAGGGACCTGCCTGCCCAAGGACTCTAGGAGCAAGCCCACCTGCAGATGTCACCAGGTAGCCCACCCAGAATCTCAGGATGAGATGATTGGTAAAAGACTGTCTGCTGAAGCCTAGGAGCAACCCACCTGCAGATGTCACCAGGTAGCCCACCCAGAATCTCAGGATGAGATGATTGGTAAAAGACTGTCTGCTGAAGCCAGTCTGTGAATACTGAAAGAAGTACGTACTTCCTCAAATGAGCAGGCCAAAAGGTTCATGAATAATCAAGAATACATGACATGACACCACCAAAGAAAACTAATAAGGCTCCAATGACAGACCCTAAAGAAGTGAAGCTCAATAAACTATCAAAGAATTCAGAATAATCCTTTTAAATTCAGTGAATGACAAGAAAACAGAAACAACTATTAGGAAATTAGGAAAACAATGCATTAACAAAATGAGAAGTTCAGCAAATAAATAGAAACCATTAACAAAAAAAGTGTTATCCTAGAGTTGAAGAACACATGACTGAAGTAAAGAATTCAATACATAGTTTCAATAGCAGACTCAACCAAGCAGAAGAGAAAATTAGTGATTAGAATACAGGTCATTTGAAATCCTCCAGTCAGAAAAACAAAAAGAAAGAAGAATGAACAAGAGTGAAGAAAGTTTGCATGAATTACAGGATACCATTAAAAGAAACAATCTGTGCATTATTGGAGTCCCAAAAGGAGGAGAGATTGCAGACCAGGAGAGAGAGGACTGATATATTTGAAGTACTCAAAGAAAACACTGCCAACCAAGAATACCTTACCCCAGCAAATGGGTCTCTTAGAAATGAAGAAGAGATAAGGACTTTCCGAAACAAACCAAAAATGAGAGAGTTTATCACCACTAGATCTACATAGCAAGAAATGCTGAAAGGAGTTCTCCAAGGATGCAAATTAGTAACATGAGAATATATAAAAATACTGATAAATATAATCAAATTCAGAATATTCTAGTATTATATGATGGTGTGTTAACTTTAGTGTAAAGGTTAAAGGACAAAAGTATTACAAGTAACTGTAGCTACAATAATTTGTTAATGGATAGATAATATTAAAAGAGGTAAATTGTAACATTAAAATCATAAAATATGGGGTGAGGGAGAAAAAGGTTGAGTTTTTGTTTGTGATTGTAGTTAAGTTGTTATCAGCTTAAATAGGCTGTTATAGTTATGTAAGCCTTATGGTAGCCACAGAGGAAAACCTAGAGTAGAATCACAAAAGATAGAGAAGAGATTCAAAGCATACCACTGTGGAAAAACATCGAGTCACAAAGAAATACAACAAGAGAGAAGGAAAGGAAAAATGGAACTATAAAACAGCCAGAGAACAGTTAAAAATATGTCATTAGTAAGTCCTTATCTATCAATAATTACTTTAAATATAAATGCATTAAATTCTTCAATCAAAATGCCTAGAGTGGATGAAAGAATTAAAAACAAGGCCAACCTATATGCTGCCGATAAGAGATTCACTTCAGCTTTAAGGACACACATAGGTTAAAAGTGAAGGAATGAAAAATATAGCCCATGCAAATGGAAACCAACAGAGAGCAGGAGTTTGATATAAATACAACTACAAAATTTATATTTATATAAATTTGTATCAAACAAAATAAACTTCAAGTCAGAAACTGTAACAAGAGACAAAGAAGGTCATTATGTAATGATAAAGTTGCCAATTCATCAAGAGGATTCAACAATTATTAATACATATGTACCCAACATCACAGCAGTGGAATACACTTTCTTCTCAAGTAGTACAAAACAGTCTCCTGGGTAGATCACAAGTAAGGTCGCAAAATAAGCCTAAACAAGTGTAGTGAGACTGAAATCGTACCATGTGTCATTTTCAAACAATGCTATGAAACTAGAAATCACTAACATGAAGAAAACTGGAAAATTCTCAAATAAGGGGAAATTCAACTAATCACTCCTGAACAATCTGTGAATCAAAGGAGAAACCAAAAGGGAAAATTTAAAATATCTTTAAACAAAAATGAAAAATAACATGTCCAAACTTCTGACTTGCTGCAAGCACAGTTCTAAGAGGGGAGTTTATAGTGATAAATGAATGGCCTACATTAAGAGAACAGAAAGAGCTTAAACAACCTCCCTTAACACCTCAAGGAACTAGAAAATGATCTTAATAAACAGCCTCACTTTATAACTCAAAGAACTAGAAATAGAATAAAACTAAGCCTAGAGTTAGCAGAAAGAAGGAAATAACAAAGATCAGAGCAGAAATAAACGAGAAACCAGAAAAACAGTAGAAAAGATCAACAAAAATAAGAGCTGTTTTTTAAAAAAAACAAACAAAATTGACAATCCTTTAGCTAGACTAAAAAAAAAGAGAAAAGATTCAAATATATCAGATATGAAAGAGGAGACATTACAACTGACACCACAGCAATAAAAAAGATCATGATACTACAATGAACATTTATACACCAAGAAACTGGATAACATAGATTTGGATAAATTCCTAGAAACATGCAACCTACCAGAACTGAATCAGAAAAAAAAAAATCTGAACAGACATATTACTAGTAAAAAGATTTAATTAGTAATCAAAATTCTCCCAACAAAGAAAAGCCCAGGTCCATTTGGTTTCACTGGTGAGTCTAACAATTATTTTAAAAGAACTATCACCAGTCCTTCTCAAAATCTTCCCAAAAATTGCAGTGAAGAGAATACTCCGAATTCATTTTGAAAGGCCAACATTACCCAGATAAGGAAGTGACAAGAAAACTACAAGCCAATATCCTTGATGAACACAAATGCAAAAATTCTCAACAAAATTCT
This sequence comes from Lipotes vexillifer, assembly GCF_000442215.2. Lineage (NCBI taxonomy): Eukaryota > Metazoa > Chordata > Mammalia > Artiodactyla > Lipotidae > Lipotes > Lipotes vexillifer. Next base: position 698,946 of record NW_006769399.1, read on the forward strand.
AGCACACCAAATTTGACAGCACATTACCAAGTGGGATTTATTCTTAGGATGCAAGGATGGTTCAACATACACAAATGAATTAATGTCATATACCACATTAACAGAATAAAAGATAAAAATTATATAATTATCCCAGTAGATGCATAAAAAGCATTTGACAAGATTCAATATCATTTCATAATTAAAAAAAAAACTCTCAGTAAATTGGATCAAGGAGAAATGTACCTCAACATAATAAAGACCATATATGACAAACCCACAGCTAATATTATACACCTCAGTGAAAGGCTGAAGGCTTCCTCCCTAAAATCAGGAACAGGACATGGGTGTCCTCTCCCAACACTCCTATTCAGCACAGCACTGAAAGTCCTAGCCAGGGCAATTAGGAAGTAAAAGATATAAAATGTATGCAAATAAGAAAGAAAGAAGTAAAATTGTCTCTGTTTACAGATAATGTCTTATGTATAGAAAATACTAAGACTCTACCAAAAAACAGCACTAATTAACAAATTCAGTAAAGTTTCAGGATACAAAATCAATATACAAAAATCAATCACATTTCTATATGCTAACAATAAACTATCTGAGAAAAGATTAAGAAAATGATCTCATTTACTGTACCATCAATTAAAAAAAAGCACTTGGAAATAAATTTAACCAAAAATATGAAAGATCTGTACACTGAAAACTATAAAACACTGTTGAAAGAAATTGAAGAAGACACAAATAAATGGAAAGATTTTTTGACTTCCTGGATCAGAAGAATTAGCATTGTTAAAATGTGCATACTAACCACAACCAACTGTAGATTTAATGCAATTCCTCCCAAAATTCCAATGGCATTTTTCACAGAAATAGAGAAACAATTCTAAATTTCAAATGGAACCACAAAGTACCCTGAATAACTAAAGCAATCTTGAGAAAAGCAAACAAAACTAGAAACATCACACTTCTTTTTTTTTTTTTTTTTTTTTTGATTTTTAGAGATTTATTTATTTAGTTGTTTGTTTTTTGAAGGCATTGAGTCTTCGTTGCTGCATGCGGGCTTTCTCTAGTTGCAGCGAGCGGGGGCTACTCTTCGTCGCGGCGCATGGGCTCTAGGCACACGGGCTCAGTAGTTGTGGCACGTGGGCTCAGTAATTGTGGCTCGCGGGCTCAAGAGCACAGGCTCAGCAGTTGTGGTGCACAGGCTTAGCTGCTCCGCGGCATGTGGGATCCTCCCGGCCCATGGCTTGAACCCGTGTCCCCTGCATTGGCAGGTGGATTCTTAACCACTGTGCCACCAGGGAAGCACCATCACACTTCTTAATTTCAGCTATGTTACAAAGCTATAGTAATGAAAATAGTATGGTTCTGGCATACAGTGGAACAGAATCAAGAGCCCAGAAGTAAACCCATGCATATAAGGTCAATTAGTATTTGACAAGGGATCCCAAAAATACTGAATGGGGAAAGGATAGTCTCTTTGATCATTGGTGTTGGGAAAACCCACATGCAGGAAAATGAAATTGGAACGCTGTCTTACACTATTCACAAAAATTAACTCAAAATGGATTAAAGACTTAAACATAACACCTGAAAACTTAAAAATTCTAGAAGAAAATATAGGGGAAAAGCTCCTTGACATTGTTCTTGGCAAAGATTTTTTTGGATATGATGCCAAAAGCACAGGCAACAAAAGCAAAAATAAAGAAGTGGACTACATAAAAAGTTTTTGCACAGCAAATGAAAGAATCAACAAAGTGAAAAGGCAACCTAAGGAATGGGAGAAAATATTTGCAAACCATCTATCTATTAAGAGGTTAATAACCAAAATATATAAGGAACTTGTACAACTCAGCAAAAAAACTTCAAATAGTCTGCTTCTAAAATAAATGACAGTGGACTTAAATATACATTTCTCCAAAGAAGACATACAAATGAACAACAGGTTCATGAAAAGATGCTCAACATTACTAATCATCAAGAAAATGCAAGTCAAAACCATAATGAAATATCAGCTCTCAACTATTATAATGGCTGTTACCAAAAAGATGAGCAATAACGGGTTGATAAGGATGTAGAGAAAAGAGAAACCTCATGCACTGTTGGTGGGGGTGTAAAAGCCACTATGAAAAACACTATGGAGGCTACTCAAAAAATTGAAAATGGAACTACGATATGATTCAGCAACTCCACTTCTGTGTGTATATCCAAATGAAATGGAATTACTATCTCAAAGAGAAAACTGTCCTCCCATGTTTATTGCAGCATTATTCATAATAGCCAAGACATGGAAACAACTTGTGTTCATTGAAAGGTGAATGGATAAAGAAAATGGATGTATATAATGCTTTCTTATTCAGTCATAAAGAGAAGGAAATCCTGCCATTTGCAATAATATAGATGAACCTTGAGCGTATTAAGCCAAGTAAAATAAGATAAAGACAAATATTGTATATTTGCACTTGAATGTGGAATCTAAAAAAAGGCAAACTTATAGAAATAAGAAGTAGAATAGTGGTTCCCAGGGGCTGGGAGGTAGGGAAAACAGGGAGATATTGGTCAAAAAACTTCCACTTATAAGATGAGTAAGTTCTGGGGGTCTGATCATCAGTGCTAATACATGACATGATTTCTTATGGTTTAATAAACATTCCAGTATAAGGATATTTTAAATGCATAGATTTTATGATGGGAAATTAATTTTCTTCTATTTTTCAAATATTTTGTTTAATAGAAACATGGACTAAGAAGGATAGAATATGTGTATGTATTCTCCAATGAAGAGCATCAGAGAAAAACATGCAAATGTATGGATTTTTATTAATGCTTTGGTTCATTCATGCATCCATACATAAATATCACTGATGGCCTACGATGAGCTAGACATTACACTAAGTCTCAAAGATTCTTTGATGAATATTTGAATGAAAAAGCCGGAGCCAGAGACTATATTGATGTGTAGAAAGAAGAATTTGCATTTTTAGTTTGAGTTTTTCCCATCAGGCACAAACCACAGTTAAGGCATGAAGGGCAAATGAAGTTCAAATATTTGCCTTGAAATTATTTATTTGCAAAGGAAACCATTTGTACTTAACTGAGGGATCAGATTTAGAATACTTTCCTCTCTCTTTATACTTCCTGGTATGTCAACAAAAGTGTAATAATGGCAAATCCTTAACACACTTTCAAAAGACAGCTATTTTAATTCTGGATTTACTGTGGTTTTATTGCTTCAAGGCTATAAAAAGATAAATGGAAAAATTTTATAAGATACCCATAATATCTGAGTAACAAAACAGAGCTCTGAAGGCGGATCTTCTGTAAAAAGACACAACTATTTATACAATGCTCTTGGTGGTGTTTAGCTTTTCTGAGTTGCTGCTTATGCATTTCCTCTTTGGATGTCCCCTCTGCCCAAGTTTGTGTACATGGTGAATGTGTACATGTCAGTCAAGTTCAAGAATAATTACTGTCTATTTTCACCTGGTCCTGTCAGCTCTTTTTTTTTTTTTTTTTTTTTTTTTTGGGGTAGTTTTAGGGACAGTATTCAGATGTGCAAGAAATTTCACAAGAGAACAAGTCAGGAAGCTCATAAGAAGGCAGCAAATTCTTCACAAGTCAGTGGGCTCTTGAACCCACAAAAAGGCAAGGAAGTGTAAGATTTTAAGATGTTAAAGTTGAAATTCCATCACAATGTACTTTTTTCAAGCTCTACTGGAAATTAACACAAATATCAGTGTTAATTACACTTTGTCAAGTATGATTTGAGCTTGCTTTAAGCTCATGCACTAAAAGGAAGTCTCATTTCATGCACAAGATCTGTTGCATGCTTGGCTTCCGTAATAAAACTACAGTTGAACATTTCCAGTGCCAAAAAAAATTCAGCACAGATAAACTACAGGAAAATACAAGTTAGTAAGCTTTTGCTTGATGCTTCTATAATATAATATCATCAAACTGATGCTTAGAAATGATAGAAAGACATTCATCTTAGTTTCAACACCAGACTGTATAGAAAGCATCCAAGTTTCTGTTACAGTTTTCTAATTCAACTTAATCATGCTGGTCAATATTTAGGAGCAAAAGGTAATTGCCCCAACCGTATTTCAAGGTTTGCCATGTGTCTCCCATCAGTACGACCATATTTATGCCATTTACCTTCCTTTTTTTTTTTTTTTTTTTTTTTTTTTTTTTTGCGGTACGCGGGCCTCTCACTGTTGTGGCCTGTCCCGTTGCGGAGCACAGGCTCCAGACGCGCAGGCTCAGCGGCCATGGCTCACGGGCCTAGCCGCCCTGCGGCATGTGGGATCTTCCTGGACCGGGGCACGAACCCGTGTCCCCTGCATCGGCAGGCGGACTCTCAACCACTGCGCCACCAGGGAAGCCCTACCTTCCCTTTTATAAGGTTGTGGCTGAGGGTGCTTCTGCTCTTGTTTTCGATTCCTGGAGCTTTCAATATATACCATACGTTGCTTTTTATCTGGTCGACTGAAAGCAGTAAACACTTTTTTCATCCATGTTAGAGTTAAATTTATTTAAACAAGAAAGAATTTTAATGTTTTTCTCCATTAATCTATTATCTAAACACTGAAAAAGGTTGTTAAATTACTCTGAAGTATAATCCTAGTATAACCATACCAAAAAGATTCAGTGAGTTTATACTTTTATCCTATAGAAAGAAAAAATAGACATAAGTGTGCTGGCCAAGAGGGGAAACACTCAATAGATAAAGAGAAATGTAACAGTAAAATAACGAGTTGTGTTTCCATTCTTTTTCCTCCTTTCCTGTAAAAATTAATCCCCTCCCCTGTGGCTTCATTCATGAATATGTATACATCTCTTACAGAGTGTCTCTCGCACAGCTAAGGCTTATAAACAATGTCTACATGTACATTTCTCCATCTCTATAATCAGGCTTCTGTCACTACTTCGTGGAAACACTCCATAATGCCATCCGTGGCCATCCAGTTCCCAGCCAAAAAATCCAGTCTTTTCCTTTTTCAAGCATTTAACACTGAAATATTCCTTTTTCTTTTCTTTTTGTTTTTTTTTTTTTTTGCGGTACGCAGGCCTCCCACTACTGTGGCCTCTCCCACCGCGGAGCACAGGCTCCGGACGCGCAGGCTCAGCGGCCATGGCTCACGGGCCCAGCCGCTCCGCGGCATGTGGGATCTTCCCAGACAGGGGCACGAACCCGCATCCCCTGCTTCAGCAGGTGGACTCTCAACCACTGTGCCACCAGGGAAACCCTGAAATATTCCTTTTAACTGAGATGATCTTTGGATTTTCATGATGCCACTCTCGCGCCTGTCGGCTCTTGATAGTAAAAATAATAGTTAACTATTAGTATTATTAACTTATTCTTTATATATTAAATATCCACCACTCATAGAATCTACCACATGTCATATTATTTTGTTGAGTTCTCCTTTGACTAAGAGTTTCTTGTAAGCAGTGACTGAATCTAAATGATTAATAGTAGTTTTAAAATTTTTGTTTGTAACATAATGCTTTGCATATCATACTCACTCAATCAGTAGCTCATCTTTAGCTGAGCAAGTTTCTTCTATTAAAAGCAAAATATAAAATGTATTATAGGAAAAAAAAGCAGTAATTATTCCAATTTCTAACCTTTAGTATAGAATAAATCAAGCTGCATTTATTTTTGGACTCTCTTCACTGTGATGTACTTCGCTTTCCAAAAATAACTTTGAGAATTTTAAAAGCAAGTTTAAGTTCAAAGGTCTCACTATTCATGTCCTAGCACCTCATTTCTGCCGCATCTACAAGCCAGTCATTGCCCTTGCAGGCTTTGCCTCTTAGTCTTAATGTGTTTAGAATGAGCTTTTTATTTGTGACTATAGTGTCTCACACAATCTTCTTTATAGTATCTTTCAACAGCACTACTTTAGGTAAAAATTATTCATTTAAAGTTAATCTGGATAGACCAGAAAAACCTAAAAAATGAAAATAATAATTTAATCCAAGACAAAAAGTAAAGTTTTACTATCCAAGCAACTGTCATAAGAGAACACAGATGATGATGATGATGATGGTGATTATGATGACTGAAACTTTACAAGAAGTCTCCAAACATTAATAACCTCTACCACCACCAATGGCAACAAAAGCATCTGAGAGAGAGAACAGTATAAACACTCTTTTAAAACATATTTTAGTATAAAATTCCAAGGCCCTCTAATTTGATAGTAGTAATATACCTTTTATTTATTTATTAAAAGAACCCAAACTCCCATCCCTCCCTCCCCTCCCCCCCTCCCCCTGGCAACTACAAATCTATTCTCTACATCTGTGAGTCTGTTTCATAAATATGATGATTTGTATCATATTTTAGATTCTACATGTAAGTGATATCCTATGGTATTTGTCTTTCTCTTTCTGACTTACTTTGCTTAGTATGATAATCTCTAGGTCCATCTGTATTGCTGCAAATGGCATTATTTCATTCTTCTTGATGGCTGAGTAATATTCCAGTGTGTGTGTGTGTGTGTGTGTGTGCGCGCGCGCGCGCGCGTGTGTGTGCGTGCACGTGTGTGTGTGTGTATGTGTGTGTATGTATACCATATCTTTTTTATCCATTCCTCTGTCAGTGGGCATTTAGGTTGTTTGCTTATCTTAGCAATTGTAAATAGTGCTGCTATGAATGTAGTGGTGCATGTATCTTTTTGAATTATAGTTTTGTCTCAGTATATGCCCAGGAGTGGGATTGCTGTATCATATGGTAACTCTATTTTTAGTTTTTTGAGGAGACTCCATACTGTTTTCCATAGTGGCTGCACCAATTTACATTCCCATCAACAGTGTAAAAGAGTTTTCCTTTTCTCCACACCCTCTCCAGCATTAGTTATTTGTAGATTTTTTAATGATGGCCATTCTGCCTGGTGTGAGGTGATACCTCACTGTAGCTTTGATTTTCATTTCTCTAATAATTAACAATGTGGAGCATCTTTTCATGTGCCTATTGGCCATCTGTATGTCTACTTTGGAGAAATGTCTATTTAGGTCTTCTGCCCTTTCTTCTATTGGGTTGTTTTTTGTTGTTGTTGAGTTGTATGAGCTGTTTGTATATTTTGGAAATTAAGCCCTTTTTCGTTGCATCATTTGCAAATATTTTCTCCCATTCTCTAGGTTGTCTTTTCACTTTGTTTATGGTTTCCTTTGCTGGGCAAAAGCTTGTAAGTTTGATTAGGTCCCATTTGTTTGTTTTTTTTGTTTGTTTTTATTTCTACTGCCTTGGAAGACTGACCTAAGAAAACATTGTTACAATTTATGTCAGAGAAGGTTTTTGCCTATGATCTCTTCTAGGAGTTTTACTCTGTCATACCTTATGTTTAAATCTATAAGCCACTTTGAGTTTATTTTTGTGCATGGTGTGAGGTAATGGTGTAATTTCACTGCATGGTGTAATTTCACTGATTTACATGCAGCTGTCCAACTTTCTCAGCACCACTTGCTGAAGAGACTGTCTTTTTCCCATTTTATATTCTTGCCTCCTTTGTCAAAGATTAATTGACCATAGGTGTGTGGGTTTATTTCTGGATGCTCTATTCTGTTCCATTGATCCATATGTCTGTTTTTGTGCCAATACCACACTGTTTTGATTAATGTAGCTTTGTAGTATTGTCTGAAGTCTGGGAGGGTTATGCCTCCTGCTTTGTTTTTTGTAAGGATTGCTTTGGCAATTCTGGGTCTTTTATAGTTCCATATAAATTTTAGGATTGTTTGTATACTTTTTAAATTGTAAATGTAAGTTACCTATATTAATATTTCTCACCTCTTCAACAGATGTGGTAGATCATTGCAATTTATCTTGCTTTAAATTTTGGTTGTACCTTAGAGTTCAGTTAATTTCAGAAGAACAAAGAAAACAAGTGTTCTGAGAATCTTCGTTATTTTTTCAGTTAGGTCATGAACAAAACAAATATTTAAACTTTGAACATCTGTTGTGTGTCAGGCACTGGGCTAAGGAGTAGATACAAATAAGTAGATAACATAGCCCCCAACCACTGGAGAGAGATAAATAGGCCACTGCAATGCTGACTGATAAAAGCTATCGTAAGAGTAGATGAAATGCCGGTGAGTAGGTATTATCAAATCATATGACTTCTGGAGGCAACAGAGGCCAAAAGAGAGTTGTATATGATGAGCAACATGATCATATGGTTTGAGCATATACCCCTGTTCTATCTTCAGCTTACCTCTTACACTAAGATTTAATACCATTTGAAAACAGTTCTTCCTGAATTCTGGACTTTCCAGATGTACAAAAACTAATTTATCTCACAGAATCTTTTTAAAAATTTTATTGGATTTAGTTGATACATAATGTTGCATTAGTGTCAGGTGTATAGCAAAAGGATTCAGTTATACCTATGCATGTATTCATTCTTTTTCATATTCTTTTCTCATATAGGTTATCACAGAATATTGAGTAGAGCTCCCTGTGCTATACAGTAGGTTCTTGTTGGTTATATCTCTTATATAGTGTGTCTGTAGTGTGTGTCTGTTAATCCCAAGCTTCTGATTTATCCTTCCCCCACAAACACACATTTCCCGTTTGGTAACCATAAGTTTGTTTTCAATATGTGTAAGTCTGTTTCTGTTTTGTAAATAAGTTCATTTGTATCATTTAAAACAAATTAGATTCCACATATGAGTGATATCACATGATATTTGTCTTTCTTTGTCTGACTTACTTCACTTAGTATGATCATATCTAGGTCCATCCATGTTGTTGTAAATGGCATTATTTCATTCTTTTTCATGGCTGAGTGATATTCCATTGTATATATGTGCCACATCTTCTTTAACCATTCCTCTGTTGATAGACATTTAGGTTGCTTCCATGTCCTGGCTGTTGTACATAGTGCTGCAATGAACATTGGGGGTGTGTGTATCTTTTTAAATTACAGTTTTCTCTTGATATATGCCCAGGAGTGGGATTGCTGGATCATATGGTAGTCCTAGTTTTAGTTTATTAAGGAACCTTCATACTGTTCTCCATAGGGGCTGTACCAATTTACATTCCCACCAGCAGTGTAGGAGAATTCCCTTTTCTCCATACCCTCTCCAGCATTTGTTGTAGATTTTTTGATGATGGCCATTCTGACCAGTGTGAGGTGATAGCTCATTATAGTTTTGATTTGCATTTCTCTGATAATTATTAATGTTGAGCATCTTCTCATGTGCTTGAAATGTCTATTTAGATCTGCCAATTTTTTTATTGGATTTTTTTTTTTTTTTACATAGAGCTGCATGGGCTATTTGTATATTTTGGAGATTAATCCCTTGTTGGTTGCTTCGTTTGCAAATATTTTCTCCCATTCTCTGGGTTGCCTTTTCATTTTGTTTATGGTTTCCTTTGCTGTGTAGAAGGTTTTAAGTTTAATTAAGTCCCATTTGTTTATTTTCATTTTTATTTTTATTACACTAGGAGGTGGATCAAAAAAGGTATTGCTGTGATTTATGTCAAAGCATGTTCTGCCTGTGTTTTCTTCTATGAGTTTTATAGTATCCAGCCTTACATTTAGGTCTTTGATCCATTTTGAGTTAATTTTTGTATTGTGTTAGAGTGGCCTAATTTCATTATTCTACATGTAGCTGTCCAGTTTTCTCAGCACCACTTACTAAAGAGACTGTGTTTTCTCCGTGGTGTATTCTTGCCTCCTTTGTTGTAGATTAATTGACCATAGTTGTGTGGGTTTATTTCTGGGCTTTCTATCCTATTCCATTGATCTGTATGTCTGTTTTTTGTGCCAGTACCATATTGTTTTGATGACTATAGCTTTGTAGTACAGTCTGAAGTGAGGGAGTCTGATTCCTTCACCTCTGTTTTTCTTTCTCAGGTTTGCTTTGGCTATTTGGGGTCTTTTGTGTTTCCAAACAAATTTAAAATTTTTTTGTTCTAGTTCTGTGAAAAATGCCGTTGATAATTTGATAGGGATTGCATTGAATCTGTACATTGCCTCAGATAGTATAGTCATTGACAGCACTAATTTTTCCAATCCAAGAACATAATATGTCTTTCCATCTGTTTGTGTTATCTTTGATTTCTTTCATCAACGTCATATTGTTTTCAGAATACAGGTCTTTTGTCTCCTTAGAGAGGATTATTCCTAGGTATTTTATTCTTTTTGATGAGATGGTAAATGGTTTTTTTCCCTTAATTTCTCTTTCTGATCTTTCGCTGTTAGTGTATAGGAATGCAAGAGATCTTTGTATGTCAATTTTGTATCCTGGAACTTTGCTGAATTCATTGATGAACTCTAGTAGTTTTCTGGTAGCATCTTTAAGATTTTCTATGTATAGTATCATGTCATCTGCAAACAGTGACAATTTTACTTCTTCTTTTCCAATTTGGATTCCTTTTATTTCTTTTTCTGCTTTGATTGCCATGGGTAGAACTTCCAAAACTATGTTGAATAAAAATGGCGACCAAGGATATCCTTGTCTTGTTCCTGATCTCAGAGGGAATGCTTTCAGCTTTTCACTGTTGAGAATGATGTTAGCTGTGAATTTGTCATATATGGCCTTTATTATGTTGAGGTAGGTTCCCTCTATGCCCACTTTCTGGAGAGTTTTTATCATAAATGGATGTTGAATTTTATCAGAAGCTTTTTCTGCATCTGTTGAGGTGATCATGTGGTTTTTATTCTTCAGTTTGTTAATATGGTGTATCACATTGATTGATTTGCGTATATTGAAGAATCCTTGCGTCCCTGGGATAAATCCTACTTGATCATGGTGTATGATCCTTTGAATGTGTTGTTGGCTTCTCTTTGCTAGTATTTTGTTGAGGATTTTTGCATCTATATTCATCAGTGATGTTGGTCTTTAATTTTCTCTTTTTGTAGTATCTTTGTCTGGTTTTGGTATCAGGGTGATGGTGGCCTCATAGAACAAACTTGGGAGTGTTCCTTCTTCTGCAGTTTTTTGGAAGAGTTTCAGAAGGCTGGGTGTTAACTCTTCTCTAAAATGTTTGATAGAATTCACTAGTGAAGCCATCTGGTCCTGGACTTCTGTTTGTTGGAAGTTTTTTAATCACAGTTTCAACTTTAGTACTTGTGATTAGTCTGTTCATATTTTCTGATTTTTCCTGGTGCGGTATTGAAATGTTATATCTTTCTTAGAATTTGTCCATTTCTTCTAGGTTGTCCATTTTATTGGCATATAATTTTTTGTAGTAGTCTCTGATGATCCTTTGTATTTCTGTGCTGTCAGTTGTAATTTACCCTTTTCCATTTCTGATTTTATTGATTTCAGTCCTCTCTTTTTTTCTTTTCTTTTTCTCTCTTTTTTTCTTGGTGAGTCTGGCTACAGGGTTATCAGTTTTGTTTATACCTCACAAAATCTTTAGAGTAAAATTATATTAATGGTGAGAGAATGTCTATGACATTTATGTTAGAATATTGAAAAAAATAAGTATATTTTAAGCAGCATTAAGAGCCTTTCTAGGACATGAATTCCCTTCAGATGCAGTTTAAGAGGTTAAGAAACCACTGAGTCTTTGGGATAGAGTGGAGTTCAAATGTCACTCTTGGGAAGGTGTTTTGGAGCTCAGAAGATCTGACTCTGTGCATCTTTTTCTCCAACTACATGTTTAATGATGTCACATTGGTAGCTCAGAATCAGCCACAGTGACAGTATTTACAAATCAGCAAATGTGACCAAAGCAGTTTCTGTTTTCCTTTTTTTTCCTCCAGAGTACTGCTTAAGTATGATGTCTGCCTAGTAATGTGGTGCTGGAATAATACTTTATTACAGAAAATTTTTCTACTCTTTTCTGAGTAGACAGGTCCACTTTCTGTCCCATTTAGGTGACATTGTTTGGGTGAATCTAATATTGAATATTTTCTTCCTTGTTATGCTTAATAAAATTTTAACAGTTATCCTGGCAAGGGAGCATTTCCAATATGATCATTGTTATATTACTTTTACTTTTATTCACTTTTAAAAATCACAAATGGAATTGTTCCACGAACATTGAGTTAGTTTCAATAATCATTCTGTTAATGTCGAACAGTATAAAGTTAGTGATTGCTGAGCACATCTTTACTAACTCATTCCAAAAGCAGAATAACTTGGCTTTCTTTTGTGGATTCTAACATTTTAAACAATTCAGCCAAATATTAATACTGGATTACTCCACTGGACATGCTCTTTTACATCCAGTCACCAAATGATGACTATTAATGTCTGCATAACTTCCTCATGGAGTGGAGCTCATAAATAACACTGTGCCGGCAAACAATTAAGATTGCTGTGGACACATAGGATGTTCTTGGCAAAAGAGTTACTGAAGAAGGAACTGATTAGGGGTCTTTTGAGAATTGCATGCTGGCCTGCATTTCATCTCTTATACAAATTAAAAAATAAAATTATGCAAATATTCTTTTGATTAACTACTGTGCTGTTGTCTGGGAACCACATTTTTCATTTCTGGTTGGTGAAATGACATCTTGCCAAAAGCAAAAGTAATCTGTGAAGTGGGATTCTGTTCTATCCCCTGTGGACTGCTAAAATATCATGTCTGCCACGCTGAGAGACTTTGTGGTGGTAAAGTGGTAGTGGCATGATGGTGGGGGGCCTTGTATGTGCAACTGCCAACATGAACATTTTTTGAAAATCTGCCAGGCCCTGGGAATCCCTTTTAAATAACCTTAGGTTGATATTTAAACAGTGATATCAATTCTTTTATGACTTTTCTCTGGTCTACTGGAAATCTGAGAGTAATATAACACAAAACTATATCTTCTCAGTTTAAGAAAACCTCTGTTACTTATAGACCATATATACCAAAGTCAAGAATAATAATACAACTATAGTACTTCTTGTTTCTGTGCTAGAAATAATTACATATGATTGAAAGGATTTATTCTCCTGAATCTTACACTAATTCAGTGTGAAAATTCCAAGTTAAAATTTGGTCATGCCATATCATTTTAAGAAGTCTTTCAGCATTATCTCTTAACTTTCATACATCCATGTGTGTGGTAAATTGCAACACTATCTAGCTTAACTATTTCCCAACTCTTGCAAATAATCAAAGATATATTGGGGACTTTAAAAAAATTAGAGATTGCCTAATCCCTCTAAGAAAATTTTCATTCAGAGGGCTATAGACTGAATGTTTGTGACTCCCCTGAAGAAAACTAATTTGTTGAACCCTAATCCCCAGTGTGCTGGTACTTACAGGTGAAGCCTTTGGGAGGTGATTAGGTCATGAGGGCAGAACCCTTATAAAGATACCACAGAGAGCTCCATTTCCCGTTCTGCAATGGGAGGACACAGAGGAGACAGCTGCCTAGGAACCACTGAATGGGTTGGTGACTTGATTTTGGACTTTCCAGCCTCCAGAACTAAGAAATAAATGCTTGTTGTTTAAACCACTGAGTTTATAGTATGTTTGCTATAGAAGCTGGAATTGAGTAGGCGATAGATGTGTGGGATATGGAAAAGGGAGTGGGAGTGGGTTGGGGGTTGGGTAGAACAGGGCTGCAGGTAATATGGTGTGTATATGTGTGCATTGCTTACAAGCTTGCATGTATGTTGTATAACACTCTCCAGATGGTGTAGGGAAATAGAAATCTAAATTACTTCTTTGGCACTCTACATATGGAAATCTGACTACAAAATATTAACAGGATGTTTGCCTGCAGGAGAAGATCAGGAATGAGAACAGAATATAGTTTCTATCCTTTCTGTTTTCATATGAGAACACTGCAGGCATCCTGGAAAATATGAAGAGAAACATCAAACATTTAATTAATAAAAGCTGCATACCTAGATTTTTTAGGGTGCCTTTTGGGAAGACATAAGGAAGGAAGGTATGGGCAGCCTCTGGCACTGTGTGTTGAACAATATCCAGTGATTTATGTTTAAGGCATGTTTTTTCTTCTTTTTCTAACTGTAAAAGAAACTCTTATTTTTAAGAAAAAACAGGACATTTGCCTAGGTTCAAATTATTTCCTTTGAAATATTTATTTATCAATGCAGTGGTTTCAACAAATACCCACAAATGCTTGATACTCCTCCCTAAGGAGGAGGAGTTTAACTCACCTCCCCTTGAGTGTGGGCAGCACTTAGCGATTCTGTCCTAACAGATAGAAGATGGAAAGGGGAAAAAATAACTTTACTGTGAAGGAACCTGTTATACACCACTTACCCAAGTGATGAAGATGAACATCACCGGTAATAATTCATGTCAGTATCACATACTCCCTGATATGATACAGTGAGAGCACTTCACCTCTGGGGTGTTCTTCCCTGAAATACATATAAGCCCAGTCTAACCAGGAGAAAACATGTGACAAACCCAAGTTGATAGGTACTCTACACCAGCAGTCCCCATCCTTTTTGGCACCAGGGACCCTTTTCGTGGAATACAGTTTTTCCAAGGACCGGGGGGGTGGGGGGATGGTTTTGGGATGATTCAAGCACATTACATCACTGTGTACTTTATTTCTATTATCATTACAACAGCTCCACCTCAGGTCATCAGACATTAGATCCCGGGGTTGGGGATTCCCTGATCTACACAATACTTGACCACTTCTCTTCCAAAATATCAAAGCCATTAGAAACAAAGAAAAACTGTCACAGCATGGAGAGAAGGAGACATGGGGACCAAATGGTGATGGTGTATCTTAGATTGGATCCTGAAACAGAAAAAGGACATTATTGGAAAAACTGTTGAAATCTGAGTAAAGCCTATTGTTAAAAAAAAACAAAAAACTAAAAACTAAAATACCGTATCAACCCCCAGTAAAAAAGTAACATATGCTGTCACTTTTAAAAGATAGCACGATACTTAGAAAAACTTTTGAATAACGCTTATAATAATTATTCATTTATAACTACTTTTAATATTTTGGTGATTTCTCTCACAAAGAAAAAATACATTTTTCATAGTGAAGATCATAATAAGTATGAAATGTTGAATCCTCTTTGGCAGTTCACATATAACAAACATTTTGTCCTTTATCCAAACTTATAAATAATATATATAATTTTAACCACTTTAAATTACTTATACATTAGAACTTTAATACCATAATTATTTAGCCTTATGAATTTCTGTTCTTTATCATTGCCAGTGTATTTTGTCTTATGTGGGGGTTTTATGCCTCTTACATTAAGAATTTTTATAAGTTGTTTTCTAAAATAGATTTTCTTAATTCAGTCAATATTTCCCTTCTTCTGTGTTACAGATATATTTAATGGAAACAGTTGTGATTTTTGTATAACTCATCTTTGAACCTTTAAGTATATTTGCCAATAATTGGAGTGGGTGGATTACTCTTGATCTCTCCACCATTCACTAACATACTAATAGAATTCTCTTTCCAGATTACATTGAAAGGGGAATTGAGGTAGAGATTAACTGAGATTAAGTTCTGTTGTTTAGCAGGCCTTTATCCAGTTAGATATGTTGAACTAAATACACTCTTT